>NC_071393.1:4942934-5252015 GCF_022682495.2 Desmodus rotundus
TCTGGTCTAACCTAAACCCCTTTAAAGTTGCCAGGCTGCTGATGATTAGCTTAGAGAAAATATGTCAGGGTCTTCTTTGATTTGCAATTTGAGATAAATGTGGGAAACGTGTTTTTGCTTCCTGGGAGAGGATTATGTTGCTTTGCAAGTTGGGTCTTTGTCACTTTTGATTTTAGAGCACTGGCTTGTGCTTCCAATAATGAACAAAAACCCAGATACATGGAAGCCGGCCCAGGAGGTCCTGTTGTCTGTATACCCAAAGTTTTCTTGTTCTCCGCAGCTCCTGTGTCTGCATTGCTACTTGTCACCCATCAGACTCCTAAGGGTTCTGCTCTTGGGCTGCAACACTGATGTCTTATTTCAGACATTTAAAAAATACCTTGTTTAAGTTGTTTTAAAAGAACTAACCTGATATCTTATATTTTGGGGTGAATTGTTCTTTACCACATTGATTTAACATGTAGCCCACACTCAACTAATCTTTATAAATCACCCAGAGTCCTCATCCAGGGTAGCGGTAAACATAGTCAAATTCTGATTCAGTAAACATCGTCATGGAGCTTAAACTAGGAGGCAGAGAATGAAATAAACATATCCTATAAATAATTCCTTCTTGCTTTACTTTATGTACTAATTGATCGGCTAAGAGAGGCAGGGTTTTAAGATGATTTTTCCAATTGGAAAACATCTGTAGACGTTATAACCCATAGATGCTTACATCAGAAGTGTCATTGTAGGTGTGACTCTGGCACCCCTTGAATGGAGGGGCGTTTGGAGTGAGGTCTCACTTTCCCAAATTCTTAGGTTTGCTCTCAGCACAACTCTGGCTCTGAACCTCTTCCACTGATATTTGAAATGTGTGCTATTTCCGGGTGCTACATGTGCCTCGAAAACAAATCACTCTTAGGTGGTTAAATCCCGTTTCTGCAGCTAATATTGAAATGCCATCCTCCAGGCTGCATGCAGTCCCCTGCTGGAAGTTTCTGGTTCGGCTGCCTAAGTGCTCTGTGGTCTAAATATAGCCATTTGAAAGAAGATTACTGCCCGTCCACCTGGGACCGCTAAAAAGCCTTTCAGGATCACTCTTGAAAGCCTGATGCCTTTAATCCTTAACTTTAATTTAAAGTAAAGAAATCTTCTCAACTCATATTCTATTTTCCACATTCTCTCCCCCTACCCTTGTCTGCCCCTACAAATCTTTTAATTCCCCTCCTCCCCGCCATTATTGAGGAATAAGATTCTTTACAAGGAGCTTCTGTAGCAAGTATGGACTAAGCTGTTTTAATTTCTTGCGAGGATGTTTTTATAGAAGAAAATCAAGTCAACACTCAAGAGTATACACAGCCCTTTACGGAGTTGGGAAGAATTAATCAGGCCAGAAAGTTCTGAATATAAAAAGGGGGGGGGCGGGATATGGGAAGGACGTCTCATCAAACTGAACTGCTCTGGGAGATGCAAAGATAAAAGGATTTCCCTCTCTGAGTGCCTTAAATATTGGCAGGCAGTGGGGTCAAGACTTTTTCTTTTGTTGTTATGGAAAGCCATACAGATAATTAATGCTGTTGAAAGAAGATTGTTCGGTTGGCGTCTGCGAGGCTGTCCGCCCCCCCCCCCCCCAACCCCAGTCTGGGATCTTCTGGAAAGAAACAAGTCAAGGAAAAAGTTATGCACCGGGGGAGATCCTGCCAATTTACACCAGCCATAAATAACGTCGGGAGAGCAAACAGCCACTGGCTGGTTCCTCGCGGCTGCAGATATTTGAGGTGGAGGACACAAGTCAGTGCGTGCCGTGAGCTTGAAGTAGCGTGGGAGGCCCATCCACCTACCTGCCCCCAGCCCCCCAGCCCACCCCTACCCCAGACTTCTTCAAACAGTAATTATTAAAGAAAGGAACAGAAGCCCAGGAAGGTTATGCATTGGCTTTGATATTTACAGTTTTTATTTCTTCCTAGATAAAGGGCTATTGCTTTCATTTAATGGGCAGGAAATGTTTGATCTCTTCCTTGGATGTCAGATGTAGCCACGGGGTCTGGGAGTCCTGGCCAGCCCTGCTAGGTCCCCAGGCGCCTCCTGGGCCTCTGGTTGACACCAGTCCCAAAGGAACTGAAGAGACTCAGCAACCCCAGATGGTTACATTTACCACTTTGTTTATTTTTTGTTTACTGATTTTTGAGAGAGAGAGAGAGAGGAGCATCGATTTTGTTCTACTTTTTGATGCATTCATTAGTTGCTTTTTGTATATGCTCTGACCAAAGATCAAACCCACAAGCTTAGCATGTTGGGGACGACTCTAACCAAGCAAGCTGCCTGGCCTGGGCCTACGTTTACCACTTCAGAATATGCCAGATCGCATGTGCTTCGTATACTTTAGTTCACTTAATCCTCATAAAACCCATGAAAGGTGGTGCTATTTTTGGTCCCATTGTACAGATAGGGAAACTGAGGTTAAGAGGGGTAAAGCTCACACAGCTATAAATGTCAGAACTGGAATTTGAACCTGGCTCTAGTTGGTACTATTTTAAAATCAAGGTGAAATTCACATAACATAAAATTAACCATTTAAAAATAATTCAGTGACATTTAGTACATTCATAGTATTGTACAACTACCATCTTTGTCTGGTTCCAAGACATTTTTGTGACCCCATAAGGAAACCTCATACCCATTAGCAGTCATATTCCCCCTCCCCCCAGCCCCTGGCAACCACCAGTCTCCTTTCTGTCTCTGCGGATTTGCTTATTCTGGACTTTTCCTATACAGGCAATCATGTATGTGGCCTTTTGTGCCTGGCTTCTTTCATTTGTCATGATTTCAGGGTTCATCTGTGTTGCAGCATCTGTTAGTGCTTCATTCCTTTTTATGGCTGAATTATACTCCATTGTATCCCTACAGGTTCCCGGTGGGTGGGGTTAATGAGGGAGGTGGGGCAGGCGCAAAGCTGTAGTGAATGATAGAAACGCAGCTACCTGGAGAGAGGACGCCCAGGCGAACGGCTCTAGATGACTGCCAGGCAGAAGTTCAAGCACAGTGTGGTCAGATAGTCCCTGTTTTTGAAAAGAAACTGAAATTTTGGATATTTGTATAAAATCTGTGGTATCTCAGGTACAGCAGAAACTAAACAAAACACCTGAAGGGCAAATGAGCCATCAGGTTATGAATTGTATTAGTCAGGATTCTCCAGAGAAGCGGGAGACCCAGGAAAGCCATTGGTGTAATTCTAGTCCAAGTCCAAAGACATGAGAATTAGGAGAGCCAGTGGTTAAGTTCCAGTCTGAAAGCTGGCAGGCTCAAGACCCAGTGTTTCAATTTAAATCCAAAGGCAGGATGATGATGATGATGATGATGATGATGTCGTCGTCCCAGCTCAACAGTCAGGCAGGAGGAGTGTCCCCTTGTATCAAGAGGGTCAGCCTTTTGTTCTGTCCATGCCTTCAACTGATTCGACAAGGCCCACCCACATTAGTGGGGGCAAACAGTTTCACTCAGTCCACCAATTTAGATGTTAATCTCACAGACACACCCAGAGCAATGTTTGACCGAATATCTGGGTACCCTGTGGGCTGGTCAAGTTGACACCCAGTATTAACTGCCACAAATCCAGCCTTTGTCAGCTTGGTACCCATATGCTTCTCTTTAAACTGTACTTAATCTCCGAATACAGATAATAACAAGGCATAAGTCCACGTAACAATCCAGCCATCCTGCAAACCAAAACTGCACTAACTACTTCCGTAGAAGAGGAAATAAAGTCCTTGAATGATGTTTACTCTTCGTGTATTCTGAGCTACGCTCAAAACTAGCAGCTTTTCAGCGCCACTTGTTAAATGGGCTGAATAATACACCTAAATGAGAAACATGTCACCTTAAATTCTAAAGATGTCCAGTAGTCATTGTGTTTTTTAAATGTTTTTTATGAAGGGCTAAATGAAGCTTCTATCACTTTAGAAGAGGTAGCTTCACATGACCTGCACTATGGGACCCCTGAAATTTAATGAAGTAGAAGACCCCTATTTTTTTTTCTCAGGTTTATTTCCCACCCTCTGTCACACAAGTCTTACCAGGAAGTCTAGAATACTTGCTACTCCTTGCTCACTAGGTCCAGTCAGCATGACATCATCCCCGTGATGGACCAATGTGATAGGTTGTGGGAGGGATAGGAGATCAAGATCCCTGAGAACTAAATTATAACATAGGGCTGGAGGCTTGATTTGCCCCGAGGTAGGATAGTGAAGGTATATTGTTGGCCTTTCCAGCTAAAAAGCAAACTGCTTCTGTTGGGCCTTATTGCTAAGTATAGAAAAAGAAGCATTTGCCAGATCAATAGCTGCATGCCAGGTACCAGGGTGTGTGTTAATTTGCCCAAACGATATAGCCACATCTGGTATAGCAGCTGCAGTTGGAGTCACCGCCTGGTTAAGCATACGATAATCCACTATCATCCTCCAAGATCCATCTGTATCCTGCACAGGCCAAGTAGGCAGACTGAATGGGAATGTGGTGGGAATCACCCCCCTGCATCTTTCAAGTCCTTGGTGATGGCACCTATCTCTGCTGTCCGTTCAGAGAGCAGGGTTGCTTTTGATTAACTGGTCTCCCAGGCAGAGGAAGGTCAAGTGGCCCCCACTGGCCTGTCCCACCCTACTACCCACCCCCCCACCACCCTGCACAGGTCAGAGCGCCAGCATGGGGTTGCTGCCAGATGCTGAGTTCATTTACTCCAATTATGTGTTCCAGGATTTGGGGAATAACCCCAAGACGGGTTCCGGGACCCACTGGCCTCACTGTGAGGCAGACATAAGCAAAAACTCCATGGGTCGCCAGACCTCCGTGAGCCCTATTATGGTAAAATGCAGTAGGTCCCTTTGGGAAGACTAGGAGGAAGATTTCACAGTGTAAGTTTTGAGTAGTACACCAGAGTCCTTCCTCAGGGGACCTGGCCGCTCCCTCATTCAGGGAGTTCTGGGTCTGTAAACTGGCTCAACTCTGGGAATTGATCGAGGGGCCGTGACGCTCCGTTTTTATAGTTCAGATTAGATTTGTTCACTTGACATAGAACTTACAACCTACATAGACCAAGTATGAATTTAGTAGGCTCTCCATCTGTTTCACGTCTAGGAATGATCAACTAGCCAACACATTAGGTCTGGGTGAATCAGACAATTTTGCTTCCTGCTTTGACCCCACTATCCATTGTGATAACCTAGCCCACCTTGCCTTTGGTAGCTGAGCACCACCACTTGGGTTCCGGGGTCCAGTTACTCCCATTGCATTTAGGATTCCCCGTTCAGTGAATGCAGTTCCCACTGTGAGGTCTGGTCTACAGAGAGCCATTATCACAGAGCTCTTTCAAGACTTCCAGGGCCCCCTTCAGAGTTTATTTCTCACAGTCGTGGTGAAAGGTCTGTTTTCTGGATCCTCCCAGGTGGGGGTGTAGGTCTTAAATGAAAAATCCACCCAGTTCTGGCTGGTGTGGTTCAGTGGATTGAGCCCCAGCCTGCGAACCCAAGGGTTGCCGATTCGATTCCCAGCCAGGGCACATGCCTGGGTTGCAGGCCAGGTCCCCAGTGTGGGGTGTGTGAGAGGCAACCACACACTTATGTTTCTCTCCCTCTCTTTCTCTCTCCCTTCCTCTCTCTCTGAAAAACAAAATCTTTTTTAAAAAATCCACTCTAACATTCCCATCTCCCTATGCCTTTTAATCACTTCCTCTATATTAAGCTAAGGCAAGTCCACATTTCCAGTTCGCTTATGGTGGCCACTTTTTGGTCCATGTTTTGGCTGACCAACCAACCAGCCCCTGTTGGAGTCCTTTCTAACTCCCTGAACTTCCGCATTAAATGCCGATGCTCTGCTTAGTGAGCCCATATCCATACATTCAGCCCTGTCCAGCTTTATGTTCTTTCTACCATTATCCCACATCCTTAATATCCATTTCCACATATATTCCTAAGTTTTCTGTCTGTATAAATTAGAAAACTCAAATAGTTCTTTTGGAGTGTCGCACACCTCCTCAAGGGCCATACTTGGTGCCTCACCTTATGGGCCTGCTGGGACTTGTGTCTAGTTGCAGGTCTAGAAGTAGAGAAGGGTGGAGGGGGTGGGTCCTGAGCAGAGTCAGCTTTGTCTCAAATGGCAGCTGCCTTTAGGGGAGGCTGGCCTACTTTCCTCAAAGTACAGGGTTGTTTACTCTCAGACAGGGGATGGAGAAGCCCATCTCACCGGGGGCGAGGAGGCTTCTTTCACTGTTAAACAGCACAGATTGGGGGCCACCAGGGGCTGGGCAAAGCGGGAGTGAGTGGGGAATGAGTGCTTACTGGGTTTTGGGGTGATGAAAGTGATCTGGAAGGAGATAGAGGTGATGTTATACCACATTATGAATGTGCTAAATGACACTGAATTAAATACTTTAAAATGGTTGCAATGTTAAGTTTTACGTTATGTGGACAATGAATACCTGTCGATCGAAGGAAGAGCGAGAAGGCTAGTGTGCTTGGGGCCCGGGTGAAGACTTCAGCCATGACAGAACAGTCTGGAAGTGAAGACACCAAAACATTACTAGAGGTAGTTCCTGAGTGATGAGATTTTTAAAAACTTTTTATGGTGGAAAATTCCAAACCTCCACAAAAATCCAGAGAAAAACACAATGAGCCCCTTGTCCTGATCCCCCAGCACCAACCGTGGTCAGCATCCCGCTGTTCTGGTCTTGCTTATCTAACTGCTTATCTAACTGCTGGTCTCTAACTGCTCCTCTCCACCTTTTTTGTTGGTTTGTTTTAAGACTCTTTAAAGAAAACCTCAGAGGTTGTTGCACTTGTCAATGGCGGTGGGATTTTGAGTGATCGTTTTGTCTGACTCACTGGGTTTCCTGGTTTGTGTGCGGAGGTGTGTAGTTTTTGCCTGACTTTAAGAATTACTACGCTGTCCCGGTGCTCAGCTCGGGGCACCTCTGGTGGCTCATCTGTGAAAGGGGGCTGCTGACAGGAGTCAGTGAGCTTGTCTTGGTAACAGGCTGACGTCAGGGCTGCCACAGCGTAGGTGCGCTGTGTGTGTTAGCGTTTGGAAGGTGTAGATTCTGCTTTTCGGCTCTTGCCCACAATTTGAGCCGCTCTGCTCAGACCTGCCAGCCCCCCACCCCCATGGCAGGTACATGCGCATTTCACGGTGAGAGCCCAGGCTCTGTGCTGCAGGCTGGGAGACCCTGAGCTGTCCCCTGGCTGGCCTCTCGGTTCCATGTTTGTATGTTGAGACCGTCCTGGCACCCACCCCACAGGGCTGTGTTGTGCAAATGGAATGAAGTAGCATGAATAAAGGCGTAGTACGGTGCTGGCATGCAGTGCCCCATACTAGTTGGCTGGCACCTTCTCTCCAGAGTTTGCTTAGTGATGAGCATGGGACCAGGGCTGGAATGAGGTGTAGGGCCACCATCCCCCTGCTCCTGATGGTGGCCACTGTCCAGTGGAAGAAGCTCTGGCCACGAGTATCAGGTCATCTGCCCTGCTGTGGGGCTTTGGACAAGTGTCTCCACCTTTCTGGGCACCTGTGTGAAAGGCTGCAGTCTGAGCTATAGAAATCTGCAGAGGTTGGGCTCCAGCTGTCGGGACTCCCACACCCCCCTTTCCCTCTCCCCCCCGCACTTCCCCCAGAGCAGCAGCCATGGCCAGACAGGCCGGCAGTGGGAGGGGCTTGGCATGAGGACCAGCAGATGCCAGTCTCGCTCTGCGCACAGATGTATCTGCCAGTTTCTGATGGGGAGAAGCGATCTGGGAGTCACTCACTTCATTGATAATTAAATTCAAATTAAGAGAGATTTGCATTTATCAAAAGCCTATTTGACAAGGTGTCACTGTTCCCATCCAGCACCCGCGCTCTGGAGAGCCCACAAAGGGAGGTGCAGCTACGTGGGGGTGTGGAGAGGGTATGGGTGGGGGCAGGAGGAGAGGTGAGGCCCAGCAGAGAGGCTGTCAGCCCTTCATTATTACAGGGGGTCGTGGCCCAGTGGTAAATGGGATGAAGTGCTGTGTGGCCTCAATCAAACCACTCAACCTTTCTGAACCTCAGCTCCCACAGCATCCCCCAGGGTCTCCCTCCCAGGAGATGGCTGCAACTGTTTGGCTTCTGGTCCAGCAAGGAATCCCAACCTGCCTCCCTTCTTAGCTGAATTCTAGGAAGAGGGAGGGTCACAGGTCTACAGGGGATGTCATTGGTGGCCCCGCAGGTTCCTTTGCCTGCCGACACCATCAGCTGCTATGAGCAGGTGGATAGCATCTTCCCACTGCCACCTTTTCCAGGAGATTCTCAGTCTCCAGGAGCTGCCTATGCAGAGATATTCCATCCCAGCCCATTCTGGGGGAGGCCCCCAGCCATTGACCAGCCAGCAACCTGGCACCCTTCCTTCAGGGCAGGACCCCCCCTTCAGAGCTGCCCCTGGGACCCGGCAGAGACTGGACTCCTGCTGAGCCCACCTCACTGCTCAGCTCCCTCCCCTGCCCATACCTGCTGCCCACGCCCCCTCCACTTCCTCCTGAGTGTCTTCTCTCCATGACTCACCTGTACCAGAAACCCCTCCCCATCTCGGGTTCTGCTTGTGAAGCTTTCTACCCAAACCAGGATCCAGCCTGATCTCAGGTCCCGTCTTCTGTGCTGTGTTATTTCCAGCAGGTTGTCAGCCTCCCTAAGTCAGTGCCCTTGGTGGGGGCCCGGGGGAGTCACGGGGATGAGAGGAGCCCTACCCTTTTGGGTTTTTCACGAGGAGGGTCGGGGAAAGTTGTGAATGTGACATCCCTCTTTGTCAGCTGGAGGCTCTTTTCAGAGCCGAGGAGGATCCTGCTGGTCTAAGTGGTCTGAGTCCCTTGGTGAGAGGAGAATAGAGAGGGTTTGGGGAGCAGAAAGGTGTGGAGTGTGTGCTGGGGACATTTTCTGCCTCCCCAGCCTAGGATAGGCTGCAGAGAGTAGACATGCAGGGTCACGGAGTGAGGACTAGCCAATGGCATTTGTGGCCAAAGCAACTGCTTGGCAGGGCCTGGGATACGAACAGTGCCCAAAGCAGGTCCACGGGGCTGGAGCCAGGGCAGGGAGGGGCCCCGTGGCAGGAGGAGGGGCAGAGCCATGGGGTCGTGGTGAGGGGCCAGACTTTGTATCTGGTGCAGGAGGGCCTCGGACGGGTTCAGGCAGGGAGTACTACGGTCTGTTTTGAACAGGGGCAGCATTCCTTCTTATCCTTGGGGGTTACATCCCAAGACTCCCGTGGATGCCTGAAACCATAGATTGTACTGAACTCTATATATGCTCGTATTGTGTTTATTTCTATGCATACCTACCTGTAATAAAGTTTAATTTATAAATTAGGAGCAATAAGAGGTTCACAACAATAACTAATAATAAAGTAGGACAATTATAACAATATACCATAATAAAAGTTATGGGAATGTGGTCTCCCTCTCAAAATACTTTATTTTGTACTGTAGTCGCCCTTCTCGTGATGATGGAAGATGATTTAGTGCATCTACTTTGAAGAGATGACGTGAGGTGAATGAGACATTATGAAGTAAAATAAAGGTGATTTGAACCCAGGCACTAGTCGGCCTTATAACTGTGGTGGCTGCTGAGTGCCTGTGGGCAGGTAGCATACGCAGCGTGGAAATGCTGTGCGAAGGGATGCTTCACATCCTGGGAAGGATGAAGCAGGAAGGTGCGAGATTTTATCACACTACTCAGAGCAGCCTGCAGTTTAAAACTTACAAGTTGTTTGTTTCTGGAATTTCCCATTTCAAACCACGGCTGACCACGGGTGACTGAAACCATGGGAAGTGCAGCCATGGATGGAGGGGAACTACTGTATTTAGGTTCTAGATACCTTCCTGGTAGAGGGACCCCTCCTCCGGCTCTTTGCAGGAGATGTGATTAAGTAGGAGCGGACTTGGCATGGACGCCTGTGCCCGCCACTTACTTGTTCGACAGCCCAAGAAAAGTGTTTTCTTCTCTGAGCCTCAGTTTCCCCATCTGTAAAATGGGCATGATGCCATCTTCTGAGGGCAAATGATACAATGATACAAGCTAACATTTGTTGATACGCTGCATGGGGAAGAGTTTAGAGGGGCCTAGCGTGGAGGTCAGAGCTCAAGGAGAAGCCGGGCTCCTGATCCAGGTGAGAGATTACAAAGGGCCCAGTGAGCATGGCAGAGAGGATAGTGGGGGTGAAAGGGCAGGATTCGGGAGACCTCTAGAAGCAGAATGTTGGGGATTCAGTGGTGGATTATATGGAGGAGAGAGGGGTGGTCAAGGATGGCTCCCAGGGTTGGGGGCCCGAGTGCTGTGGAGCCCCTCCTGAGATATAAGAGTCTCCTCCCACCCCTTGGAGCCCTCCAGGTGCAGAGGCAGGTGCTTGTGTTGGGGAAAAGTGTGATTCTCGCTGTGTGACTCTGGGCAAATCAGTCCCCATGTCTGGTCCTTAGTTGGCTCATCTAAAACGTCACAAGAGTCCCTCCTGCCACTAGAGTCAAAGTGTAGGCTAGATGAAGTAGTATTGTCATCACCAAAGGTATTTCTCTAAGGAAGTGATGCCTGGCTGCAGCAAGAAACACTAAAGTCAGACTCCAGAAGGAACAGTGTGTGTGGTGGGTCTCTGGGCAGTTGTGAAGCTCCCCTCCCCGGGAGACCCAGTGATCCAGGAAAGGGGCCCCTGAACAGTTGTTTCAGGAAATGGGCTTTTATGTTCAGCAATACTGGTGGTCAAGGTCGTGGTTACTGAGTTTGTTGTTATTGTAGCTCTGCCCTGGGGTGAAGCCTCCTGGATCCTCAGAGGGTGCTCTCCTAGGGCAGTGGGAGCTCCTGACTTTATCTGATCCACTTCTCCACCTCATCTCAGACCTAGCCAATTGCTTCCCCTGCCTTGAAAGGCTTTTATATTGTGGCAAAGAAAACCTGATATAAGAAAATCTATCATATAAAGGAATGAACAAAGGGATGCTTATACACATTGCACAGGCTCTTCCACGCCTTCCACAGGGCTGGGCTTCCCAAGGTCATTTCCAGTAGGATAAGATTTTAAGAGAACATTTCCCGCCCCACACTCCCTAATCAGCTGCCTTTTGTATCATGGGTGTGAGCCCACCTTCACTGTACTGAAGGGATGTTCATATTTATAGGTCCTTGATGTTAAAATCAGACAGACCTGGATTCAGATTTCAACTCTACCCTGAACTAGCTGTGCCACCTTGGCTAAGTCACTTAACGTCTCTGAGACTCCATTTTTTATCTGTAAAGTGGGGATGTGAATGGAGTGGTTGGGAAAAGCAGTGAGGTCATGAAGCCTGACCTAGAGTAAATGTCAGGATTTGGCATTTCTAGTAACTTCCCTGTTCTTTTTCATCCCCGTTTGGGTTCAGCTCCCTACCCCCTGCCTTGCTCCTTACAGAAATGTTCCCAGTGTTGAGACCTTCCACGTTGTCTGTACTTGACAGACGGCAGAATTGTTGAAGGGAGCTGGAAGCCCGCTTAACAACGTTCCAAGCATCAGTCTACACAGCAGCCTGACTTCCTGGGCAGAGGAGTGAGAACCGCAGCCCCAGAGCCTGCTGGTGCGGAGGCATGTCTCACTCTTCCATCAGTACCGTAGATCAAGCTGGCAGCAAACAAATTTTTGGAGTTTTATTGAGGGTTTCTTTAATGAGTTATAGTTATTGGGAACCCCCTCTCAGTATAGAAAAATGTGTACAGAGGGTAATTTTATTTTCCTGACCACAGCAAAGGCAGGTCTTCAAAAACAGTCGGCTTCCAGCTTCGTGGTTGGGTGCACCCTTCTCTTTTATATTAATAAGATTCATCCAGTTGATATTCTCCACTCACACACAAAATGGGAAGAAATGCCGCAGCTAAATACAGCCGCAGCACAGGTGGGCCGAGATAGTCTGAGGTTGGGGGAACAGGGGCTAGGTTCTTTCTGCATAATCGGAATTGGGAGAATCTGTAGCCGTTTTCACACCTGGGTGGGACTCCAGGGCTACAGAAATCCTAAAGTGACCTCCAAAGCTGTGTGGCCTTGGGCAGGTTATACCACCTCTCTGAGCTTCTGTAAAGTGGCATCATAGCTCTTTTCCATGGCTGTTTTTCCACCTGGGGACAGTGCCTGAAAAGGGAGTGGGGAACCGTGGGACTCATTCACTGGTTTCATTTGTGTGTGTCCACAGAGCCTTTATTTCTTAGTCCCTTAGAATTAAGATTACAATTTAAATCCATATCTTAGGTACAAATTAGGGGCTCAGGGGCTTAGGTCAATATCCTCCCCCCACCACACACACATTTCTTGGTAGAGGTGCCCCATTTTCTTTATTCAAAGGGGACACTCTTTTGTGGTTTTTCAATGAGAAGCTCTGGGCACAGATACCCATGCCTGCCACTTCCCTGTTCAGTAATCTGGGTAAAGTGTTTTCCTTCTCCAAGCATTGGTTTCCCCATCTGGAAACTGGGCATGGTGCCATCCCTTTGGGCTAAACAAAATGATACAAAAATGATAGGCATTTATCGAGCACTTACTTTCTATCCAGCCCCACTCTCAGCATCATCTAAGTACGTAGCATCTAAGAAGAGTTCTGTAGATGGATACTGATATTATCCCCATTTTACAGGTGGGGAAAACAGAGGCTCAGAGAGACGAAGTGACCTTCCTCAGGTCACACAGCAAGTAAATAACAGAGCCGGGACTTAAACCCATCTCTGGGCAATTTCAAAGCCCGTGGTCTTGAATCTCCCAAGTTATGTAACCTCCTGATGAATGTCAAGGTCTCAGCTCCATGCTGGTACCTAGTAAGCACCCAGTAAGTACCGGCTACAGTGACCATGACAACAGTGGTGATGCTTGGGCAAACCTTTGCTTGGGGGCAGAGGAACAGAATGTTGGATGCATTTCTTGGCGAGTTCTATCATGGATTCATAAATTTCCATCATATTTCCAAAAGGGAAGGCTCACGCTGAGCTGAGCCACATGCGAAGTACAGCCTTCCCATCCAGAATAAAAGGGATACATTTATACATGCATACGCTCACACTTTGGTATCTCAGAAGCCAGGCAGAATATTGTAAAGCAATGTACAATGGCATAAAATATCATCCCAATTTAATCCATCTATCTAGTGTTCCATCTAATTACTATATTAGAAAAGTCTTCAGACCATGTATTGAACATTATAAATGGGAATAAAATGATTCTGGTAATGGCTTAATAAAACAGGTGAGGTAGCTCCGTCTGTCTGCCTGTATCCTTGGACCATGGCCAGATTGATTTGTCAGGGAACGAAAAAAAAAAAGAAAGAAAGAAATGGGCTTGTGTTGTTGCACTTTGGAGATTGTCTCCATTAGGGGCCTTTGATTTTATTCTTGTTTTTCCTTATGAGAAGTGGTTATCGGTTCCTTTTGTTAACAGCAAAATATGTAGAACTGATGGAAAAACCGACAGCAGTCGTTTCATATTTTATAAAGCTGTCCCCGGCTTGCAATTTGCTGGTTGGGATGAATCAAGGAGCCCTGAAACTCCTGGTGAATGTGCAGCCGACGACTGCAGTCTCGTCTGAGGGCATCTGAGGTCATGTTCAACCGTGGGGATTTAGCTGCTGAGAAGCTGCAGCGGGGGGAGGTGGAAGGAGGGTCCGGAAATTACATTCCAACCCTTTGGGGCTGGAATTGGGAAGGGATCCGAGCCCTTTGTGCATCAAATCCTCTTTCCTCCATGTGCCTAGTAAGGTGCTTGCTTTTTTGGCATCTCTGAGGCTTTCTGTATATATAAAAATGACTTGTCCCCTTCCCTCTCTCCCAACGCTCAATGTCTTCATACCCTGTGCTCAGGGTTCCTGCCCCCTTTCTATGAAAGCTGCCACTGCTGCTGAGACTTGACACATCCCTGCCTTAGTTTGCTCCTGTCTTTAGAGATGGTATCCAGCAACCTGAGACAGGCCGGCCACACGACCCATAGGTGTACATCCCTCCCGCTTCGGAGGCGCTGCACGTGATGGAGAAAAAGCACCCCTTTCCAAGTGCCATGCATTTCTTCAGCCCCCAAATCTAATTTCTTCTTCCAAGTAGACTAATAAGTGGGTGTCGGAGGTTAAATTCCAGCACACCAAGGAGGTGCCCATTCTTCACGGAGCCCTAGTGTTCACATCAGGCGTCGTCCGCGTTGTCATGGCTACGTGGGCCCTGGACCCCAGAGACGAGAGAGCAGAATTAATGGCAGTCCTGAGTAAAGGATTCCTGTCTTGGCGAGGTTGATGGATTACATTGATGTACCATTTGTCATACTGTAATTGTTCTGGCAAATGTAATACCCACTAGTATAAACATTGTACTGCTTTGCTAATAAAACCCAAAATAGGAAGAGAAAGGATGATACAGTGCTATGCTCACTTAAAGAGACAATGCCTTCTTTCCAAGTTGGAGCCCACTTCTGCCTGAACCTTGGCGCTGGGCTTCTTCCCCATTCATGTGCACGCAAGTGCTAAGCAGCTGTCCAGCACCCACCTTCCTAGCATGGGTAGCAGATATGTTCTCTGCTACTCCTGGGACTCAGTTTCCTTCTCTGTCAGCCTCTCCTGTGATTCCTCTTCTTGAGGGTTTCATCCAGTTGGGCTGGGGATGACTAGTCAAAATGTCTTCTCCTGGACATCTACTTGGTGTCCTGATGGAGCTGTATGTCCACACCGACTTGGCACGTAAGGCTCTGCTGTAGTGTGGCTGCTGCCTCCAAGAAGGCTTCCTTGGCCAGCCCTGCATTCTCTGAACTCTCGTATCTCTCAGGCTTGTAACTCAGCGTGAATCCAGCACTACCTGGTGCCTGTACTGCTTTATGATCCCTCCCCATTAGATCATGAGGCCCCCGAAGGCTAGGACGGGGTACTGAACGTCTCCCACTCCCACCCCTGGTTATGCCTAAAATGGTGTTTGGGAAGCAGAAGGTACTTAATGAATACTCTGAATTCCTGACTACTATTTCCCCACTGGGCGTGAGAGGCTTAAATGAACAGCCTCATTTGCCCTGTCTCAGCCTCCCAGAACCCTCAGGCGTGCCCACGCCTCTCCCTCAGCCCCCCGTGAGCTTCACTCTGTGGAAGCACAGCTCACATAGTGGGGAGACCATGTGCACTTCCCTTTCCTGAGCTTCTCTGAGAACACCCTTAGGTTATGACATTCCATCCTGCTCACCTCTGGAGGCCCAGAGGCCAGTTTGAATCCCTAAATGCTTAAAGATGAATGAATGAGTGAATGAATGAATGAATGAATGCCCTATCTTACCACCACCTCCATGGGTTGAGCTTGACTCCCCTTTTGCGGGGAGGAGCTGTTTGAAGGAAGCAGGTGGGGGTGAAATTCTTGGGCCTCTCCAAAGGTATTTATTTGTCCAGCTGCCTGAATGTGGGGGAATTGTGGGCCACGGAAGCAGCTTTCTCTTGTCACTGAGTCAGCCTGTGAGGTCCTAGGCTTTCCAGTTGCACTATTTCCCTGTGGGGGTTTCTGTTCCCCTGGGACAAATGAGACAAGGCTTCCCATTGGGATCTTGGGAGAGGATGACCTTGGGAGGAGGGCCCTGGGGGCAGGGTGGTCTCCATCTTCAATTGTGCCTCCTGACCTTGAGTTTGAGTTCCAGCTCTCCCAAGAGCTCTTCTGAGCCATCAGTGTTCATCTCCTTAATCACTCCCACCCCCAGCCCCCTGATTATCAGGGCAGAAGGGCCCACAAAGGATCTGCAGTCTCATGTAGTGTTTGGCCAGGCTTTGCTGGCTTCCGTGCCTTAACAAGTGGGTTCCTTTAGTCTGCCCAACCCCCCTCTGCCCTTACAGGGCCCAGACAGTGGCCAGATCCCTCTGAGGTTCTGCTCCTGTAAGGAATACAAATAACTGGAAACAGAGCCTTAAACTCATTAGGTTTACATTTTTATTTTAAATAGATTTTACTTTTAGAGCAGTTTCAGGTTCACAGCAAAATTGAGCAGAATGTACAGAGAGTGCCCTTTGACCCCACATATGCACAGTCTCGCACATCAACATCGTGCACCAGAGTGGCACATTTGTTACAATCAATGAGCCGACATTGACACATCATTATCCGAAGTCCATAGTTTACATTAGGGTTTACTCCTGGTGTTGCACATTCTGTAGGTTGGGACAAGTGTGTGCTGTCACGTACCCGTCATTACGGTGCCATGCAGTGCGTTTTCACTGCCCTACAAATCCTCTGCTCTGCTGAATTCATTCATCCCCACCCCCAACCCCTGACAACCACTGATCTTTTCACTGTCACCAGAGTCGTGCCTTTTCCAGAATGTCATGTAGTTGGTCATACATATGTTGCCTTTTCAAACGGACTTTCACTTCATAATTTGTATTTAAGTTTCTCCATGTTTTTTCATGGCTTGATAGCTCATTTCTTTTTAGCACTGAATAATATTCCGTTGTTTGAATGCGCCCGAGTTTGTTTATCCATTCACCTGCTGAAGGACGTCTTAGGCGTTTGTTTTTCTCACATGACTAAGTTCAAGGCAGGCGATTCTTCTGTCTTTCCATTTCAACACCTTGGCTTTCATCTTCGTAGTTGAAAGATGACGGTTGCTCCTCCGGGTCTCATACCTGTAGGCCAGGAAGGAGTAAGAAGGCAAAACCAATGGGGGCAGAGGGCAAAAGCTTTACTTCCAGTGAGGATTTTGCCTTTTAATTCATGAAGCAAAGCCCTCAGGGATACCTGAGCTTTGCCACATTGTCCAGAGCTCTCACTGGCCACTTGAAACTGCAGGAAAGGCCAAGAAGTTAGACCCTGTAGTTTTCCAGCCTCTGGCAGAAGAAGATGATGCCATGGGTTGGATTACGTCTCTTCGAAATCCCTGTGTTGGAGTTCTGACCCCCAGTCCCTCAGAATGGGGCTGTGTTTAGAGATAGGTATTACTTTTACCTTTAAGGTAATTAAGTTAAAGCAAGGTCATTGGGCTGAGCCCTAATCCAGTATGGCTGGTGCCCTCATAAGAAGAGGAAAATAGGACACAGACGTGTGTACAGAGGGAAGACCACTCAGAGACCCAGGCAAAGATGGCTGTCTGTAGCAGTTCAAGCCTAGGAGGGCGGCCTCAGAGGGGCAGGCCCTGCCGACACCTTGATCTGCAACGTCCAGCCTCCAGAACTGGGAGAAAATGCTTTCTTTTTTTTAAGCCGCCTAGTCTGTGGTACTTGGTTATGGAAACCCTAGCAAGCAAATGCAGATGTAAGTGAAGAGGGAGTTGGGATAGTTTCGGGTGGATTCTCTTGTTACCCCATTTTACAGAAGACTCATCAGAATCAGAGACGGTTAGTAACAAGTCTGGCGCTGCAAGGCTGCCTACGGGATGGTCGGAGTTCTAGTTCTAGCTCCAGAGGCTGGCCTCCAAGTGCCCGCTGACAAATGAATGGATAAACAGGGTGTTTATACCATGGAATACGGAGTCAGCCCTCACGGGGAAGGAAGTCCCGTCACACACTGTAACATGGATGAACCTGTATGATTCCACTGTATCATACGGTCAGGTTGATACCTAAGGGAGTCAAGTTCATAGCGAGAGAAAGTAGAACAGTGGTTACCCAGGGCTGGGGAGTTAGCGTCCAACGCATATTGCATTCCAGTTTTTCAAGATGAGTGGTGGTAATGTCACTGAACACTACTACTGCTGATAGTAATAATTAACACAAGTTATCTTATGTAATCCCCAAGTTGATACTTTTAATAAGTAGGTAAGGACACAAACAATACCATGGTTCAGAGAGGTTAAGTCATTTGTCCAAGGTCACCCAGTTAGCCAGTGGCTGAACTAGGCCTTGAACATAGGTCTGTCCAAAACTCAGTCTCTCAACCATTCCACCCTAAACTGCCTCAGCCTTTGATGAGAGCAAGGTTGAACTTGATACCATTGACATTTGGGACTGGGTAATCCTTTGTTTGGGGGGCTGTCCTGTGCATTGTCCTGTTTTACAGCTCCCTGGTCTCCATTAGATGCCAGTAACACACACCCTCCTCCTGAAGTGAGATGACCAAAAACGTCCCCAGATGTTATGAACTGTCCCCCAGGAGGCAGAATCCCCCTGGTAGACCCGCTGGTGTAACAGAGGCCTCCTGTAGCAGCACAGAGGAGGTAGGGCAGTTGCTGCTACCCTCACCGAGGTGGATTCGCCAGCCTGCAAATAACAGACCTTCGTGCTGCTGCTGCTCTTGAGCTTGTGAGGGCTCCCAGTTTAAAGCTGTGCCAATCCATGGCAATCAGCTTGTGTGCAGAAGACCCTTGAGGGAAGGGTACAGGGGCACAGATGCTTTCTTTGCCGGGTGAAAGGGCTTCCCACAGGAGCTCCCCCACTCTCCGCACTCCCTCACCCTTAAAATGCCCCAGCAGGTTGAACATCCTCCTTGACATAAGGCTATGCACGCCCTTACTTGTAGCCTGAATAATGGCCATTTGTCAGATGATTCGTAGCCCGATCGGGTCTGGGTAGATACATGGTCTCCGCGCGCGGTAGAATTGTAGCCTTTCAGTTAAAGGTGTCCAGGACACTTTGTTGGGTGAATGAAGCGAGTAGTAGAATGGGATCCCATTTTTGAAAAAGTCTACAAATGAATGTACGTGTTGGTTGGCACATAGAGAAGACCCCAGAGTGTTCCAATGGTTTTGTTTACAGCTGTAGCCCCATGGGGTCCTGGCACACAGTAGGTGCTTAATCATTATTTGTTGATACCTTGAATGCAAAGTGGAAAGATAGGGCTGTCAAACTTTTTTTCTTTGTGTGCTTTTCCATCAATTGAATTTTTAAATTATGAGCATATATTAACTTTGTGGTTACAGGGGGTGGAAAACATTTCCCTCAAAGAAAGGAAATTTTGAAAAAAAAGAAAAAAAAAACATGTCTCGAACTTGCCTAGGTGTTCCTACTACAGAGCTCAAAACCCACGTTCCCATCTCTCCAGAGCCACACAAAGAAACGAGGCTGGTGTTTTACGGCCCCTGTTCAGTCATGCATTGATAACATTGGACTCTGGAAGAAAACTGCTTCTTTCTCTCACTGTGGTTTTTCCCTTGGGCTTCGGGGTGGGTGGAGGGGGGCACCAACAGACAGTGTGTGTGGACAGAAAGGCAGTTTAGGGAAGGGAGTAGGGGCCTGGAAGATTCTGTCTCACTGCTGCCCCAAGCAGGAGGCACAGAGCTGGACCAAATGACCCCTTGGTGGGGAGGCAATGCCCACTCCTGTGACTTCCTTCTACCGCGGCTCCGAGATCCTTCCAGAGCTGCCTGAGTTTTAAGAAAAGCTTGGGGGCATGTGAAGGTCAGAGAAGAAAAATATGGACTGGATAGATCATTTGGGGGAGCAAGTTTCAAGACCACAAGAATACAGTGAGGGAGGAGGGTGAAGAAACACCCCCACGCCAGCTTTCTGGTTTCTAAATATTCCAAAGCCCTTTGAGTTTGTACAGTTGCACCTCAAATGTTTTTTAAAGTTTACAACTGACCCAATCCATAGGAAAAGATAAACACCCTTCCTATGTTTGGAGTCATATGTAATTTTTATCTCTTGACCTTTAAATGTAAGCAGCAGTAAAATGAAGAACTATTGCAGTCATTTAACACTCCGGCTGTACTAACTGGTTCCTGCCCGAGAACCGTGGTTTTAAATTGGCTAATGCAGAATACTTGCAGAGCTAATAATAATTCAGATTACTCCTGTCAGCTATTCCGGTTTCATGGGTAATTTAGTAGTTGAATAAATTTTTAAAAAAATTCATTCGTTACCATGCACTGTTATGAATCAGTAGATGGTTTACCATTGGCAGCAGTAACTGTAAGAAGATTTAAATTGCTACTGAAAAGGATTTGAGTGAAGGTAATGTTTTATAATGTTCTAAGCCATATGCACTACTTTCAGGCCTCATCAGTTTTACATTGATTCCTAGTGAAGTGTTTAATTGCATCATGAATGCAATATAATTCAGTTCTTTCTGCTAATATGGTATATATCTCAAAGTGATATACAGCACTGACAGGGAGAATTCGCAGTTTCGTCCAGATTTGGGAGGGCAGTGAGAATTGGGCGCCTACTGGATGCACGGAAGGCAGGCGGCAGGGGAAGGCTGGATCTCAGCGTCATCTTGCTGAGACTGATGGCCCGGGGGGGTGTGGGGGGTCGTGAGTGTGTGTGGGGAGAAGTGGGCTGTGTCTGTCACCGCCTCTCAGTGCTGACGGCCAGGCAGAGCAGGGGCTGGTGCCGTTGGCCTCCCCTAGGAGCGCAGGCAGATCTCTCAGCTGGCCGACAAGCTCAAGAAGGCTGGCTGGGCCCACTCCCACCGTCACACACTCATGGATTGGGTCTGGCGTCTCACTGGCCATGTCCAAGTGATTATGCAGGACTGGGCTTTCTGTTGTTTAGTTATTCGATGGATATTTATTGAGCACCTAAGAAAATGGTGGTGGAGGGGACCAGCATTTCTCTTGCTTTCCTTCTCTGCATCTCACAAAGCAACCGGAGGTGCAGGGGTACCCTTGCCGGGGTAGACCCCTGCATTCTGTTTTAAGAGGCGTCTCTGGCTACCACCCTCTGGCTACCAGGCTGAAGGACGCATCCTTCCAAATTGCAGTGTGTAAAGACAGACTCATTCTTTCTGGCATTCATTCATTTATTCACTTACTCGTTCAACAAATTAATGTTACGAGTCAGTCACTATTCTAATTGCTGGGGTTATAGCAGTGGACAGATATGCCTGACCTCATGGAACTTCTATTCTAGTGGGCACAGACTGACCATAAGCAGATACATAATTCAGAACACAAAGTTAGCTTCAGATGCTAGTAATGGCCACATTCCAGTAGGATCCACTTGATAGCATATTTCCTGCTTTTAAAAATGTGTGTCTTCTGTATTCCTTGGCTCAGGCCGCCACAACAAAGTACCACAGGCTGGGGGCTTAACCAACAGAAGTTTATTTTCTCACCGTTCTGGAGGCTTCAAGTCAAAAGCAAGGTGTGAGCAGGGTTGTTTCTGAGGCCTCTCTCCTTGGCTAGGAGAGGGCTGTCCTCAGCTTCACAAGGTATCTCCCTTCCATGCATAACTGTGTCTTTCTTCCCCTTTTATAAGGCCATCAGTCTTGCCTTACGTTAGGGCCCGACGTAACGACTGCATTTTAACTTGATCACCTCTGTAAAGACCCTGTCTCCAAATAACACACATTCTCAGGCCCTGGGGAATTACTCCAACATATCAGCCTGGGGGGCACAGTTCAGCCCATCGTACCCTGTGGAGAGAGAGAGTGTGTGTGCGTGCGTGTCTGCGTGTGCGTGTGTGTGACTGTGGCGGGAAAGATAGGTGCTCTCAGTGGAGGGAACAAGAAAACAGTGTTAAATGCACTCTAATCAGAGGGCTCCTTCTGTCAACCGTCGTCACGACTGATGTGAAAGTCAGACCTGCTTGTCACGTCAGTCCCTTCTCCAGCAGGACCTTAAAATCAGAGTTCATGCATTTTCAGATATCTGATTGTCATGCAGCCAGAAAGCAGAGGCCCCGGACCCAGGTCTCCCCCCTCCGCCTGGCGCCTTAATGTAATCAGAGCCTCCTTTTTATCCCTGCTCTCGAGGAAGGCCAGCCAGGCCACCTTTTTTGATCAGCGTAACCTTGATGCAAAAGAATAATTTATCCATGCCCCCAGATGAGGAAATTGCAAAATATTATTTATGAAGGCAAACTGACGTGTCATAATTCTGGCCCTGCGTTTCTGGATGCAGCTGACTGGGATAGGGAGATGCTGGTGATGTTTGATGATAAAATGGGACATCCTACCCATGAGATGGAGGTGTTGGGGCAGCTGGGAGTCAGGGGTCCCCTCAAGAGAGATTCCAGAGAATGAGAGTCGTTTCAGAAGCTGACCTACACTGCCCTTCCAGGGACTTCCAGGGCAGAAGTAGGAGGAGAAGTGTCCAGGACAGTACAGAGCAGAGCAGCTGGAGTGAGAGGGCCTGATGAGCAGCAGTATGGGGACCTTCCTTTGAGGATAGCAGCCTTGGTTTGGGGGACTTGGGAGGTTGTGTATTACAGTGGTTACCAGCCCTGACTTTGGAGCCAGCCAGCCTTGAGGTTGAGTCCTGGTTCTGTGGCTTCCTATGTAGTGTGTGACGTTGAGCAAGCTAGGTCGATTTTTTGAACCTCAATTCGTTCATCTGTATAATGGGAATAATAGCAAATCTACCCACGACTTGCCTCAAGACTAATATGAAATAATGCAGTTAGAGTGTAGTTGTCTGGTAAACAGGCCCAACTCCTTACCTAGGTAGCAGTTAAGTTGAGTGATAAAGAATGCAGCTCTGTATCCAGATAGCTTGGCCTGGCTTCCCAGCTCTGTTCCTCAACAGGCTGTGTGACCTTGATTGAGTCACTTCACCTCTCTGAGCCTCCATTTTCCTCCTCTGTCAAATAGGCATCAATAAAGGCTCCTGCTTCATAGGGTCCTCTTGAGGGTTAAGTGAATGAATGGAAGGAAAGCATTTACCAGGCACCTGCCTCATAGTAAATGCTCAGTAAAATGTGGGCCATTAATATTAACTTCTTAGGACAGCTCTTCATGGTTTGCCTTCCAAGAAGCTGTTCCCAACCTTACTTGGATCAGCCAACACCATCCTATGGAACAACATACTTAGTTTTAAAATCCAAAAGGACTTGCAGTCCTTGTATTTCGAAAAATTCTTTTGAGCATTGAGAAGCACCTTCTAAGGCGACAGGATGTATATTCCCTGGGAGGACCCACTCGAGCATCTGTCTGCCACCAGGGAGATGACAGACCCCAACATCTCTGACTCCCCAGTTCACCAAATCAGATCCACCAACTCCTGAAAACATCAGCACACTCTCAGGTACCAGCCGGAAAGTTCAGCACAGTAAATGTTTTGCAGCCTCTCAGCAATTTGGGGTTCTACTGAATTAGTGTTTGGTATTGAATTAGTATTCATTTTCTCTAATATGATATAAAAGTATAATCACATTAGTGACTTTTATAGCACATTAGATTATACATTTGGAACATGTGCCCGCCTGAAGCAGCTTAAAAAAACAAAACCCAGCCAGCAACAATAACAAGGGAACCGTCTTCTACCCTGGCTCACAAGCCCTGGCTTTCCAGCTGGGCTGCAGCAACCTGGTAGAAATTCTTTGCTCTCTGCCTCCTGGTCCCTACAGGGAAAGAATTTTCATTCCACCGACCTGATTTGTGAAGCATTGAATCTAAGAACTTAATAGTCGTTCCAAATGAATGTTTCTTTAATCCCGGGGCAGAAACATAGGCTGTGGTTGAGATGTAATTAATAGCACTAATTACTCTTCTCTCCCTCCATCTCCTTTTCCTTCTGCCATCACCCTGTTCCCCACGAAACCTGGCGAAAGCAACAGAAATATTCACCTTTTGCTCCCAGATGTCCCTGGACAGGGAAACCAGTCAGTGAACTCAGAGCCCTCCCCCACCCCCTGGGCTCCCTATTTGGAAAGGTTTTCTCTCTGCCTTCCAGTTCTGAGACTCCTGGGCTTTCCAGAGTTTAGATTTTTCTAGAACTGGTTTCCAGCCATCTTGGTGACTCAGCGAGTTTTGAAGAGTGATGTCCTATGGCAACAGCAGCGTGTGGCCTGACTGGCCTGAGCATCTCCTGCGGTGCAGCCTCACTCATGCTTTGGTTCAAACACGGATGGAGCTCCTCACAGAGTTGCCAGGGTCGGGGCCAGTGGATGCCCGACACTGAGACCCCGTCAGCAGCCCTGTTGGGCTCAAAGCTCAACCCTACCAAACCGTTTTCCACCAAAAGGTTTTCTGCATAGAAGGAAAGTCAGCTGGGCGGGAGGGCTAAAATGATTTACTCGTACGCTCATTACCAAATAATTAGAGGTGTGTAGACCCACCCAGACAGGCTTCGAAAGTAGGTGGCATCTGGCATGCCAACTCGAGAACTCAGTGGTAGATTCCTGGGCTACGGCCTTGAGAGAGATTCTCAGATCACATTTTGGCTCAGCAAACGAATCTCATTCAGTCAACAAGCATTTAAAGTGCCAAGTATGGCTCTAGGCACTGGGGCCACTGAAATGGATGGCCAAGACCCCTCCCATAAAGGAATTCACATTCTAGTCGGGAGAGGCCGACAGTAGAGACCAATGAGGCGGCTCATGGAGAGCCTGGCCGCAAGATAGAGCTGGCCTCCTATTTTAATTGCAGTGGAAAGCTATTGGAAGATTTTCAATAGGGAAGTGCTAGGATCTGGTTTATGTTCAAAAGATCGAAGCTTTAAAAAAAAAGAAAGAAAACACTCTGGGAAAGGAGACAGGAGGAGAAGTTAGAAGATACAGTTCAAGGTTATTGTAGGTGTCTGAGCAAAGAATGGTGGAGGGTGGAGGATGGGTAAGAACTACTTGATTTGAGATCTACTATGTAGGTCTGACTGAATTCATGAGAGGGTTGGATGGTAGGGCAGAGTGGGAGATCTGTTAGTAGTGTCTGCCATGAGTGTGGGAGGCGGCAGTGGCCGCATACATGCACGCTATATATTTGCCATCTCTGCTTTGTACGTCATTTTTAAGCTAATAGAGGGAGTTGGGGAGGGTGAAGAGTCACTCACAGATAGTAATTTGTGGCTTTTGCAACAGCTACAGATATTCCATGAGGTGCATCTGAAGAAGAGTATTTACCAGCTCTTCATGGAGACAGGATGGGAAGGGGGTGTGTGATGCCACGTTGTCTTAACGTGACACTGTCCAGAGATCAGTAAGGCCAATGGGACACTCAGAAGACATAGAAATTAGACCAAATCCCTAGAGAGATATGCAAAGGGCCAACATGATTCCCAAGAGGCAGAGTCGGGAAGGTTCACAGAAGAGAGGCAAGGCAGACAGCTGTTGATGGAGCAGGTTAATGGAAAACCAGTTTCCAATTATGTCAGGTGAAAACAGAGGATCAGAGACAATCCCCTCTTCTCCCCACTCCACCTACAGGAAGGACCCAGCAGGGTCAGGGGGGACGGGGGGGGGGGGGGGGCGCGTTTAATAGCAAATGATCAACTGGAAGCACCTTTGGGCTTTTTTTTTTTTCTATAAACCCTTATCTTCACTAAGAAGATTGGCTGTGTGCAGACACTTGGAAAAAGTACATCGTGTGATTAGGCCGGGGGGAAAGACAGCCTGCACTCCAAGAGGCAACAGCCACTTGGAATGCCTGGAAGCACCCCCAGAGGATGTGGCATGGGGCCGGTGAATCTTATTACTAATTTTTTGATTCCTTCAAGATAAGGGAAATATTGTGAGATTATGATCCAGAACAGGGCTAGCTGTGTAATGTATAACTTTCTGTTTTTTAAAAAAGGTGCGAGGACAGACTTTGGGATTATAGGCAGTCTGCTCAACTTCCATTTCTGCGAAGAGTCTAGAAAAAACTGTCAAACAATAAACTGCAATCTCTGCCCTTACACCTTGGTTTTCACAGCCAGCCATGTGGCTTCAAGAACACCCAGCCCTGGACAAACACAATTTCCTTCATTGACAGGCCGTCCACAAGGATAGAAAGCATAGAAAATGAGGCCCGTGTGAGGCTCACGCCCAGGCCCCTTCCCCTCACTCCTGGGGAGGGCCATGCAGAGCCCCGGTCCTCAAACCCAGCTGGTGTTTGGACGCTTCACCCCCATCCAGAACCCAGGTGGTGACAGCATCCACGTGGGAGACCAACCTGGCATCTCCTGCCAGGATGCTGGGCTGGCTTGGAGAAGTGCTGGGGTAGCCCATTTTAAAATACTAATTTTTAAAGAAGCATTATTCTGTAAGCAATAACCATGGAGTTTTGAAAAACAGACATGAAAGATGAGTGTGAGATGAATAGTCAGTCTCCTTACCGTCCAGTCCTGTCCCAGCTCTTCTGCAGTTCTTTGTCCAGCACATTTTAACCCATCGACAAGCATGCAGGTACAGCCCCTTTTTTAAAATAGAAAGGGGATGTCTTTCATCCTATAATACTTAGTGAGCGCCTACTGTATGCTGGGTGCTGAGAGTACAACGATGAACACAGGAAAATGTCCCAGACCTCCTGGCACAGACAGGCCAGCAGGAGGCTGGGCAGGCGGACGTGAAGCATGTAAACAAATAGGATCACAACCCTACAAAGAAGATCAGCTGTGCGCTATGGTGGAGCAGCAGGTGGGGGAGGGGTTAGTAAATGGACCACGAGGGCTGAGGAGTCATCCGGGAAAGAGGCTTGTGTCCCTGTGCACGGTGTGTGTTGATGGTGTGTGTGCATCTGTATAGCGCAGGGTGTGTCTGGATGCATATGTTGCCATCTCTGCATGTCAGGGTGCGTGCTTCTTTGCCTCTGTGAGTGTCTGTGAGTCTGGACTGGCACACGCATGTGGCCTGTCTTAGGAGGGACGCTCTGGGGTCCTAGAGCTTCTGAGAGTGTGGCGGGGCAGGGAGAGACAGGTGGAGAGCAAGGTGGCGCCCAGCCGTGCAGGCCGCACGGGCCGTACGAAGGGTCCCAGGTGTTCGACTCTGTGCCCAGGGAGCCAGTGGAGGGTCCGGCAGAGGAGCGATGCTCTCCTCCATTGTTGTCAGGGTCCCTGTGAAACAGTGTCATAGGGGGCCTGGAGGCTTCCCCCGCCGCAGCCATCCTGTGGAGCCGATGGCGCTCGCTGGTGGATGGCTTAATGTGGTGGAACAGAATGAGTGGAAATGCCTCCTAGGGTCCTGGCTGGAACATCTGGGTAGATGTAGCGCTACTTCCCGAGATGGGGCAGATGCTGTGAGAGTAAAGCCGGGGAGCAGGCGGCAGCCCAGGGCTCCCTGTTGACCCTGGGAAATCTGAGGTGCAGGAATGTCAGGTCTGCAGGGGGTGTGCAAGCAGAGCTCACAGTCTCGCGGGCTGAGGGTGAGACGTGAGCAAGACCCCCAGAGGACCCGGTGTTGTCTTCAGACATGGTTCTTGAGTCCCTGAGCCAGAGTACTGAGGGCCCCCATCAGTTGCCCCAGCGTAGCCCTGAGCACTAGTGTCAGAGACCCATTAGGAGAATGTCTCCTGGGGACCCAGCCCGGACCACGGCAGCAGGGGGCTGCATGGAGTTTGGGTGTCTGCAGGGCTGGCTTGCTGGGACAGGCTGCCGGAGCCCAGTTCGTGTCACCTTTAGCTCAGAAATTGCTTCACTAAGAGCATTATCTCTTGCATGCCTTGGTTGCTGGTAATCTTAAAAGCTAAAATTGTTGAGCATTTTACTTTGTTGTTGGCCCTGACAAGCCACAGGCTCAGTTAATCCTTGCAGCAACCCACGAAGCAGGCTTTACAATGATTCCCATCGTGCAGATAAGGAAAGTGAGGCACCGCGAAGCAGCGGGGGCACAGCGGTGGAGTGTAGACAGGATCTGAGGCCAGGCCATTCTGACTACAAAGCCCTGTTCTCTTAGTTTTCACATTCTATGCCAAACGCTTGCTATATGTTGTCCCTTAAATAGGGACACCCTTCATAGGGGTGTTGCCATTACACCCATTTTACAGACAGGGAAACTGAGGCTCAGAGAGGAAATGCCTTGCTCAGGGTCACACAGCTCGTAAGTTGCAGCATCAGGATTTGAATCCAGGCCTGTGGGAAGCCCTGATTCCCTTTTGAATGTTGGCATGCTCCTGACCACCAGCCCCTGCCTCCCTCCATTGGCAGTAAAAGTCTGTCCTTTCAGTGACCTGCCAAGGGCAGGAGATGAGACCCCATCTTTGGGGCTGCCCAGCAACTTCCTAGGCAAGGATTTTGAAATTAATGAGAAACATTAAGGTTAATGGGTTTCTTGGAGACCTGTGGCCAGAACTGGAGCGAGCCTGTTCTGAGAGGCGGGCTTATCACTAAAGCCGATGCCGGGAGCTGGTGCTTGTGTTGGGCTCAAGTGGCATTAAGGCCCCACTTCTGGGACAGACAACCTTGGTTAGTTCATGGGGGTCCGGGCCACCCTGTCCACCAGGAGACCCTTGTGGCTCACTGGGACAGCTCTGTCCATCAGAGCGTTGATGGACAGCACTGAACAGCTCGGTAGCAGAGGGAGCTGGGTAGGATTCACTGCTTGCTTTAGCCAATGTGTGTGTGTGTTTGTGTATTTCTTGAACTGGTACTTGAAAAATTACACTCTGATTTAAAAAGTTGCCTACTGTAGCTTCCTGAAGACTCTTGTTTGGTTAGCAGAGCTGTTACGGGTATGGGATCTGGGGTCAGGCTACCGAATTTGAGTTTTGTCTGTGCTGGTGGCTGCCTGACCTTGAGCATGACTGCTCTTAACCTCTCCACTCCTCAGTCTCCCCGCCTCATAACATTGGTGTAAGAAGCAAATGAGTGCCTAAAACTGCAGCTGACATGCAGTGTGTACCCAGCACACATTAGTTTAGCTAAGTGTTATTACTGCTATTATTGCTGTCTAAAATAGGTTTTCTGAAAATGACCAGATAGCAAACATTTTATGCTTGACGGGCCACATGGTCTCTGTTGTAACTTCTCAAGTCCTGCTGTTGTAACAAAAAAGCAGCCGTGGACAGTACGTATACGAATGAATGTGGTTGTGTTCCGATAAGACTCCCCTATGTCTTATACATGAGCACAGGGGGAGAAAAGTCCTCCTCTTCTGGGAGAGTGTGGCCCTGGGGCTGCCAGCAATCATTTTCCCCAGATTACTGGGGGAGACAGCCATGGTGAGAGCAAGCAAGGACAGGTCAGAGGGAAGCAGAGCTGAAAGGGAGAAAGCAAACTCTGTCAATACTGTTTGAGCTGCTGGATCCAGCCATGCCTGAAGCTATAGCTACACTGTTAAGATACATGAACAATGGTTTCCCTTTTACGCCTAAGCCACTTTGAGTTGGGATTCTGATGCTTGCAACCAAGAGTGCTAAATAATATTAGCTTCCTCCCTGTTCACGCCAGGTGGAGCCACTTGCCCACTTCCATCTGGTGCTCATACCCACCCCTGCCTTTTTGGGTTCAAGTTCATGTTACTACCCAAGAGCATTTCTTAGTCCTCAGCATATAAACACACGCCACACTTTCTTTTCCTGTGGGGGTTTAGTTTCTTTTCCAAGTGTGCATGACCTTGAGCAGGTAGGTGACTTCTTCAGATACATGAACTTTAGTTCTGTCTTCTGCAAAATGGAGTTAATCATCAGACCTACTGCACTGGGTGGGTTATAAGGTTAACACTTATAAAGCACTCAGTAAGCACTACCTACATGTCTGCTGTTATTACTACCTGCAAACCAAGCTCACACACTCTCTAGGAATTTTCTGTCGAGTGAAGGAAACCATCCACTCTCTGAGGCAGGGATGGGGTCTTTCCTTATTCCCAGCACCAGCCCGGGCCTGGTATTGAGTGGGCATTTGGTGTTTGTTGAATACAAGTTAGAATAAGCCAAAGATAATCACAGAAATTACCCATGAGGTAACCACGGGTGTTTGTGGCTGGCAGGCAGGCTGTCGTTGCTTTGGGGTTTATAGAAATTTGATGCGCAGAGGAATGAATGTGAGGGGTCCCACAAGCAATTCGGGGATTGGATGTTTGGAACTGAGACCATCGCTACTTTGAGTGTGGTCCACCACACTCCACTAGTATCAGTGTCACCCCCATGCCTGTTGAAGTGCTGGTGCCTGGCCCCACGCGGGGCCCCCAGAATCAGAATCCGTGCTCCAACAAGGTGCTGGGTAATTCTTGTGCACACTAGAGTTTAAGAAGCCAAGAGGATGTGTAGATGCTGCCAATAGGGCCCCTGTGTTATGAGGTGCTACTTACGGAGATGGGGACATAAGGGGTGTGGGCCTTTCAGCTGTTTTATGAGGAAAACGTGGGGTTCCAGTTGTCTGGAGTAGGGAAGTTCATCCCTCGCTGCTTGGGAAAAGAGAAGTGAGGTCACTGAGGTCGCAGCAAATAGGACAATAGGAGGGTCTGCAGAGCCAAACCAGAGTGACCTTGCTGGAAAAGTGGCCCCCAGACAAAGAGCGAACAGAAGCGGGCTCACAAAATGCAAGGGCTTGGGGAGGAGGAAGGAAAGTCAGTATTGCTTGCTAACGGGGAAATTGGGCCGAGTGCAGAGTGTGCGCTTTGAAATCCACACAGGCCCGATTCAAAGCGTGGTGCTGCTGAGCCTTCTCGCTGTACCCCCTCGGGCAAGGAAGCAGGTGTCTCTGAGCCTCACCATCCTCGTCTGGACAGCGGGCCTAAAGTAGCACTATGTCACAGGGACACGGGAAGGTTAATGCAGTGGTGACCAGAGCTGACAGCCTTGCTTCTTAACTCCAGGTGTAGTGACGTCACAGTGGGAGCTCGGAGTTGACAGCGGTGGGGGATTTCCACATGGAAATGGTGCACGTCAGAACTCTCTTTTCCCCCAGAGACCTGGTTATTAAGCATTTACCAGCACACCACCGATTAAATCACAAGATGTGTTTGCACTGTCAGGCCCAGTGTTTGGGGGGGGTGGTTACTGATTACTATATTGCAATTATATTAATTATAGGACTAATATTATTAATATTGTATGAAATGTTTTTCATGATTGGACTTTCTATGTGTTGGTTCTGACATTCATTTTAACTGCTCGGAGGTCTTTTCTGCTAATCCTCGGGTCCCCAGCCCCAATTCTGGATAGCTGGTATTGTCAGTGAGCAGAGTTCTAGGTGAATGAAGCATCTTAGAGATACCGGAAACTTTTCTTGAGCACAGACTAAACAGCAGGTACTGGGAAAGCACTTCTCATCTATGATCTCATTTAGTCCCCCTAATAAGTCTGCGATATGCACCCCACGGTGTGGACACAAAGGGGGCTCAGAAAGGTCAAGGGACTTGCCCCAGGTTGCACAGCTGCTCAGTGGAGAGCTGGACTTTGAATCCATGCGTTTCGACTGCAGAGGTCTGCTCTCATTGGGAGGACCCATGGAGGTTACACGTGGAGGGGGCAGGTGTGAGGGTCCTTGTGGCACGGATCTTCCTCCTGGCTGGGAGGCTTTGGGGCGTGGGGGGCAGGCATTGGGCAGTGCCAATGAGTCCTGACGGTGTCATCTGCTCGGCGGATGGCAAACAGTCCAATTTTCCAGGTTGTGCGCTGGCCGCATTCTGATTGGCAAGGGGATATCTCTTTTGGAAGGAAATCTTGGCCACTTGCCTCTTGGCAGCAGGCTCTTGGCTGCTACGAGGAGCACAGTTTGGAGGCAGGGGAAATTATTCCGCAACCTTGCAGCTTCAAGCGGGCTGAGGGCTCTGCCGGTCATTCGGGTAGGCTGGCAGAGAGACGCCCACACTCAGTTTCTTCACTGCTCTCCCTGGCTCTCTGTCTCTTGCTGTCCCTCAGGCCTCTCTTTTTCCTAGGGCTGAAGGGACCAGTAAGATGACAGGTGGTTTGGCAGCAAGAGAAGCAGTGCCTCTTGTCCTCACAGGCTCTACTAAAACTTGGGGGCTTTGGCTTCCACAGCTCCCAATTTTTCTCAAGACAAAGTTCAGACTCCTTGGTTTGGCCTGGAGATCTCTTGTGATATGACCCCTACCTCCTGACTCTGCACCATGTCTCCGTGAGAGGGACCGTATCATACTCAACTTCTTATTTTTGCGCAGTGTCTGGAGTGGAGCTTACTCAGAGCATGGGGTGCACTTGACTCACTTTGGGATGTGCACTCATTACCATTACTGTGTCTCAAGGCCAATTTACCACATGCCAAGTGCTGTGCACGCTTCTAACTGTTTTCTGTTCTTCTCTCATTTATTCCTCATAATAACTCCATCGGTAGGTCGTATGGGGGTAGGTTTTCCCCATTTTACAGAGGATGAAACTGGCACAGAGAGATTAAACTGCATGCCCAAGATCACCCAGCTAGGACATGACAGTGATAGCTTTGAACTCCAGTCAGTTCAGAGCTGGCTTGAGATGGGTTTTCCTTAAACTACTTCATGACAGCCTGTCATCAGCTGTGTCACCTCCCCCACCCCGGGGCCTTGTCAGCACAACAACCCAGTTTGCCAGGTCCTCACATGCCTAACTCTGCTGTGTCCACACATCCTTGATGAATCAACCTTGGCAACACCGGCCTTGCCCTGTCACGCCAATAAAGTTTGTGCGGTGAGAACTGGGCTGCAGAAGGTGTCATGGAGCTCTCTCTGCCTTGTCTCCTTTCCCCTGTAGATTCCAGGGTTGGAATGTTCCTCACGGGGGCAGAAGGTGTTTGGAAACAGGAGAGACCCCCTAAGTTGGTCCATTCTAAGGGAAACCTCTCTCCATACTCAATCCTCATACAGTCTGTCCAGGGTGGCCCATGTGGCTCTGCTCACAGGGGACTCATTGTCCCACTGTGTCCCCGCTTTGCTCAACAACAGGCCAGCATTCCTGTGCCGAGGCAGAGGAGAGTCAGAATGGGTTAGCTTCTCTCCGTCAGACTGTGTCACGTTTGGATAGTAGTGTATTAACAGTTGTTTTCACTAATGTGATGAGAAAGTTGCTAATCTGAGAAGACTCTTGCATTGTATTAGGGAAAACAAATATTAATATGATTCGATGGGAAGTGGCTAATAAGAAACTAAGTTGCTAATATGACATGATGGATTGGTGGGAGGAATTTGGTTCGGGTGCCTGAATTTTTCTGGAATGTTCAGTGGTGGGTGGCTAAGGGGGAGGGAAGGGGGCAGGAGCTTTGTGTTATAGCCCCTCAGGGTAAAGCCTTCACACCGGTGTGGATTGTGTCTCCCAAAAGTTCACATCCACCCAGAACCTCAGAGTGTGGCCTTGTTTAGAAATAGAGACTTTGCAGTCATAATTAGTGAAGATGAGGTCATGCCGGATTAGAGTGGGCCCACAGTGGCCTAACTAGTGTCCTTCCTTGTAAGAGGGCCACATGAAGAAACAGATACACGGGGTGGGGGACGTCCTCTGACGACGGACATGGAGAGTGAAGTGATGCAGCTGCAAGTGACAAGCTACAGCCCAAGCAATGCCAAGGATTGCCAGCCACCACCAGGGCTGGACCAGGCAAGGGAGCATTCTCCCCTGGAGCCTTCGGAGGGAGCAGGGCCCTGCTGACTCCTTGCTTTCAGATCTATAGCCTCCAGAGCTGTGGGAGAACAATTTCTGTTGTTTTAAGCCCCCAGTTGGTGGTACTTTGTCACAGCAGCCCCAGGACACTGATCCACCCCCTTTCCCGTCACTCCCTGAAAAGAAGAAGCAGGTTCAGCAACATCCATCTAACTCAAAGACAGCAAGTCAGCTTTGGGGTGTCCTTCCAGCCTCAGGGGTGGCCCGGCTGCTTGACCAGACCTGAGGATGCAGGCCCGTTCTCTTTCCCCATCCCCACCCCCCACTTTGTTCTTTGTTTAGAAGGAGGAAGCCTCCCCAGTCTCAGGGCTGTTGGCATATGGGCTCTGCAGCCTGCTTTGCAGCATGTTAATATGTGATTAAAGGGGTCTTAAAATACCCATTAGTCCCCCTCTGGTATCTAATAGTGCTTTTGGATTTAGAACAGAATATTATTTACTCATTAGCTGATAACAGACCCTGAGTACTTGTTGTATATATTGGGACAATTATTTGAGGGTGGGTTCCACACAGAAACACGCTTCCACTGGTATGGCTGGTGGCAGGGCTGCGTGGCCCAGAATGACCGACCCGTGAGCCCTATGGGGAAAGCAGGGGTCTGCTAGAGATGGTCTGCCGTTGGAATGCCCTGGTGGAGGGGGTGTGGCGGGGATAGAACTTGAAATGACCACCGTTAGCAATGGGGATGCCCATAATAACGACCCCACAATGGTGAGGGTTGCACCTGCGCATCCCCCCAGGCCTCCCAGTTCAAGATGGTTCATTAGTAACATGACAGCCACCATAAGGGTCAAAGGGATGGGATGACTTGCCCAGGACACAGCTAGCAAGTGGCCAAAGCCAGGTTCCAACTCAGCTCTTTTGATAAGACCTGGGTTCTTTTCAAAATTCTTCCTGTGCCCCCTGGGGAAACTGCCTGATGATTCCAATCTTTCCTTTCTCCAATGTAAAGAGGAACTTCAGCACCATTTCCTCTTCTGTTTATTTAGTGTGTCGGAAAGATGCAAATAGCAGCACATTGCCCCAACTCTGGGTCTTAGACCTCCACCCCCTGTGGTGGGAAGGCCAAGGTGGAGGGGGCAGGAATAGAAAGAAGTGTAAGTGCCATAGGAGTAGTTTGGGGGTCTCCCAGGAAGCAGGAGGAGGCCCGGGTAGAGTCGAGGAGTGACCAGGCAGGCCTGTGTCTGGGATCAGTGACTCCAGTGGAGGTCTGGGAATCAGAGGAAGAGACAGGGAGAGGCCAGTGAGTGTCTGAACCAGCTGATGACTTAGGCACGAGGAGGAGGGAACGGATGCTGGTGATACCCTGTGTCGCCCTCTTAGGTATCAGTGGCTGATTCAGTGGGAGGTGAAGATGTTGCGAAGCTGGTGTAGCCCCCGGTTTGATGGACCAGTGCAGGGTGTGGGAAGAAAGTCTCCAGCCCACCCTTGCATGTGCCTTGATTTTGGCTAGCTCAATTTTCAGGCCATCAGTCTGCAATGATTTGGGAAACAAACTCATGAACCTCTTAGCGAGATGACTGGCATGTCTTAAGGGTGCAACACTGCTGAGCTTAAAGGAGGACCCGCACAGAAACCTCACCTTCATGCTCAGAATCTCCCCTGCTTGTCTGAGATGTGACACAAGGAATGACAAGAGGGGCTTCTTGTGTGAGGGCGGGGTGGGCCTCCCTCCAGCCAGTGCCTGCAGCTTGCCTCCCGGGCCCCAGGGAGTGCAGGGAAGCCTCGGCCTGTGTCGCTGTGGTATGCAGGTGGCCAAGTGGCTTTGTGGTCCTCCAAAGCATGGCACCTGTTTATTTTGAACACACATAGGAAAGGCATGCGTGCCCTCTCTGGCGCGTCATTCCAGCATCTGGCCACAGGGACACTGAAGAAGCCAGAGCTGTTTGCCGAGACGCAGGCCACAGGCAGAAGCCAGACATTACCTTTGTCTGCTGCCCAAGTGAAGAACAGGACTCCCCAGTGAAAGATTAGCAGGGTCCCCCTCCACATCCCTGGAAAGGAGCCAGTAGAGAAAGCAGAACTTGGCAAACATGCCCTTCTGTCCATCTCTCACTCTGGATATGTGGGCCCACGCCTCAGCCAGGCCAAATAAAGAGACCACTTCCCAATGGGCGTGTGGCAAATGGGTGAGTGTGTGTGTGTGTTTGTGTGTGTTAATAAAGCTCACCATGAGCCAGATATCAATTTCTGTCAGAGAGACGCAGAGCATCTGAACCAGAACTAAATAAAAATAAACATTAAACAATTATTGGATTTAGGTTTATTTTAAAAATCAGCAGGGCTGAGGGAACAAGCCACCCATTAGCAAGGCAGAACTATCGGGCCTTTTAACAACCCGCTGGTTCTTGGCTGCCAGGGAGATTTGGGCCGTACAAACTGTGGAAACTCCGGATCCTATTGATTAAAGATGATGCAGTAACAGGCCAATTATATCGTCGTGGCTGCTTGTGGCGCTGGCCGATGCCAGCTACCCATTTGTCTTTATGGAAACAGCCTTGTTTGGGGGGCTGCAGGAGGGCAGCGCTGTGTTCCCATCCTGGGCAGTGTGTTCCACCCACTCTGCTCCCTGCAGTGATGGAGGCCTGAACCATCCCGGAGTCTTGCGTTTCTCTCCTCCCTGTCCCCTCCACGGACATCCGTAGTTCATAAGGAACCTGTGTCTTGTCAACCAAATCAATGCAAATAACCGGTGAGCATTTCTCGACTTTTCAGTAATAATTGATCTTCCCAGAACTGATACCGTTTGGAAAACGTAAGTAAGGAGAGCAGCAGCAAGCCAGATGTCCGCATTTAGAGACTATAATTGCTCTGAGTTATAAGAAAGGAAATGATTTCCTTCCAGCTTTAGCTCTAAGAGCAGAGCAGACTGCCATGGAACATCAAGAAGCTCCCAATACACTTGGGCTTAGTACAGACTCGGTCTCTCAGCCAGAAGATACGGAGGCTGTGGGGCCGGGATCTTCCGAGCTGACTGGCACATCTCCTGCTCCTGATTTTGTCAGTCTGCAGATTTTTGTTTGGAAGCTTTCTGCACAGCCAGTCACTGTTGGGGGATGTTCAGGTTTAGCTCACCCACTGGATGGGATTCTCGACTCTGCTGGTTTGTCTTTTTCTTTCTTTCTAATTTGATGGTCATTTCCATGCACCACTGTGATTGGCTCCTGACCTGACTGGGGTGATACTTAGAAAATTGGACAGGGATGCTCTATGGATTGGGGGATGGAGAATAGGATTCCAGGGAACACGTTCTTTCTTTGTTTTTGTAATTTATTGAAGAGATTGGGAGAGAGAAACATCGATTTTTGTTGTTCTCCTTATTTAGGTATTCATTGGTTGATTCTTTCATGTACCCTGACTGGGGATCCAACCTACTACCTTGGCATTTTGAGATGGTGCTCTGACCAACTGAGCTACCCTGCCAGGGCCCTGGGGCCACTTTCTTTATGAACATCTGCCATTCTTCCAAGACTCATTTATTTGTCCCGTATTCAGTCATTTGCTCATCCAACACTTAGTTACTGGGCACATATTCTTTGCCGGGTGTAATTAATTTGGTGCTGGGGCACAGTGGTACCTACCCTCAGGGGGCTTCAGTCTAGCCAACAAGAGACACAGACATGTAACAATTATTACGTCACAGTTGCAGAAATGAGGAGGGGAGGGTATGGGCCCACGAGACTAAGAACCTGATGTTGTCTTGGGGTGCTGGTCTTGTGGAAGCAGTTTATAAGCTGAAACTTGACAGGGGGTGGGACTGAGCCAGACCAATGGTTCTCAGACTTGAACGTACATTAGAATTACCTGAAGGACTTGTTAAAAACATTGCTGGGCACCCTCCCTGGAGTTTCTGATTCATCAGGCCTGGAATGGGACTAAGAATTTACATTCCTAACAAGTTTTCAGGTGACACTGATGCTGCTGGTCCAAGGACCACACTTTGGGCACCACCAAACCAGGCCAAGGACTGGAAGGAGAGGGCTTGAGGTGCACGTGCAGAGGCCCTGGGGCTAGTATGAGCCTGGCAGTTATTCTGGCAGCACAGAATAAAGGGGCAGAGCAGCAGGAGCAAAGTAAGGGAGTCTGTGGGAGAAGATGCATTGGAGGGGAGGGCAGGGTCTGGACCACACAGGCCTTGCAGGCTGAGCTGGGAAGTTCAGTTTATCTGAATTGGATGGGGAGCCTGGGGTGGGTGTAAGCAGGAAAGTGTCAGCATCCCATTTGTATCTTGAAACACTCTCTGGCTGCACAGGGGAAATGGGATGGTTGGGGCATGGCTGCGTGGACCTGTCTGAGAGTGTCTTGAGTCCAGGCCCCCACTTTCTGGAAAGCCTGCCTAATTAATTTGGGTCCACCCTTCAATCCCTGAAACCCAATTTCTTACCTGAGAGGTCACAGTAGTTCCTAGTGACATTACCAGTTCCTTGGGGGCAGGGCTGTGTGTGCCCTATCCACCTCGTATAGCCCACCTGCAGCCCTCTGGTTGGATGTACAGCCAATACCTTACATTACCTGGTTCTGAACACATGACAGTTTCCTAGCTAAGGTCACATCTGTTACCTCATTCGATTTTCCAGATACCCTGAGCAAAAGGTGGAGTTGTACCCATTTACAGATGAGGAAAACTGAGGTTCGGAAAGGGCAGGAGATAATCCCAGCTGGGATTATCTCACCCAGCTGGGCTGAAGGAAAGGCAAGATTCTCACCCAGACCCGGGGCGCCCTCTGGTGAGCAGACAAAAGGACCTGTGATGCCTCCACCTGGAATCGACAGTGAATAAATTTTCCTTTATACTAGCAATGGCCTTCTCCGAGTTGACAGTCAGTCCCCAGAAATATTTGGATACAGGTGAAATGGTCATTTTTTTGGAAGTCCAAAATGGTCAAGTTTCGGCGGTTCCCTATGTTTTAGCCTAAAACAAAGTATGGGCAGAAAAGGTTGCATTTCTAGAAAATTCTGCCACCGCCTTTGAAAGAGGAGTTGCGACAAAGTCTAAATTGTCTCTGAAAGCAGCTTCCCACACACACGGCAGCTGATGAGGGGGCCGTACAGGGATGCAGCATCTTAGAATCAGTCTATAATGCAATCAATTTTGTATATCCCTGGTGAAACAGCAACATTTATTTAACGTCTTTTATAGAGCAGCTGAGTTTTATCACAAATCACATTCCATTTCTATTCAGCTGGGACTCCTTGAAGGCTAAAATGCACTTACTTTTCTCGGAGGAAATTTACCAATTCCTCAATAAAGACCCATTTGCCTCTGTATGTAAAATTGACACATTTATTGAATATTAAACATTTAAGGGTTTTTTCCCCCAGCTCCTCACCCCACTCCCCCCACCCCCACCCCCACCTTTTTGGACTTTTCAATAAAGCTGCTCAGTCATTAGGGAGACTTTCTCAAAGTGGCGAGAAATGCATGTTTTCGTGCAGAAACTGCCAACATTTAAATTCGGGGCTTTCTTATCACTGAAAGATGGTCAGGTTATGGCACAAATTTATAAAGTGAAATTCACTGCCTCAGAGCGGCCTCTTTAAGCCTCGTGCTTTTCCTGTCCCTTTGTGGCGGGCTCGGCTTCTTGGTCACACAGTGACACCGTCTTGGGTTCACAACAAAAGTTTTTTGTCCCCCCTTGTAACGTTTCCAGAAGGCAGGGGCGGCCTCTCCAACAATAAATTGTGCTAATTAGCATGAGGGCCTATTAATAAAGCGAGTTTTCTTTCATCCATGTTCCTGAATGGCCGGGGACATCAATTGAAGTGTGCGCTGGGGACAATGTCTTTTCACTGCTGGCAGCAATGTTTTTGTTAAAAAAAAAACAAGTAGGGGCTGGGCAACGTCCGAACATGTTTTTGTGTCCTTCACATGAGGGAGGGCTGAACTGTTGAACTTAGGTCTCACATGGCGCTTGGGTCCAGGTTTCCTAACCGATCCTAAATGAAAGCAGTGACGGACAGGGATGGGGGCTGTGCAGTTCTTCAGGATAATTGCTGAGTTTGAGGGGTATCTTCATAATTCCAATCCTCACTTCTTCCTCCTACCCCTTAGGACCTTTGTGATGTCAGGCAAGTGAGTCTACCTCTCTGAGCCTCCAGCAGGGTGAAATGGGATAATCTACGGAAAGTTCCAGAAGTAACCTCAAACTGCATTGCTGTTTTTCTGGGGGCTTTTTATTTTAATTCAGTGTCAGGATTGGTCAGGCAAGGTCACTGTGTCCAGCCCCTTGTCGCTGGCTTCATTTCCCTCACGCAGAGCCCACCAGTGACCAGTTTACACGTGGACACCTTTGGGGACGAGGGAGCTCAATTCTGACCCTCAAGGCTGTCTTCCTGATGTTGATCTGAAACCTGTTTGTTTGTAACTTTCTTTGCCCCACAGCTCTGAGCTCCTTTCCCATTCTTCAAGTACGTACAGTTTCTCCCCTCCTGAGTCTTCTCTACTCCAGGCTGAATGTCCCCAGCTCCTTGCAGATCTGGGTCTCTCAACCATGCACACTGTTGACATAATGGACTGAATAGTCCTTTACAGTGGGGGCTGTCCTGTGCATTGTAAGGTGTTTAGCAACATCCCTGGCTTCTACCCACTGGATGCCAGTAGCATGTGACAAATTCAAAAGTATCTCTAGACATTGACAAAATGTCCTCGGGGAGCAAAGTCACCCTCAGTGGAGAACCACTCTTCCACAGTCTGGGGTCCTCCGCATCCAGAGCTCCTTCAGCCACGTGTGTTGCCTCACCTGTGAGGGTTCCCGTCCTTTTGTTTCTGCCCCTCCTGGCCTGCCAGCATCCTGCCAGCATCCTGAGAAACCAACAGCAATTATCATGAGAAACCAAAATAAAATTGCCTATTTTTCTTTCTGTCTCCACAAAAAGCAGACACTCCAGGACTGGGAGGAGGCTGGGGCTTCCTTGTTGGAATCTACATTTTGAGAACAGGAGTGATGAGGTCTGAGTTTGTCCCGTAGCTTTTGTCTGAGCAGGTAGAGCCAACTTCCCAGAGCAGTAGGTCAGTGAGGGTTTCTGACTGGGGCTGGCTCCAGATTAGCATTCTGACATTGCCACCGACTGTCTGAATGACTATCCTTTGAGCCCCAGTTTCCTCATCTGTATAATGGGGGTGAAAATAGCAACTGTCTCAAATGGTTGTCACAATTCAAAGAATTGGCCCATGCAAGGTGTCCAGCATATAGTCACCAACCAATAAATTATAGCTACTATTTTGTGTTACTGTTATTTTTGTTGTTGGCAAATGAGACCTTGGCATCCAAGGAATGAGAGGAATTCACTCAGGGTCAGCCAACAGGTCATTATGAAAACATTGGGTTGAGCAGCTTCTTTTTCTGGAACCCCCCCGGGGTTTTTGCAAAGGTCTCTCTGTGCATGCACAGGAAGAGATTCGAAGATGATCCATTTTATGTGATTCTCACCCCATTAACAGCCCTTGGCTTTGCCAGAATATCCTCTTTTCACTTTCATTTTAAAAACCAGCCAGGGTAATAAATCTTGCCCTGAAATCTCGGCAGCACATCTTGGCTGGAGTGTATGATAAATCTAATATACTGTGGCCTCTCTGTGTGCGAGACCCCTGCACAGATCTGTCCTTTTGGTGGACAGCCCCGTGATCGGGCAGGATTATAATTTGCTCTCGGTTTGACAGGCCCGGCCCTCCGACTGGCTCGCCTTTGTTCCACAACTGCCTTGGCTTGCGGGTGGAAAGATGAGTCTGTCCCCTCTCTCTACTCTTCACTGGGTTTTTTCTCTCACAAAGCCACAGAGTTAGCTGCCCTGTCTCCACATCTAAAACAGCCACATGGCTTAAAACTAGGACTGAATTGATGGAGATACCATTGGTGGGGAGTGGGGGGAAGGCCACTAGAAACTCAGCATGAACCTGGGTTCTTTTCGTAGGGAGTTTGGGTACCTGCGGTTCTGCCACATGTGGACTGCTTCACCTCGGGGGACCCCTCATTCAACAAATATTTCTTAAGCACCTGCTATGTGGCTGGGTATACAGAGGTAAACACGATAGAGTCAGGGCTCAATGGGACGGACATCTATGAGACGGTCACGTGAAGTGACTTCAGATTGCCTATGCTTGTGCTGAGAGAGCTCTGATGAGGACACGCAGAGGCTGTGGGGGCCCAGGGGCCATTCCTGAAGAAGTGGCATCTTGGAGCTCACTGGAGGATGGTGGGTGCTCACGAGGCTCAGGGAAGGACAGTAGGGATGGCAGTGGTCGGCACAGGGCCAGGGGAATCTGAGAGGGAGGCTGAGCAAAGACCAGGCAAAGGACAGACTAGACAGGACAGTAGTGGAACCCAGGAGATCGTGAGGGGCCACGGACTCCCCTCCTCATAGTGGTCAGGGAGCCCAGCAAGGCCCCTGGGAGGCCAGCAAACAGCCCCCAAATTTGTCCAGGACTTTGGAATGGATTCTCGTCCCAGCTCCACCCCTACTGAACTGATTAAATCACTTCTCTCTGCTGAGCCTCAGTTTCCTCACCTGTCAAACGAAGGTAATAACAATACCTACCTGGGAGGGGTGTTATAAAAATGAATTAAGAGAATGCATGTAAGATGCATGGAACAGGGAGCAGTTTCTGGCGTTCAGTCACCACCTAAGAAATGATCAATTCTGCCTGGAAAGACTAACTTCACTACTTTGGGCCTCAGCTTCCTAATCTGCAAAATGGGGGGTAATGATTATTCTACCAGATTAAACAAGCTAGAAGAGTGGCTGGCACCGAGTTTGGGCTTACAGGCATCAGCTGTCACCACTGTTACTACTATTTGTTGCTGTTACTGCCCCCGTTCCCTGTGGCTCCGTGTGCATGTGGTTGTCAGGGGCCCGTGGTTTCTATCCTGGTTCTGAGTCCACCACATTAGACATGGTTAATCCTCCCCAACCATTCCCCTCCACCTCATGTGTTCTGCCTTCCAGGCCCCCTGCATCCCAGGTAGAGCTCTGTTCCCCAGAGCCCCCTGGCCCTGGCACAAGCCTACCACCTGCTTGCCCAGACCTGCCATTCAGGGTCCTTTGTCCTCTCAGACAGCGAGCTCGGGAATCCTCGTCATCACTCTTTTCTGTGCCCAGCATCATCTCTCCACCTCACAGCAGACCCTGGGGTGGGTATCATCAGCCCCACTTGGCAGGTGGAGAAACTGAGGCACAGAGGGGACTGACAGTGTTCTTGATCTTTCTGGTGTTCGCAGGGTGCTCTTCACTGCAGAGGCATTCACTCAACTTCTTTCCCTTCTGCTGCTTCCACGGAGATCCAAATGCCCTGACTCTTCCAGCTCAGGACGTGAACAGACACTTTTAAAGGGAGGGAAACAAATCTTGCAGACCTTTGAGAGTTGCTGCTCTCAGCCCCGGAGTCTGCAGACCCACCAAAGAAAGATTGACATGTGACATTTGAGTTTTGGGATACGAAATCATCTTTCAGCAGCCCCTATTCCTGCGAAAGAGAATTGGGCCTTCACACAGGCCAAGGAGCAGTTTCTCTGGCTTAGTGTCAACATAGAAATGCAGAAGGAGAGGTCCAAGGGGCCCCCAGTTTAGAAAATGCTGCCTTTGGCTGGACTGTTCCCTGTTGGTATATTCCGGAACTTTCTTCATCCCTGTCTTACAGGACTCAGAACAAAGGGTTTGTCGGGGTCTGATGGGATTGAGGCCTCCTGGTCCGCTCCTCCCCGGACCTGTCAGCTCTGCAGCTGAAGTGGCCCCCATGCATGGGTCCCAGGGGAAACAGTTCTCTGCTGGGACCCCAGGGACTGCTCAAATGAGAAGGCCAGAGGGTGAGGCTCCTGCATGTTATTGAGGGAAGAAATACGGCCTAGAACCCTTTCTGTAAAAATAACCTCCCGGCTCCTCCTTTATGGGTGAGGGAAAGTGCTTAAAATGCTTAGAGGGAATAAACAGCTTTTAATGAAGTTACATTGCCACATAATGGGTATCATAAAATTGCCTTCATACTACAGGGTCCCAGGATGGCATTTATTATCGACTGCGCCGGAATAGTCTTTGCAGAGCTCCGGCAGCTGCAGAGAGAAGAATGCAAAAGTCTCCTTAAATTACCTGATTGAAATAACCGGCGGAATATTCCGCGGGGCGGCCGCGTGCCAGGGAAGCCGCCTTTGGGGTGGTCTGTCAGAGGCGGTTTGCGCGTTCTGAAGAACACAGGAGTTTCATTGCAGCAAAACAGATGTTCATCTTGTTTCTCCATCGGCTGTTTGATGAGAAATTTATTGCTCTTCCGCTGGGCAGGAGCCCCTCTCGGCTGTGGAGTCTATTAGGCAAGCCATCAGCTGGCGGGAAGCCAAGGTGAGGCTGTTTTGATGAAACCCATGAAAAGCCTTGGCTTGGAGGCGCCGGTAATAATGCGCTGGCTAGACTCTCCTGATTGGGCGATTGATTGGCCTGATTTGATTTATTGATCAATACCCTCAAATTTGGCGTCTGAGAAGCTGCACTAATCTTTAACTGTTGTGAACATCTCTACCTGCTGGAGAATTAGACCCTGATAAGGAATGTATGAAAGGAATCGGGGCTTATCTTAATCACACACCGGGCCCCAGCATTGCCCGCGCCAGCGAGGGCCCCCGTGCACCGAGCCCCATCACCAGGCAGGCCGGCGCAGATCTATAAATTGATGGAATTCAAAGCCTCCAGCATCGATTACCGTTATAACAAACAGTGGTGCACAGAATGTCTGATTATTTTTAGACAAAGATTCTGTTCTCTCAGCAGCAATTTTGCTGAGGCTGTCACTGTGTCAGATGTCTACTGTTGATTGCAATTAGATGCAATACAAAAAAAAATTAAACTATCTGTATCCTTAGTCTTATTTCCAGTTATTAAATCTCTCTCTTTGTTTGCCGTTTCCTCATGATATCTACAGCTGGATGAGATATTTGGTTGGCAGGAGAAATCCTTGTAATTCAGTGGGGGTGCCGTGGCCCACTGGCTCATTGGATTAGCTCCGATAGGGCGCACAGAACCTTGGGGGGAGGGACATTGAATTGGGAGGGTATCTTTTTAAAAGTGTGCAGGGTGCCGGCTTGATGCAAAAATGTTTCATGGCAGGATGGGGGGATGAAAACCAATCTCCAAGGCCCTCCAGAGGGCCTGCTTCCAGTCTCCCTGTTTCCTTTCACATCGGGTGGGACCTAACCAGGGTGTGCCCCCATCATTGGGTGAGGGAAGTTATCCAAGCAGCTGAGCTCAAAGGTTGGCACCCCTTGAAATAATTAATTCCTCCAAACAGAGACTGCACTTGGGACCCGTTTTGCACTCAGTCATACCTGAGGAGAAGGCTCCAGGTAACTGTGGCGCTGAACAAATTAAGCATTCCCTTTTACACGCGGCCCGGCGGCCAGCATCCTGGCGTTGGGCACCTGCATCCATCATCTTGGCGCTCTCCGGTTGATCTCTCGTCTCAGAGCCATTAGCCCCAGTGTCCTTGATGGTGGAACAGCTATAAACGCGAGACCATTGGTGGGGTGGCCAAGACTGACCATTCATTACTCGTTGGGACAGAAACGAAGGCTCCCAGTCCCAGAAGCCAGCTCCTCTTGAAATCTGCAACTGCTAGCTAATTTTAGAACGTTTATAATGGAGGATGGAGAAGGAAGAGGTGGCAGCTTTGACTTTGGGGTCAGCCAAGGTCCTCCTGCAGGAATCAGAAGGCAGGCCTTGGTCCCCCTAGCAAGAGTGGGCAAAGATTGTGGCCCATGATCCCACCCAAGCAGACATCAAATGCCCCTTCAAGGACACTCCAGGGCAGCTGGTAAGGATGACTCTAAGCTCCCTGAGGGCAAGGAAGGGGTCATTCTTGCTCAATAATAATCCGAATAACACCTGCCACGTACTCACCATCCATTGCTCCAGATCCTGTGCCAAGCACTTCCAAATGCTCCTTCCTTCCTCAACTGCCTGGTTACCTTGGGAGGTTCGTTATAACTCCTGTTTATCAGATGCAGAAACCAAGGCTCACAGGCGTTGAGTGTCTTGCCCAAAGTCACACAGCTAAGAAGTGGTGCAGCTGGAAGTTAAATTCAGGTTGTTCTCTGGAGTCTGAGATCTTGATCTCAATGGAGAATGCTCAATAAATATCTGCTGAATGAATGAATGAGGCATACACCTCCAGTGGGGACCCAGCTGGGCTCCTGGGTGGCCAAGGATGACAGCACCAGGCTATCTCTGCAGGGGAGGAAGACAAACCAGAAAGAAAGAAATTTCAATGATCTCTATGGGCAGGTCTCCAGGACTGCTGGAGACAGCTCCTGCTTTGTCTTCATGGGCATGGAGCTGTGCCCAGGCTCCAATCCCCTCAGAAGAAACAGTTTGAGGTCACCAGGAAGCTTCCATGCAAGGAAGTCTCAGGGTTGAGGAGTCTGGCAACAGGAGGAAGCAAAAATAGGGTCTCAAGGCAGGGTGAGCACATTGGTCACCGGGCTGGGAGCCAGAAAGCCTTGGACTGGGATAACACAGTGTTCTAGGGTTCATACCCTGAAGACAGGTAGACCTGGGGTCACCACATTCTTAGCTCTGTGTGACCTTGAGCAAGCAGTTGATCCTCTCTGGGCCTCACTTTCCCAGTCTGCAGATAGGATTAATAATAGCACCTTTCCCTCAAGGTGACTGTGAGGTGATACGTGTCCGCCCACACATAGTGCCTGGCACATGCTGTTTGGTGGCAGTGATCGTTGGTCCAGGGCACTCAGGCACACCCAGCACCCCTGCAGCTATTTTGACTCCCAAGCTCATGTGGCTCAAGGAGAATTTCAGGCCAGGGAAGGAGCTGTCAAGTGACTTCTCTGACATCACAGAGCAAGTCCTGTGCACATTTGACATCTTCCTTTTCACCCTCTTCTGGACACACTCCAGTTATGTGTGTCCCTCCTCTTTCTCCCTTTCACATCCATGCTGTCCTGACCCTCTGATAACAAAGTGTGGCTAGTAGTCAAGGCGTGGCTGTGGGGAGAGGCAGTCCCTCTTGTGGTTGGTGGGAGCAACAATCAATGCCATTCCATTGGAGGGCCAGCAGGCAGTATACATCCCATTCACAAATGTGCCTGCCCTGGGACCCAGCCTTCTTCATCTACGAACTCATCCTTGAGATGCATGTCTCAATGCACTGGTCCAGGGTGAGTATTGTAATAGCAAAGCCTGGAAATAACGTAAGTGTCCTTTAGTTAGGGATTGGAAATAACCTAAGTGTCCATGAATAAGGAGTCAGATGCACAAAATAAGGTACCTCCATGCAGAAGAATACTCTGCAGCTGTAACAAGAAGACAGATGCTCTTTATGTACTCATAAAAGGAGTAGGTGAGATAAATTCCGTGAAACTGGCAAGTTGCAGAACATGGTATGTAGTGTGCTGTGTCTGAGTAAAACAAGAGAAAGATTATGCTTATGCATTTGCCCGAATATGAATGAAATATCTTTGAAAGGACACAGAATAATGGTGAACGAGCACCTCCAGGAAAAAAAAGACATTTTAATGTTAAGTCTTTCTGTGCTGTTGCAGTTTTTGTCATATGCATATATTACTTTAGCAGTGTAAAAACTTTTGCTATTAAAATAACTGATATAATGGAAGAACCTGGATTCTTGGAATGAGACTTGGAAGTAAATACTGGCTTTGTTACTTGGCGGCTGCTGACTTTAGATAAGGAATAGGAACATGCCATGCCTCAGTTTTCTCGTCTGTAAAACTGGTGACTTTCTGGGTGGTGACAGGAATCACTGGGATTGTGCATGCGGAACAGTAACAGGTGTGATTAGCTGAAAGGAGGCGGTGTTGATGGTAGCGCTGGGCGAGCCCTCTGTGAGGCACCTGGCTTGATTCTTCCCCCGGCTTTTTTTTTTCTTTTAACCAGATTTCAGAGCAATGAGTTGGTTCCCCAGCCTCCTCCAAAGGACAAATGAAGATTTTTGCCATGGGTTTTATTACTATTATTATTATTATTATTATTATTATTATCAGCAGCAGCATTATTATTAACTGGATTTAAACCTCTGATAGATTTTAATCCATGACACTTTTTGGTGCTCAAATGGTCCCACTTCTCACCCATGGGAGTCCCCTCAAATCAGCTAGTGGGGTCTGGACAGTTTCCTCACCTGCTGTGAGGGAGTTGCAGTCCCTTTCCACCGAGTTTCCCAGAGGCAGGGAGGCAGGCAGGCAGGCAGGCAGGACAGGGGTTGGCACTGTGGAGTGGGTACATGCAGACCCAGAGTCCATGTCTGGTTCTGCCCATTTCTGGCACTATCCCGAGCCTCTCAAAGCCTCAGTTTAGGCATCTGTAAAACGGGGTTAATAACAGTGGCAACATGCAGTTAATAATGATAAACGACATAATATATATAAAGGCTTGAGCACAGGGCTTTGCACACAGTAAGTGGTTAATAAAGAAGATGACCTGTGGAAACACCTGCATAGTGTCCAGTTTGTAGGGAGAGCTTGACAAGTACATGTTCCTTTTGTCCCTTTTTTGATGGAAAGTTTCAAAGTGTCTTCACACCCTCCCACCCCTCCAAGCTGGGGAGGGTTTCTCAAGGGACACATTCAAAGCTCCCTCCAATGTCACACTTTCTGATGAACCTTTTTGTACTAAAAATGCTGGCCAGAGAAAGAGAACGAATTATTTTTAGAAGTTGTCGTCCCAACCACTAAGACAGCCTACTGTTTCCAGGGCTGAGCCCCAGGGAAGGCCGAGGCCTCTGAAAGCCATTGCCAGGCCTCCTTGGAAGGCCCAGGTGACCCCCCAGTCTCTTAGCCGAGCTCCCCTTGTCCACATCACCTCCACCTCCCATAAGAAAGCTGCCTTCTGGCTCAGCTCACTGGCGGATGTGGCTGCTGGTCACCCCACAACCCAGAAGCCATCGATTAGATATTTTTACTGAACCACTCTGTTTTTAAACTTGGCCTTTCTGTCTCATTTTCTTAACGTCTCTCAAGGACAGATTTTCAAAACTTTAAGTGGGCCAGCCAGATTGTGATAACAGCCATTAAAATCAATGACAACTGAGCATCAGGAGAGGTGCTCAAGAATGCTTTGCAAATGTGTCTTTGGGTGGTTGAGCCCACCTTTTGCTTTGTTCCTTCAGCAAGTATTCATTGAGCACCTACTGTGTGCACTTTCCTGAATAGATGTTCCACCTCAATAAATAGGTTACTAACATGAAGAACCCACAGCACCAGAAATAAAGGACAGGTGAGGAACGGCGGATGAGGAAGAGGATTGTGGCGCACCGGGGAGAAGCAGTGGGAAGGAGGACCAGCTCTTTTCCTTCTGCTCAAGGGGGCCAGCACTGCATCACAAGCCTAAGACACAATAGTAAACAAGATACACACAGATCCCGCTATCAAAGTGGAGCAGGGGAGACAGCAAGAAGCAAGCAAGCAGAGTGTATCAGGATGCTGTGAACCACCAGGGGCCAAGAGAGAATAAGAACAGGGTCCCATTTAGGCCTCCTGGTCAGAGAAGACCTGAAGGAGAAGGTATAGGAAAATCTAGGGGAAGAGAGATCCAGGCAAGGGGAACAGCAGGTGCCGAGCCCCATGAGGTAATTGATTGCTTGACTGGTGAAAGAACAGCTGGAACACGGAAAGCAGGAGGTGTGATCACCAGCAGAGGTGGCAAGGCCAGATCACACCCAGCTTGCTGGCTAGGGGAAGAATTTGGGACATCAGCATCCATAGTGATGGGAAGTCGGTAAAGAGTTTTTGGCCTGGGAGTGATGGTGTCTGATTTACGTTAGTTCAGGCCCCCTTGGGTGTTGTGTTGGGAGGTAGGAGGATCAGGAAGATGCATGCCTGGTTACTGCACCAGTCCAGGCAAGCGATAATGGGACTTCGTGGCAGTGAAGATGTCAAGATGCAGGCAGATTCCAGAGTATTTTGGACATAAGAAAAAGAGCTGAACTTCCCTCCCCAACTTCCTCCCTCCCAGCCCCCAGAACAATCATTCAGATAAGTGCACAAATCCCAAGGGTACAGCTTGTCAAATTGCCACAGCTGAACACACCTGTGAATCAGCACTGAGATCAAGAAACGAACCATTCCGAGCCACCCGGAAGTATCCCTTGTACCCCTTCTAGTGCCCCCCAAGATACAGCCAGTCTCCTGACTTCTGACTGCATTGATTCGTTTCCTGATTTTATAGCTATGTGAATGAAATTGTCGAATGTGTACTCTCTTTGCATCCGGCTTCTTTAGCTCCACGTTACATTGGTAAGATTTACCAATATCGTCGTTTGTTGTTGTAGTTCATTCATGCTCGTGGTTGTACTGCAGTATGCCACCGGGTGAATATATCGCAAGTTTATTCATTCTATTGTTAATGTGCATTTGGGTTGTTTCCAATTTGGGGCTATTATGAATAGTGCATCTAAGAACATTCCAGATCAGTGCTTCTCAAACTTTAATGTACTTATGAATCACTTGGAGATCTCGTTAGACTACAGACCCCAGTGGAGTAGATCTGGGTGAGTCCTTTCAGTTCTTGCATTTCTCACAAGTCCTCAGGTGAAGCTGATGCTGCTAGCCCACAACCATGCTTTGCATAGTGAGCTCTATTTTGGTGAACATATTCTCTGGGACAGCCACCCAGGAGTGGAATTGCTGGGTCATACAACGCGTATGTCAGCATATTTTCACTTTAGTTGATACTGCCAAGTAGTTTTCCCAAATACCATTTGACACCCCCACCAATGGTGTATGTGAATTCCAGTTGCCCCCACATCCTCGCCAACACTTGATATTATCTCTTTCATTTTAGCCATTCTAATGGGTATGTAGAGGTATCATGTTGTGGTTTAAATTTGCATTTCCCTGATGACAGTGAGGTTGAGCATCTTCTTGTGCGCTAATTGCTATTAGGATCTCCTCTCGAAGAGGCACTGGTTCAAGTCTCTAACCCATTTTTCTACTAGATAGTCTCTCTTTTTTTTTTTTAAATGAGGTTTTAGGCATTTTTTTTATTCTGGACACAATCTTTTTAAAGTAAATGTACATACCTTCTCCCACTCTGTGGCCTAGCCTTTGAGTTCTTATTTCATCTGTTCTTTTTAATCCAACAATTACTGCTTAGGACTTGTAGGGGGTGAGGACAGAGTCCTATTTTGCCCATCCTATCTAATGCAGAGGCTGTCACCAGAAGGATCATCCTCAGCTTTTTGCTTGCTTACACACTCACACTCATCACTGACCTTCGGAAGAGAGGCCTCTCCCCACATGAATGGCAGACATTCCTCCACCTACACTCACCCCTTCCTCACAACCCAAGCTGCTCAAACCATGGCACCCCCTTAATCCTGACACCCCATTGACATCTTTCCACCTCAGATGGCTTCTGACCACCTGATTAGTTCATCGTTCCTGGACATCCAGAGAAATGCCTGGCATTATTATCAGCTCCAGCTCCACAGACGCCTTGCTTATCCCAGAACCACACCTCTGAGCAGGGTTGACCCCAGGCCTGCAGCCAGGCCTGCAGCCTGAAGGAGCGAAGGCAGAAGAGAGGCAAACAGGCTGCCTGTGTTCGTGTGTGCCTGATTGACTTCTCCATCTGCTTAGGAGCCTTCGCCCTTGCACTTGCTGCACCCCCACAGCCCAGTGCCCTGACTGTCAATCTGGTGTGTGTGTTGTGAGAGAATGCGCAGTGGAATCTTCCAGAAGCTACATGATGTGGGATGATGTCATCACTGTGATGGCTGATGGAATGTGTGCATGTGTATTCTTGTGCTTTAAAGTTTTCTCAGTTTTAATTTTGAACACAGTAAATATTGATTGATAATTCTATGTAAACAAAGCTCTTTGGGGTCCTCAATCATTTTTAAGTGTATACAAGGGTCCTGAGACAACAAAAGTTTGCGCTATATTAAATGAAAAAAGTGAATGAGTGTGTGAAGGAAAGAATGAGTCAATGAATGCGTGAATGAATGAATGAAGTGTGTGCTAAGGAGTTTGAACCTTGCTTTTCTTGAAGGGATGGTGGTTGGAGGCCAGCATTCTTCCACCCACGTGAAGAATAGACTGGAGGGAGATGGGAGGGTTGAAGGAGGCGAGGGGTGGTAAGGGATTACCCAGGCCCCTGATCACTGTCTTCAAATAGGCTTGACCAGCACAAGAGTCCCTGACACAGCTACTGACTGACTGTTCCAAGGTGTTTTCTATAGCAGAACAATTTGAGATAATTAGAACTTCACAAAATGTCTTTAAACATGCTGGTAGTGGGCATAAGAAAACACTTGTAAAGTGTAATCAGTTATTAGCAGCTGATCAATTATCTTCATGGATAGCTGTTGGGTGGGGAGGGAAAAGAGAAGCAATAATAAGCCCCTTGATTAACTAATTTGAATATCTTTGGAGAACAAATTCTGAAATTTCTTTCTATTTTCTTTCCCGCTATTGTAACACCATACGGCACATCTGCCGAGAAAAGGAGGGATAGAAATGGTAATGAGCGTTATGTTGTGAACTGGCTCCTTGTTTGGGACCCTGGGAGAAAGGAACTAGAGGTGTGGGGGTTGCCAGCCAGCCAGCCTGGGGACCTCATGAGGGCTGGAAGGTAGTCACCTCTGCCCCCACCATAGGGTGTTTGAGGGGGGGTGGCTCCAGCGGGCCCGATGGGGGAGGGGGTGGGGAAGAGGGTACAGGGAAACAGCACATATCCTCCTGAAGACCTTCCAGGGCCAGCCAGGCTGGGGCAGTGCCAGTGTGGAGCGGACAGCAAGAGAGACCTACATTCTGGTTCCTCGGGCTTCTCCCCAGCCTCTCTGGGACCGGGTTATAAAAGGTGGCGATGAATCTGGACTGTTAGGACCCTGTCATCTCCAGGGGTCTCCGACCCCACAGGGCAGCGTGGACATGTTGTGCCAGCAACCACCTAGCCGAAATCCCCTCATGGTTAAAGCAAGGCCCTGGCTGGAATCCAGCTGTTGCCCCCTCAGCTGCATGACCTTGGGCAAATGACTTAACCTCTCTGTGCCTCCCTGTGCTCCTCTATGTAAGGGAAACTATAACAGCGCCCACCTCAGAGGGCTGTTATAGCTCAAGGCCAGGTACGTCAGAAGCACACTGTAAATGGAAGCCAATATTGTTTTATTCCCTCCATCCCATGTAATTAACAGGGTAGACCGGGGTCTGCAAACTGGCAGCCCAGGACCCAAAGCCCCCAGTAAATCTGTTTTGTTTGGATATGTTGATTTTTTCCCCTAAATTTGTTGCCACCAATTAAAAATTGAGAAATTTTCAAATTAAAAATCTGGATTTCAAATTTGGACTTTTCTGTAGAATCAGACCCACCAACCCCACTGGGCCCACAAGCCTCTGGGGCACCAATCAGCCAGAGCTGAGTATCACTATCCCCTTTCAAGGGGACACTTGTCTCCCATTCTCCGTGCCCCACCTTTGATATCACCTTCCAGGTCCTGGCTCTCACCCGTCAGCCCCGTGAGGTCTGCAGGCAACATGGCAGCCTGGACCCCTGATGTGAGTGCTTAAGCACGTTTGAGTGAAGGTGCATTCAGGTGAGAGTTCGACCCAATGGGGCAGGTCACCCTCTGCACCTCAGTGGTCCTGCCTGGGAGAGAGCTGCAGACTCCAGCCTTGGCTGTGTCTGCTCTTTGGGTCCCCTTCCCTGTGTCCCCCCAACTCCTGAAGAAAGTCCTTTTCCTGCCTGTGCCCCTACTCTCCTCTCCCCTCTGTCCTCCCCTCTTTAGCCCTCCCCAGGTGGTCTGCAGCCCCACACACGGGGGTGGAAGTGCAGCCTGAGCAGCCTGTCTGAGGCCCACAATGTTCCAGCCATGTACCAACCCGCGGCCGGTGCCTGCAACCACTGGTCTAATTCATCTCATTCAGACAAGACCTTCTTTATATGTAGTTTGAAGCTGTTCAAAAAAAAAAAAAACTGTCTGAAACCACCTTTAAAATTCCTCCCTCCTTCTCCCACCCAACAACTTTTTTCCCTCCCCTGACTGTTCCATTGCTTAAAAATGGCTTAACCAATTTGGGTTATTTTTAGAAAAATGCCTGGCATGTTGGCTGACAACCTGTATTCTAAGTTTCAACCTGATACAGAAAAGACAGAGTTTATAAACCCCTAGGGGAGAAAAAAGAGAAAGAAAAAAAAACACAAAATGCTGCTTCAGAATAGAAATCATCTGAAACTGACCCCGTGGTTCCCGGCCAGCAGAGCGTCAGGTGACAGGAGGGACGGGGCCCCAGCCACCAGCTCATGGTTTCAAGGGCACGGGGTGAAGTTTGTTCTTCTGAGCCTTTGCCAGCATCTCTGGGAGAACTGGATCCAGTATCCCGTGGTCTCTGGGACAAGGGAGCGACAGGACACTGGCATGAACTCTGGTTCCTCCACGCCCTGTGTCCTTGAGCCAGCAGTGCCTTCTCTGAGCCCTCAGTTTTGCCATCTGTGATATGGGGATGCTGGGAACCACTCCAGGTAAAATGCTGACCTCAGAGCCTGAGACCCAGGGACACCCAGCGACGTGTCCATAAAAGTCTGTTAGTATAAGGACGGACAGTCCAACGGAAGGACACAGGGCTCTGAAGAGAGCACTGGTGGGAGCTACATGGGTTGTAAGCGGCAGCTGAGCAGAGCTTTCCCTACCTCCCATTTCTTTTGAGATTTTTAAAATGGCTTTATTGAGGTACAATTTGCATGTGATAAAAGCTGCCTGTTGTGCATGTACAATTCCCGAGTCTTAGTGTTTACAGAGTTGTGTACCCTGCACCACAATCCAGTGGGAGGACATTGTCATCACCCAAAAAAGGCCCTGTGTGCCCATTTGCAGTTGCTTCCTGGTTCCAGTCGTAGCCCCAGGAGACCACAAATGTACTCCGTACGTCTGTAGATTTTCTGGTCATCTTGTATATTTGGGGTGATACGCTATATGCTCTTTTGTGTCGGCTTCTTTCACGTGGTAGTATGTTTCCGAGGTTCATCCATGTTGTAACACGTCTAAGTATTTCTGTTCTTCTTTTATTGCTAAATAATATTACATGATATAGATAGGCCACATTTTGTTTCTTCAGCAGTTGATGGGCATTTGGGGTGTTTCCACTTTTTGCCTATTGTGAATAGTGCTGCAATGAACATGTGTGTACGGGCCCTTGTAGGAACATATATTTTCAGTTCTCTTGGGTAGAGGAGAGTACTGCTAAGTCATAAGGCAAATTTATGTTTAACTTTTTAAGTGGCTGCCTGTCTTCCAAAGCGGCGGTGCCGTTTTGCCTTCCCACCAGCAGCATGTGGGTGCTCCGCATCCTCCCCAGCGTTTGGTCGTGTCTTCTCAGACCTGAGTGTGTGTTTTTGGCCCCTGGTTTCAGTCAGGGTTTGGTCTGGGAATTCTGAGAGCTGCTGGGGCTTGAAGAGATGAATGGCAGGTGGGGGGCATGGGACGCATGCTGGAAACCCTCACGTCTTAGACGTGGTAAAGCAGTGCTGCCCTGTAGAACTCTGTAGTGATGGAGATGATGCATACCTGAACTGTCCGATGTGGCAGCCACTAGCAGCTGAGGTTATTAAGCACCTTGAAATATGGCCTGTGAGACTGAGGAACTGGATGTGTAATTGTATTTCATTTAAATCAACTTAGATGTATTAAATTTAAATAACCACACAAGGCAAGTGTTTACCATATCGGACAGTGCAGTTCTAGAAGTTCGAGATCACTGTTCAATCTGTTCCCAGTCCTGGGCGAATCTTTCTGAGGATTGATCAGAACTCACCTGTCTTCGTCACAGACAGCCGGGGCAGACACGGGGCGCGGGGCTGCGGGTCTGCATGTGTGACAGAATATGTGTCTAGTAGCACACATGCCCCAGGACGGAGAGGGCAGTGCCCTAAGTTGCAGTTGTGGGGCTTTCGGTCAAGACACTCTGTGACCCGGGAGAGCTGACCCATCCTCTCTGAGCTTCTGTTTCCTCATTTGAAAAGTGGGTTGGAAACATCACTTTCAAAGGACTGTTGTGAGGCTCAGAGGAGAACGGCTATAATCCCTTAGCACAGTGTCTGTCACTTAGTACACGCAGACGAGTGTCAACGTCTGTCACTATCTTTACTGCTGTCATTCTGCCTGGTCCCCAGAACTGTACAAATGCCAGGTAACCCCAACAACACGGGCAGTGACCTTGTCTACTGCTCCACTGCTAGATCCCCAGCACCTGGAACAGCACCTAGCACATAGTAGGCGCTCAAATAAATGCTTGTCTGATGGATGAATGAATGAATGAATGAATGATTACTTGATGTGCTTCCCCCTCCCCCCTTTTAACAGAGGAAGGACAAGGGCACATGGAGTAGTTGCCCAACTGGACCAGATGTGTTAGCCCTAAAGGGTGCACAAGGATCCCCAGCCCCCCACCTGACACCCACCAGAGTGGGGGCTACTTTATTTTCTTGCTGCCACGAGGTTTTGCATTCTGAGAACTCCAGAATATAAAACAGCAGTCAAGGGCAGGAGGAAGTGATCGGATGTGGCTCCTGGTTTGTGGCAAGATAATTAGGTGTTTTATTGGCATCCTCTCTCAAGGACAGCCTCCTGCAGCAGGACCAGGGTTGCCTTCCTGCCTGATGCTTGAGGATGGGAGTGGAGCTCTGGAGGTGGGGCAGAGCACTGAGGTGGGAACAGCTGCAGGGGGTGGGGGTTTGGGACACAAGTTGGCCAGTCCATCTTTTATTTGTTCCTTTACTCGTGCATTCAGCAAGTATTGAGCACTCACCGTGTGTCCAGCATTGAAGATAGATATGTCAGTGACCCAAACAAAGTCTCTGTCCTTCAGGAGCTGGCATTGGAGGAGGCAGGCAGTGGAACTTGAAGTAAACAAACAGAAATGTGACCATGTGAACATAATGATGACGGTGCCATGGAGAGAGACAAGCAGAGAGTGTGACGGGAGTGGCAGGGAAGGGTGCTTGTTGTTTTAAAAGGATGTTAAGATGGGCCTCTGTGAGAAGGTGACATGAGCCAAGACCCAGAGAAGAAAAGGGGCAAATCCATATGGAATGCAGGGAGGGGGAGGGGGGCAGGAAGAGGGAGTTGCCAGTGCAAAGGCCCTGTGGAAGGAATGTGCTTGCTTGATGTGTTCAGGAGCCAGCAAGGATCCCTTGAGGCTGGAGGAGAGTGAGTGAGGGAAGAGTAGAAAGAAGTGAGGCCAGAGATAAGTCACTTGGAGCTTTGATGTCCTGGTGAGCCCTTTGGCCTTGACGCCAAGTCAGGTGGGGATCATTGAGGGGTTTGAGCAGAGGAGGGACAGGATGTGACTTGGGTTTAACAAGATCCCTCTGGCTTCATGGGGAAGGGATGGTAGAAAGGTAGGGCGGCACTGGGGAACCCATAGAAGAGGCTCCTGTGGTCACCCAGACGAGTGATGACAGTGGTCTTGCCCAGGGTGGCCGCACTAGAGAGGATGAAAAATGGTTGGATTGAGCTAACAGGATGTGCTGATGAGAGCAATATCCCCACCACAGTTTGGAGTCTCAGGACTGGCAGTGGCCCCAGCCCAAGTACCAGACTTGGACCCAGACTTGCACCCTGCCCTTCCAGACACCTCTTGCAGCCTGGGCCCCCTGCCAGCCACGGGTCTCTCATCCTGCCTGCACAGCTGAGAGGGAAGGGTTGCCATGACTCCATTTAACAGTGGTGAATCCTCGTTGCAGAGAGGCCAAGGGTCTGCCCAAGCTCAGGGAGCCAGTAAGGAAGAGCCTCAGTCTTCTAACCTGCTCTTTCTGCCAAATGCCAGCTCTTGGCCTGCCTCCAACTAAAAGCAAATTGCCACCCGGATTTTCTGGAAGCCAGAGCTGGGGGAGCTTCTAGCAGAGCCTGAGGGACCGCAGCCTTAATAGTCTGTTTGCTCTGTGTGACCAAACATTTTATGTGGGCAGGACCTGAGTCTGGCTTGTTCTGGCAACACTGTGGGCACTTAAATAATAACAGAGTGAATGAATGAGGGGGTAGATAGGTGGGTGGATGGATGGACAGACAGACTGACCAGGCCCAATCATGCTCCTGCTTTTCAGGCCCCTTGAGTCCTTGTTGAGGACAGACCGATCCGGGAAAGGATGGCCCATCCACATCTGGAGGAAAGAACCCAAAAAGACATAGGTTCACATCCCCATGTAATGTTCCAGCTGTGTGACCTTGGCAAGGGGCTTTGTCTCTGCTGGTCCCGTGTGTAGAATGGTACCTGCATCATAGGATCATTCATTTGCTCCCTCAACAGATGTTCTAGGTGGAGAATCCACTGCAAGCAAAGTATTATTGGGAGAATTAAATGAACTTTGGTGTGCCAGTTAGCATGGACAGAGTATATATAATAAGCTCTATGGGACAGTTATTATATAAAATTCGCTAAGAAGTTGTTGGCAGTCTCACCCGCACACCCAGGCCTCAAGGTTGGGCTCTTTGACCCGAGTGTGAACTATCACCCTGGCCCAGCTGATGGAATGTAGTAAAGCCAGCCTGGCTGGAAACACTTTCTCGTAGACACTGCCCCTTGCCCCGGCCTCAGATAATTGGCCCAATACATCTTGGCATCTGAAATCTACATACGGTGCAGGGAGTGATGGATGGCTCTGGCAACCCAGGCTGTCTCTCAGTGCGGCTCAGTTATCCATCTCAGCGGGCTGCGGAACCATCCATCTTGTCTTGGCCCCTTGCTCGTGGCAGGCCAGCATGTGCCCTCTATCCCAGGTCATCCCCCCTGCCCCCTCCCAGAGCCAGCCTCTGAGGCCCATCTGAAGGCATCACTTGTGCAGTGCCCCACAGTGTCCCCTGAAAACCCTTCTCCCCAGTGTTTCCCTGGGGTTCTGATGGCAGAGCCCCGAATGGCTCCATGGACCCAAGATGCAGAATGGGACATTTGATGCCCCAAAGGAGGCCCCCCCTAGCTTCTGCCACAAGGATTTCTCATGCTTGTATCTAACAGTCATTCATTCACAAATGTGCATTGAGTGTCTACAGTGCACCTGGCATTCAGTTAGAACAGCCGTAGCTGTGAGCAAGAGAGGCCCAGCGCCCACCCTGAGGGACTGACATTCCATTTGGGAGCAGGAACACTGAAGGTGCTAGACACTGTTCCAAGCACTTCACCTACTTACAGTCTGGATCTCAACAACACTTAATCGTCTTAATAACACTATGGGCTTAAAATTGTATCCCCACGTTAAGATGCAGAAATTGAGGTTGAGTCATTTGTCCAAGGTCATGCTGCTAGTGAAATGTCAAAGCTGGAATCTGGACACAGGTCTGTGGTCTCTGAACCATGTCATTGTTCCCAGACAGACCAGGCTCTTTCAGGGCTTCTGATACATAGCATTCACTTATTCATTCATTTGACCAACACATCTCTAGAGTGCCCACTGTGTATCAGGAGCTGTTCTAGGCACTGAGTATATAACACAAAGGGAGGGACCAGATTCTCTGCCTTCCTGTCATGGAGTGTTCATTATAGTATATAAAATAAGTAAGCAAAATGCATAGAGTGTTTGATAGTGGTACATATTAAAAAAAAAAAGAAAACGAAAGATAGGAATAGGAAGACCAGTTAGGGCGCTATTGGCGATTACCCCATTCCCTCTGCCTGGAATGTCTGACTTATTCATCCGACACACTCATCCTTCTGGACCCAGGTTAGATGTTCCCCCAATCACAAGAAATCACTGTGCTCTCTTTTCCTTTCATACTTTATTTATACTTTTCATATCTTACTTAGGCACACAGCACTAGGGTTGACCTCTTTGTCTGCACCACTGCACTGTGAACTCCCCAAGGACGAGGACTGAGTTGGTTGATTTCTATATACCAATACCTAGCCCTGTCCTGGCACAGAATTTGGGCTCAGTAATTAGGTGGATGGATGAGTGGATAGATGGGCGGGTGGGTGGGTGGATGGATGGATGGATGGATGGATGGCTGATTGATGACTGAGTGATTAGATAGATGGATGATTGGATGAGTACATAAATGGATGGTTGGTTAGGTGATTGGATGGAGGTCAGATAAAGGACCTCCAGCCTGGGTCACTCCTTAGTGGGTACTGGCAGCCCCTGCCCAAGTTGGGAACCACACAGTGATTTAATTAGAAGAGGTCAGTAAAACTCTACCTCTCTTGCTTGTCGCAGTAGTTTCCACACCCATCTCAAATATAGGAGATACATTAGGGTTTCACACTCCTCCAAGCCTGCACTGGAATGATATCTCAACATGATGGCCTTTGTCCCCTTTTACCTGAATTATTTATGCCCTAACTTGTTTCCTTTGGTTTCTGAACTCTTGGAACATACAGCAGTATCTGATTCATCATTGCCATCTCCCTTATCTAAGATCTAGCACACCAGAGATGATGGATGGATGGGTGGATGGGTAGGTGGATGGATGGTTGGGTGAATGAGGGTCCGTCTCTGGTTGCATCTCCGTATAGTAAACAGAAAGCAGAGTTCTGTGTCTGTGTTTGGGGAAGTTGGAGACTATATTAGAAGTCTATTCATCCTGGTTTTCTATACCTGGCCTGGAATCTCAACTGCCACTTCGCTCGCAAATCCTTACAGGATATAATAATATACATAAAATGTTTAGTATAGTCTGTAAATACTAGTATGCGAGGTTTGTCCACAAGGTATCCAGCCATGTAATATGAAAAATAGAGACATGTATTGAAGAAGTTACAAGATACAAGACACATTGTACATAGGACAATGATGCCTCAGTCCCCTTCAAAATAGGCACCTTGGGATCTCACACAGTTCTCCCGATCGCCATCAGCTGCTCCATCGTACTTGTTTGAATCTCATCTGTGGTCTGAAATCTCTTCCCTGTCAAAGGTGATTTTAGTTTGGGGAAAAGCGAGAAGTCACAGGGCACCAAATCTGGGCTGTAGGGGAGCTGAATCAACTGGGTGATTCGGTGTTTCACCAGAAAACTGCACGAGACATGATGTGTGAGTGGGCACATTGTTGTGATGAAGCCGCCAATTACCAGTTGCCCATAGCTGTGGCCTTCTGAATTATCTGAATAATTTCCTCGGAGGAATGGTCAAGCTTAACACAAAATTTGTTGCAGATGCGTTGTTCTACTTGCCCAGTCATTTTGAATGTGATGGCCACACAGTACACATGCTCACTCAGTGGCGTCTACCCCCCCCACTCACTAGTACAGTGAAATCGTCATTGTTCACACATGCTCATTCCAGTCCACTCTCCTTGGCTGCCAGGTTACATCGATGTTGCACAAACCACTCTCATTATATTAACAATAGCTGGACTTTTTCTGCACAGCCTTGTCATATATATAATAATAGGCACTCAGAAATGTTAGCTGTGATCTCTTGATTTTTATAAGGAACTTCTGTGTAAGAATTCACCTGAAGGAAAAAGGTTCTAGGGATTTAAAAAATAAAATCAGAGGGCAAATATCAGAAACGGTTAACAGAGGCACAAAGGAGATGCCCAGGATTGGAGGGGAGGGTCCAAGAAGCCTTCCTGGAAGAGGGGACATTTGAGTCAAGACAAAACGATGACTAAGATCAACTCCAAAGACAGAATGAGATCATCTAGATGAGGGAGGAAGTCTGTGGAGCCATGGAGTTGGGAGACCTTGGTGCATTTGGATTTCCACAAGAAATTCAGTCTGGTTGGGAAGGAACCAAGGAGAGGAGAGAATGGGAGGGGCTAGCAGGGACCCAGTGATGCCTAAATCAGAAGTGTGGAAGTTGTTCTAGGGCAGTGGAGAGCCCTAAGTGGGTTTTGAGCAGGGGAGAGACAAACTAAGGAAGAGTTGTTTCCCTTCATGAATCCCTTCAAGCCCTAGAAACACCTGAGGTTCTCGCTTCCGTAACCCTGATCCCTAACAATTACTGCATTCTTTTAGAAGGTCTCTTCTCAAAGTTGGTGTGAATTAAGGTGATATGTCTGAGTGTGGGGGTGTCTTCAGAGCTGAGAAGAGTGTGGACATATATTGGGGGAGCCGACATGCATATGCACAACTCAGATTGTGTTTTATGTGTATCTCCCCTATAAGAACATAGCATCTAGCCCTGGCTGGTGTAGCTCAGTGGGTTGAGCGGGGGCCTATGAACTAAAGGGTTCGATTCCCAGTCAGGGCCCATGCCTGGGTTGTGGACCTGGTCCCCAGAAAGGGGCATGCGAGAGGCAACCACATATTGATATTTCTCTCCTTCTCTTCTCCTCTCTCTAAAAATAAATAAATAAAACATTTTTAAAAAGAGAGAACACAGCATCTAGCTCAAAACTTTGTACATAGTTGACACTTTGGGATCAGGTGTTAAATTTCTTTCAAAACTACGTATTCTTGTAATGTGAATCCCAATCTCTCCTGGTTGGGTAGACAATTGAAATAAGATTGTTTAACTTGCCTCCCCATAGATAAACAACAGTTTTTTTTCCTCCACCCAAGACCTATCCTCCTCTCTGAAGAAATCCAGCCTCTTACATCAGCTCTGTGGCTTGGGCAGGTAGCCTAAGTTGTCTGCTCCTGTTTCCTCATCTCTAAAACGGAAGAATCAGATTCAATTAATGTTTGCCAATGTGTGGGACATGCTCCCACTGACAGGACATGAGATGGTCATTAGCAGTAAGTAGGTCTGGCTTCAGAAGGGATTGACTCACGCCAGGAGGAACAGTGGGTTATACTGCCTCAGTGCCCTTTCCATTCCTTCTCATTCTAACGGTAGGAAAGCCTCTGTTTGGCAGCACACTGTCTTTAATGCCTCTCCAGCACGTGCCAAACAACCTTCTTTTATAACAACGACAGGCACCAGTGCTTTGTTGTCACTGTACTTTTATTTTAACAGCTACAATCTGTGGCATAGGATTCTCTAGTCATTAAAATTTTCCTTTTCAAATGCACTTACTTAGATTTAAAAAAGAGATGTTCTTTACATACAGGTCAAGAAAAGACAAAACTTACCTTTGATGCTAGGGTAAGAATACCGCTAGGTTTAAGCGGTGCTCACTAGAAGGGGCAGGAGGACCCTGCTGAGGTGCTAGGAGTGTGAACATTCTATACCTCGATCTGGGCAGTGGTTAGAAGGATATGAAAGTTCTATCTTAAAATTGAACTTAAAGCTCTGCACATCTCAATCAAAAAGAAAGAAATAGGAGTTGTTTTGAAAATATAAATATTAAGTAAACAGAAATACATGTGGCGCCTGGCTGGTGTGGCTCAGTGGATTGAGCGCAGGCCTGTGAATCAAATGGTCATGGGTTCAATTCCAGTCAGGGCATATGCCTGGGTTGCAGGCCTGGTTCCCTAGTAGGGAGTGTGAGAGGCAACCACACATTGATGTTTCTCCTCCCTCTCGTTCTCCTTCTTTTCCCCTCTCTCTAAAAATAAATAAAATCTTTAAAAAAAAGGAAGAAAGTAATTCATGTGGAATATCAATATGGCAAAATGCATGCAGGGGGTGTGTGTGGTTGAAGTTCAGACAGTGATTCTGGCTCAGACGTTCTGAGACTCTGAGTGCCTTGGAGGTCTAAGCCCGCAGGTTGCCCAGCACCTGGAACTAGGGACCTTCCCCAGGCAGTGGACACTTACAGTGGGCTAGCGACAGGGCTGTCCATCCCATCAGAAGAGCCCTTCCTCGCCACCCCAGCTTTTTCCTGCTGCTCTTGGTCCTGGGTGCAGCTAAATCCCAGCTTTCTTTCTCTCTGCACATTGGCCCTAGCCTCAGCTGCATCTATCATCTGCTTCAAGCTCATTAAAATTATTTCTTTTTAGTTGCAAATGGGCTGTTTATGATGATCATTATTTGAATGGTCTGCGCCGGGCTCCGGGCTGTCTGTCTGCTGCTGATGGCCGGTTAATCAGATGAGTCTCCACCCCGCCTGGGCCTGGCCCAAAGTCTGGGGCTGTGTTAATCATGGCTCCCTGGGGCTGGGGACTGGGGGCTGGGCTGGGCGAGGATCTGGAATTTTGCTTGATCATCAAAGGAAAGGCTAGCTGTGTGTGTGCGAGTGGTGGTTCAGACACTCAGTTTCTAAAACTTTACTTCAGACCTCTTCTGGTTTATGTGGACGAGAAGGGTTTTTTCTGTTGCTTCAAAATACAGTGCTGTGAGCTTTTTATTTTAAATGTGTTTATTTTAAAAAATTTGTCAATTCTGTCACTAGCCCACTTGCCTTTGTTGATGTTCAAATATCCTATCTTTTAGGGTAGGACAGAGTGGTTTTTAATGTCTTTGCTTGATACAATAAGACTTGGCATTAGCCTGTCGTTCTTACGGGTTTTTTTTTTCTTTTTTGGTGAGATTTTTACTGACCTATGAAATGCAAAACTGTTAGAATCACTGATCTAGTGTGGTGTTTACTGAGCTCTCAGTTTATCTAAATATAAGATTAATATCAGCCAACATTTGTTGAATGCTTGGTACTGTATTTGATGCTTTTCACATTTATAGCATTTAAAATGAGCTCCCTGAACATCCCCCAGTTAGTGGGGAAGTGGAGTGGAAGCCCTATGAAGATCAGGGCATTACAATTTTGCCTTTGTAATCCACCAAGGAGATAATTCACACCTGAATTATTAAAATAGACTAATTTACTTCTTAGTTCCCTGATTGAATCACCTAACAGACACATTAATGTGTTTGTTACCTGAGAAAATGTTTGCAAGGAGCTTACCATGATGCCTGATGCATGTAAGCACCCAATAAATGATAGTTGTGATCATTATTATTGTTGTTGTTAGTGAGTTTACCATAGAAATGCAGCAAGAAATTAGGGTTGAAGGATGAGTGTATTTAGACAAAGTTGAAAGAACATGGATATAAGTCATATCGTCTGCTCCTCTAGGGCCAAACAGGAAAGATGCCAAGATCTGGGCTTACGTGGGGCCAGAGCTGGGGACCTGCTAATATTCCCCAGCCTAATCTCACCTCTTCTCGTCAGAAATGTGGACAGGCAGACAGATTCACACCCACCAGCAGTCTAGGAGGTCTGGGTGGAGGGGAGCCAGGGTAGTTGTGTCAGGCAGGTGGACTTACCCTGCTCTGAGATTTTCTCAGAGCCTGGTTTGGATGTTTTGAATGAGGAGTCCAAGTCCAGCCCCTAGCAGGTAAATTGTTGCTGTGGTGCAGGGAGGGACAGTGGCCCAGAGATAAGGACATGATGTCAGACACGTGACCATCCAAAACCAAGTGATGTCAACTCAAGACCCAGTTCTGATTGTCCTCCAGCAATGTAAAAAATCATATCTTTGTCTTCAAGATGGACAAGAAAAACTAAGGACAACTGTGAGCACTCTGCCACAACCAAATTGACCGTGACACTCCAGGTTCTTCTCTCCTGCTAGGTGAGGTTCTGTCCACCTGGTCGCACCACCTGGTCGTTGTTTGTCTCCCTGTTATTTGTCCTATTGCTTAAAATACAGATCCCTTTCCAATTATTCAATTTGTGGTTGTGGTTGATGTAGTTTCTTTATTGGAAAATGATTATTTTTAAATGATGATAAAGCAAAAATCTCCATTTTTCCCTCTTATGTCACCTTGGCAGATTGTTAGAAACTGTTTCTGTTTCTCTCTCCCACAACACCTTGTTCCTCACCTGGATCAAAATTCCATGGGACATTTGAACCCTAAGCCCCTGCACCTTCGTTGAGGTTGGTGTACCCACTACTGTAGCACAGAATTGGTTTCAGCACCTCGGAGAGCACCACATGCCCTAATCCCATGTCTATTTTAATCACTACCTTTATGCCTGGACCTTCTCCCTTCTGGTCTCATGAATCTCCAAAGAGGTCAGACATTTCTCCAAAAATAGAAATTCTCTCCCTGATTTCTCCCACAGGCTCCATAGGCAGACACACATCCTGAGTTTGGGGCAGGCTTTCCAGCTTCCGACGGGTGTGGGTTTTATGGTGCTATGGTGAACTGCTGTTGAGCAGATTTACTGACTCTCAGACGTGATATAAGACAATTACCATGCGTTTTGTCTCTTAGAGAGAAAAGGATTTGCAGCGGTTAATAGTACTTTTATTTCATTATCTAATGGTAAAAGTGTTTCATTGTGTGTGCAAGATGAATGCATATTAGCAATGACAAATGGGGTCTTTCAACACGGTGCGGGGCCTCATCATACATATGTTAGATTAAAGAGTTCACCCTAGAAATACACCCTTGCATCTGTATGTGTGTTTTTAATAAATCTGATTGCAGAAATTTATTGCATCACCGGATTTAGGAAATTATAGGGTTTGATTGCTGCAGATATAATCGGGTGATAAATACAGAAATGCTGCTCGAGTTATGGTCCAGAAAAAAAGCCCATCTTGGGATGGTGCGAGGAGGCAGCAGACCACATAAACAGAGTGTTTCTTGAATTATGCAAATGAACTCCATGACAACTCGTGGTGAATTGTACTGCCCGTGTGAAACTGCCACCGTGAAAGTGCAGAAAGCTACAAAAGGAGTGATCAAGTACACATATACAACCAGCAGACATTGGCCGTGCTGGGTGTGAGCTGGAGCACCCCCACTCCACCTTTCACTCTCTTTTTCCCCTCCGTGGTATGTCCCGTAAAAACCTGGCCTGACGCCTTAATTGCACATTAGCAAGGTACCTCCTAATTCATTTCTTCTGAATCCGGGCATCTTCAGTGAAATATTTCTTACACTTGAAGTGAACCTTAAATGATTTACTGCAGGATATACAAAAGGTCAGCTTGCTTCTTATTGGCACCTTCATTTTTCCAAAATCTACTGAAATTAAAAAGCCATCTATATCTTAAAAGGCGTATTTATGAACCCTTAAGTGTAAGTAAGTCATAGCTGGAACAGTTCCCACCTCTGATATATGAAAGCTGTCGACAGCACTTTCTTCCGCTATGATATGCCCATACAATATGTCGCACTTTACTATTTTGACACGGTTTGGAGATGTTTTTCTACAGTTACTGACAAGCTTATGCCATCACTCCTTTGGAAATTTAAGAGGTGGGGCAGGAGGGTGGGGGAGAGATGGAAAAAAACAACTCCACCCAACTTTATGGGAGATTATTGATCTGGCCCGACTTCAGACTGGCAAAAAGAGCTGTCCTGGATATTTTTTTTTTTGGTTGCATCCCCAGTTTCGTAAATTATTCATTTGTACCAGGAGTCAATATCCTGTCTTTTCTCAGCTTTGTAAGTTAAGAAAACTTGTTCGGAATACTGTTTTGTATGATGATTAAAAAGGAAAAGGAGGAAAAAAATCTTTTTCTTTTCTCTCTCTCTCTCTCTCTCTCTTTTATTGTTCCAGAAGGAGCTTAATTCCGTCGCTTCTGAGCTGTCTGCACGGCAGGAGGAGAGTGAACATTCTCATAAACATTTAATTGAACTCCGCCGGGAATTTAAGAAAAATGTACCTGAGGTACAGTATATTTGCTGTTACAGAATTAACTCAGTAGGAATGCAGATTTTTCTCTGTTCATACTATATTTTGAAAGCTGTAGACATAAGTGACTAACAAGAAAAGAAGCTAATTAGCCCCAGAGAAAAATTATGGCCCCCAACCTTTCGAGGTTTCTTGGTCCCTCGGTGCTCAGCAGCACTGTCTAAAGTAAGGGCAGGACGCTTCTCCACTGAAGTCATTGTTTTTGAGGGCTCTGTAAAACATCCATTTTCTCCCCACATTCATATAAGTCAAATGCTTGGCCTTGATGGCAAAAGCTATTTGTCTGGAGTTCTTGATTTTATTTTGCTTTTCCATTGGCGTCTGAGAGGTGACAGCTACAGCCACCCGCTTGTCCTTCCCTCTGTCGCTGAAACCACCTCCCACCCCCACATACATGCCTCGTTCTCCCCTTCCACCCAGTCCCTTACAACCCCAGCCACCAGCTTTGTCTTTCCCAGCTGCCAGGAAGGTGGTCCAGATAATGACCAGCCCTAAACAATGTAAGGGCCCCTCCGGAGAAGGGACTAGAAAGGACTTGTTTCTGTTCTTTACAGGGGCATATGTGTGAATTCCTTTCCCTCCTCTCTCAGGCCCCCTGTTGCTTCTCAATTTTTTTTTAATGATAAAGTAAACACAGATAGGAAAAATAAAGCCTTCTGACTCCATGTGATGTTGGCGGCTGGGAGGTATCTCAGAGCCATTATGGGAAATGGAGGCCCCAGCCACCCCCAGAACCAGCTGTGCTCCGACCAGCGGGTTAACTGAGCTGCCTGTCCTCACCTGCTCAGGTGGCCTGGCTCTTAGAGGAGGTGAGAGCAGGGTCCAGCATTCTGGAGCTATCAGACCTGGGAGTGGTGGTTCCACTCTGCCTGCTGGAATCTTCTAGGGGTCCAGCGCCATCTCGCTGATGGAGGAGGGTCCATGGAAAGATGAAGATGACGTGGGCCCACCCAGGAGTCGGGCCGTGTGGGCAATCTCTTAGCTGTGAAATCCTCCTCACGCAAGTCATGAGTATCTTTGATTCTTGAAGGCAAGAGAGGGAAGTAGGATCTAGCTAGAACTTGGCCATGGAGCAAGTCTGGCAGGAATCTAAGGTTCGAGAGCTTAGCAAAGGTGTGCTTAGAGAAGGGGCGGGAATCTCAGATCTGTTTTCCATGCCGTGGCTTCAGAAAGTCCAAATACGATCCTTGGTTTGACTCCAGGAGCTAAGAATGGTAATACTGAGTAACTTTCCCTTCCCTTTTAGAACAGAGAATAGCTTGGTCTTTCCATTGATTTTTCTGCCCAGAACGAGTACCAGAGGCTTTGCCTCTGCCTCTCCAGTCTCTGGGAAGCAGCAGAGATGAAAGGTAGCCTTCCATCTCATCCTCCTTCCCTGGGCCCAGGCAGGGAGGGAAATCCAGGCCAGGTTTTAAGCCTGAGTTTGGCTTACATAATTTTAATACTGCATAATTATGCAATTATGTAATTAGGAGGAATAAGTTTCCATTCCTATTATAGTCGTGCCTCTGAAAATTTTCATTTTTGGAGCTAGTTGCTCCTGATGGGCAAAGTCATGCTAAGGCTTTACTTAAGAACATCATCTGGCTGGTGCCCAGCTCACGGCCTACTGGTGCCTTTGCTCATCTCCCCCGAGGGCTTAAGCAGACAGTGCACTGGCCGGGAGTCCTGCTAACCCCTCCCCGTGGAGCCTCACTCAGACTCGAATCCCCTAAACTCACTTGAGCATGCGCTTGTGAAAGGAGCCTCTTTGGGGAACCTGTAGACCCACATCAGGTTCCAGCCATGCCTCTCAGGACTTCAAGCAAGCCGCCCCCCCCTGTGGGGCCTTGGGCTCCCTGTCTGTAAATTCAGGGGACTGGAGAGTTGGTTCCCTCCTGGGAGGGACATATGCCGAGTCCCTCCTGGCACTGACTGTCCTAAACCTGAACCAGAGGTGTCCTGCCCAAGTGTTTTATTGTTCCACACATTTTACAGTAAGTTGCCAGTGTTTCGCATCTCAGGAGGTTTTACCCAATAACCTGGATTTCCAGCAGCTTTGAGACTACTCAGTAGATCTGGCCACTTGGAGGCTCCATGCCCGCGTGACAGTCACCACACAGAGCTGAGCAACTGCCGCCCACATTAGGCTTGTGTTCCCTGCAGAAATTTGCCGTGGGACCTCCCGGCCTGCCTCCCTCATGTCCACTTCCCTGTCTGACGGCACTTCGGCTCACAGCCTTTGGCCTGCATTGTCTTTTCCATTGCTGTGGTTTCTTGCGATCAAACCCACTAGGTTCACACGCACTTGCTGTGTCCCTTCTGAAGATGCCCAACACACATCTGTACATCCAAGGCTCTGAGAAGCCCTAGGGGACAGGTCTGTCAGTGAGGAGGGGAGCCCAGACCCCAAAAGAGGGATTTTTTTCCCCCAGGGCAGAAGCCACACAACCTTATTCTTTACCTGAGCATAGGTATTCTTCGGCCCATCTCTTTTCCTTCCTGCTTCTCTCTGCTGCCATCTCCTTCCCCATGCTCTCAAGTGCCTCCAGCTCCTTCTCCCAGGGCGGGGGGTGGGGTACGCATTTCTTTTGGGCCCTGGCTGATGGTGGTTGGGCTAGTCACCAGTGGGGCTCACAGGGAACTGGAGCATTTAGGGTTGGGATCTTGGGACACTTGATTTTAAAACCCTCTCTCTTGCACACTGGGGAGAACTCCTGGGAGTTTACTAGGAGAGCCCTTGGAACTTAGAACCTCAAGGTCACTTGTGCAAAGCAGGAAATTAGGTTCTGGAAATAGGAGGCTCCCTTCCAAAGGCAGCCCGTTGTCATAGAGGTCATCAGACCTTTACAGAGCCCTTCCTGTGAGCTGGGTGCCATGAGGGGTGACCCAGCCAAAGTGCCAGAAAGCCTGTGCTCTGGTGAGGAAGGAAAGGCGAACACAGTGTGATATCGCTAAAGTGCTGGGTGGGGAAGCAGAGATGGCCACCTGACGGAGATAGCCCCTGAGCAACACTGAAGGGACAGAAGGTTTTCATGAAGGGACTTTGGTGACATAACCCCAGGTGTGGAGAATTGGGGGCACCTGTCTACTCCAAAGAGTACACCCACAGTGGACCACCAGTCCCACAGGTCCTTCGCATCAAAGAGGATTCCATGATCAAATCCATTGGGGAAATGCTACTTGCTCTGTTCCTCTGCCAGAAGTTCCCTGTGTGCGTTACAGCACAGGCTCCAAAAGTCCTGCAGGGAAGAAACTTGGTGTTGGACTTGATAGGTCCCCTGTGTGTGTGTGTGTCCCTGTGTAGGTGTATATAAGAGGAACCCTTCAAGGTGCCACTGAGTGCATGGTCTACGGGACACGTTTGGGGAATGCTGACCTAGGGGGCAACAGTGGGCTACAATCGGGCCATGGTTGTCACACCTGGCACTGTGGTGAGCTCTTCACTGATCTCTTTTTCAGGAAATCAGAGAGATGGTGGCTCCTGTATTAAAAAGCTTCCAAGCTGAGGTAAGACTCAAGGCCCTTGGCATGTCCCAAACCAGGTTCCATCTCCTAACCCACCTGGAGTTGTCAGAGGAGTCCAGCAGCCTCTGGAAGCTTTGGAGGAACTTCGCTACCCCATTCCCTCTAGGTCAGCCAGTGGTATTGTGATAAGTGTGGGCTCTCTGTTGGGTTCGACGGGATTCCTGTGTCCGAGCCCAAGAAATCCCCCCTCTTCCTAGACTTTGCCCAGCCTTGCACCAGCTCTGCTATGTATGATATACGTGGCCTTGAACAAGCCCCCTCACCTTCCAGGCCACTTTCTCATTTTTGGAGGCTTGTACTTGCTAACCTTTGCTCTCCCCCAGCATTCCGCTTGGCTTTGCTTCTCGAAGAAGGCAGCCTTGCAGATAAATCCAAACACCTTCCTGCCTATTCCGAAATCCTCTCTACTAACCCACCCTCTGAGTACAAGGTCAGCGTTGTTCACATTCTTTCCTTCCCACCCATCGGGCCCCACTTCATTTGGCAACAGTTGAGCTGTCCTCGGCCAGTTTCTCTTGCCTTCTTGGAGCCCTGAGATGGGGCTGGACCTCCCCGACTTCTCTTGGTTTGATTTTGTGGCCAAGACTCTGAGAATGCCCACTTGTCTGGCTGGCGCAGGAGGTAGGCTGGGAAAACAGCGAAATCGCACGGAGGCCGGAGAGGCCGTTTCTCACATGCCCCACCCTCACGGGCTCGTCCCGTCTTCCCCAGGATGCAGGCAGGGCCCTGGAAGGACTGGTCCTTCTCAGTGCCCACCGGCAGAGATGCATTTTAAGTCTGTTGTCCGCCAAGCACCACAGTATTTTAGCCCTGTCTCTTTGGAACTACATAAGCGTATAAGGCAATATTAAAGTAAACAGTAACTGGATTTACACAAATGTCGCTGATTTCCATATTTTTCATCCCTTCGTTTTATTACCGAGTTGACTGATATGCTTATTTATTTATAGGGCCATTCAGCATTGAGTCATTTGGTTGTGAGGTGCCTGAGCTGGAAGGGAGGAAAAAGAAAAACAGAAAGAAGACTCATAATGTTGGGAATGTGTTGTCATGGCTTTGTGTTTTTGTAAAAAAGAGGTCCCCATCTGCCAGCTCCTGGTCCCATGAGGGCCACTCAGCACACGAGCCCTCTCCGGCAGCTGATCCCTCTGCTCAGCCCGGAGGCAGGCATTGAGTTTTTTGTACAGAGCATTACTTTTTCAGTTGTTCCATCGCATGGGTGGGTGTGGTGGAGCTTCTCTTAGCCACTTAGAACCTCGGTCTCCCTGTTAGATGGGCATACAGACACTACCGATTTTTTTTCATGTTATTTTGAGAATGAACTGAGATACGATGCAGGGGAAGGGCTGCGTGTAATGCCTGGCATGAAGAGCACAGACTCCAGAGTCAACCTGGGTTCAAATCCTGCCTCTGCCAGTTACTAGCTGTTCGGTCTTATGCAACTTACTTGACCTCTCTGTGCCTGTGTTTCAAAATCTGTAAAATAAGATGATAATTATACGTACTTCATATGGTTGTGATTGAGGAAGAACTAAGGTAATGCCCATGGAATGCTTAGAAAATTGCCTTGAATATTAGAAGTCTTGATTGCTTATTCCTATTACCAATGACCTCCAACATTGGCTTATTTAGCCTTCATTATATCAGGGTTGGATTCCACCTCTTTCTTGGGTGCTTAAGGCTTTTTATCCAAAAGAAAGAACCTTTCTGTCCCTGTAGGAAATAGCGATGACTTATGTCATTTTTTCACTAAAAGAAAGAGTTAAACCTTAGGTTTGATTGATGATCCAGAAAAGACCCATGTTCAGGGTGGTGGGAAGCAAAGGCAGATAGCATGTATGTCTGGCCTCCTGCTTATGGTGGCTGTGTGGCCTGGGGGATGTTTCTTAACCTCTCTGGGCTCCAGCTGGCTTTCTCTGGCAAATGTGTCTAACAGGAGGGATTTAAAGAACTAAATAGAGGCAGTTGACAGGGTGTCTGGCACACAGCTGGTAGTCAGTGTTGGGGGAGAGAAAATCTTAGTGGGACCAAAAGGAGAGACAAGCTGAATTCTCATTTCCAAACCTATTTGGCTTATTGAATAGACACTGTTGTAATAGCTGGGGATCTTCAAAGAACTTCATTAATTTTCTTAAGATGGCTTTCCATTGTCCCTTTAATGTACCAAAAAAGACTACATTTGTCTGGAGTTTGATTCCTGAAACCCCTGTGTTCCTCATGATCTATTGACTAATCCATTGCAGCAGCCTGCCCCCCCCCACCGCCCCCCCCCCCACCAGCCCACACACACACCTCAGGGGAGACACACCGCTAAAGAAAGGTGCTGTTCATAAAAAGCGTTTTCTTCACCCAGAACAAACTGCACATGCACAACCCGTTCATAATCCAAATTTTCATTTTAATTTTTTTAATGAGGGTTCATCCTTTATGCCACTTCCCTCTCACGATCTACCAGGCCCTGGGCTCAGAGCTGAGGATTCCCCAGTGCACATTAATCACCGCCCAGGAATATTCCCCGAGGCCACCCCTTCCCTAGTCTCAGAAACTAGCCCATAAAACGCCACAGGGCATTCCTTCTTCCCCAGAGCGGGCCTCTTGTTGAAATGTAACACGTTCAAGTTCATCCCTCAATTTCACTCTCCCCGCCATGCTGCACACAGAATCTGGGCATCCCTTTTATCGTTTCATGCTGTACGTGTGAGTATGGGCCTTGTATTTACTTATTTTTTTTAATCTGTGTGTGTGCTGGTGGGAAGGGGGCGGAGAGGAAGTGAATTTGCCCTGCTGTGAATCAAGGAAGCTTTTCCTCTCCGCCTTGATTGCTTACAGGCCAGCCTTGATTCCCCCTGCTCCGGGAAACAAAGACAGCCAAAGAAGGTGGCTTAATGGAGACAGCTTGAAATGGCCAAAGTTTGAATATCCTTGCTCACAGAGAAAAGAGCAAGACGAAAGCCCCGCTAATTACAAAAGTTGCTTTATGAAAGATAATTCAAAGCAATAATTTAGCAAACATAATCAAGTCGCACAGATGGGGTTGTTGATGGATGGATTGCAACATGCAATTAGCAGTTCTCGCAGTTACATATCATTAACCCTCCTAGCGCAAAAATTATTTTCTCATTATTAGTTGAAAAGGTAAAATTAAGCTGACTAGACAGTAAAGGAACAAACTACAATTAATTACCTTCATTTATTACAGTCATTATTTTAAACTTATTTTTACTTGGAGAGAGAGATGAAAACATCTAAATTAAAAGTTTTGTTATGCTAAACCAGAGGTGAAACTTTCCAGAGGAGCGCGTGCAGTGGCGCAGCCCGGAAGTTGGCAGGGCCGCTGCTGGGGGAGTTTTTTCTCTTTCCCTCTCCTTGCACTGTGAGGGCCACAGGCTGAGTGCTAGCAAGCCCTCTGGGTTGAGCTGAAACAGACTCACTCACCTGGGCCTGATCCAAACACAGCAGTTTGCCAGCCAAGGGGGCTTCATGTCTCTGAGCCACTGTCTCCTCATCTGTACATTGTGACAGCTCATGGGATTGCAGGAGCTTCAAAGAAACTTCTCTTTCAAGTGGCCAGTGAGTCATTTGTTCTCATTGTGGTGGGTGTGTCTGGTCGCCTGGGCTGAGCATTCTCTCCATGCCCTCTCAGGGTCAGAGGGAACTCTTGTGGTGTGACCGCCTTCTAGGAACTTCTAGAGGAGGCCAAGACACTGCTTACCAAGAGGTGTATTCATCATCAGTTGAGTCCATGCATTCATTTATTCACTCACCGAACATTTATAGAGACCCTCCTGCATACCAGGTGGTATTCTAGATGCTGGGCCTGGTGGACATCACAACCTATTGTCAACTCGACCCCTCTTCATGTGATGGGAGGACAAGCTTTTGTGCCCTCCCAGAAGGGCCACCCTTCTGCTTAGCACCTCGCAGGTCTTCTCAACAAATACTCATGGGACACCTACTGTGTGCCAGGCTCAAGTGAGAGCTGTGGAAGGTCCACAGATGGTGGGACACCATCCCTGCCTTCAAAGAGTGTTCCTGGGGTTCAGTCCCTGTGACTGAAACGACTTCTAGAAATGATGTCAAGAGCCTGTTGGTTTCCTCCCAGAAGTTCTGCTTGTTTGCCGAGCTTCACGTTCACACCTGTCCCCATGACAGCTGTACGAGCGCTCCCGTCCGTGCACATCTGCGTTATGTCATGGCCCTCTGCCACCAAGAGATGGAGCCTGTGTCTCCATCCTTTGAATCTGGGCTTGTGTCCACTCCAACCAACAGAATGTGGTGGAAGTGACACTGCGCCAGTACCAGGGGCCTTAGCTGGCCTGGCAGCTCCACATCCTGCCTCTTCCAGCGCAGCCTTCCATAAGAGGTGTGACCCCCCTGCTGCAAGCAGCCCAGCCCATGGGGAGAGGCCCTGGTGGGTGAGAGAGGAGCACCCAGGAGGCAGACACAAGTCAAGGAGCCATGCTGGCCACGAAACCCAGCTGAGCCACCAGGTCACTGCAGCCCAATCAACCCAAAGACAGGTCAAATGAAGTCATTCGGAGCCACTGTACTCTAGGGAAGTTGCTTACAGCAGTAAATCACCAGAACACCCACCTTTTCAGCACACAGGTTCTTTCTTCTCCTTCCCATTTCCCCTTACTCTAATCTCCCTTCCTCCTCGCTTCTACCTCCCCCTCCCTTTTCTTCTTTGTTCCCAGCCCCTCTCCTGTAGCCTTCTCCAAACATGTTCCCCCAGCACCAAGTTCTTAGTCCTCCATCTCTGTGCAGAGTGAAGCCTTCTCCCCTCCTCGTTCCTGAGGGAGAGGGACAAGTGTCCCTACGGCAGAAACCCGTGCCCACACATACAACCTCTACAGCTTCAGGCCTGGCGTTAACCCTCCTGGGCCCTGGGAGGGCATGTCAACCGTTCTGAGGCTTTTGTCTCTCTCCCTTCGCATTCCTTCTAATGGGAGCAGGCGCATCTCTGAGACAAGCTCCAATGGCTACAGTGGGTGAGGAGCAGACTCAGTACAAGTTCTGTTTGTGGAGGAGCTGGGTGTGCACCTGAGGCAGGGGGAGATCAGAGGGGGCACGAGAATTTAGGTGCAGGGGGCTAGGTGTAGGATGGAGAAAGCCCTTAGGGCAGGAATCCAAGGCCAGTGCTGCCTGTCTGGCCCCTCCCACCTCCCCCCTCAGCCAGCAGAGGGCCCAGCTCATCCACACCTACACCTGTTTGCACTCGCTGTTCTCTCTGCCTGGGATGCTCTCCTTGCCCTCCCTGTCCCCTTGCCTGAGTAACTCTACTCAGGGAGTGGGGAAGCTCTCCCTGACCCCCCATAAGCCTCTGGTTGGGCTTGGAGCCCCCCAGACCCCGCCACCATGACACTTGGTGTTAGTCATCCTTATGCGTCTTCTGAAGGTGAGGGGCACCAGGTCTTTCAGGGCCTTGGGACCCCGTTAAGTGCTCTGGTTGTGACACCGAATGGGGTGGGAGCCATGGGAGACCTTAGAGTGGAGAAGAGACCGCTCTGAACAAGGTCTTAACAGACTTCCTCTGCTGCTAATCCGATGGCATGGGGAGGGGTCTGACTTCTCAAAAATGACGGAGAGGAGGAGGCTTTACCCCTCCTGCCTCCCAGTCGAACCTTCACGCCCCACCTAAGCCTGTTCTCACAGCCCACATTCACTGCCTGGGGCCTGAAGTGATGAGTTGTCTTCTCCCCACCATCTCTCCCAGCCCTGACACTGAGACCCCCGGCTTTCCCTCCCAGGCAGCTGTGGGTGGGGAAGGGGGTCTGAACCCAGGACAAGGTCCCAAGGAGTCAGGTCGTGTCCTGCAGTGAGCTGCCTGAGAAAGGCGTGGAGGGCATCTGCACAGCCCAGGGCACCTGAGACGGGCATGTCCCTCCCTGCCCGGGCCCTGGGTCCCCTCTTGTTTTGCATCTACCTGCAGAACTCCTACAGTTTAATTACAGGGCTTTTTTCTTTCTTTCTTTCCATTTAATATCATTTGCTCTTTGATGTCATCATTTTCTTGCTTCCCCAAACTACCCTTCTCTGTTGCTCCCAGCACTGGCGCAACCATTGCTTTGTACATGGGGCCCCCTTGGGGCTACAATAGACGTTAGACATGTGCATTCCTGAGCAGCCTACAGGGCCGGGGGGAAGTGGCCTCGCTGGCCAGTGGGACCCACTGGGAAGACGAGTGGTGGGGGCAGACGTGGGGTCTGAAGCCAGATTGGCAGGCTTGCTTCCTCGCTCATCCACTTCCCAGCTGTGTGATCCTGTGCAAGTCACTTAACTTCTCTGGGTCTCAGTTTCCCTGGCTTCCCCTCTCCCTTTTTGTGAGGTTTAATTCATATCTAACATTATATTAGTTTCAGGTATATGACAGAATGATTCAGTATTATTACACGTTGCAAAATGATCAGCACAATGAGTCTAGTTAACACCCTTGGCAACTTTTAAATGAAGATAATAGGGTCTACCTCATAGGGTCGATGTCAGAGTTAAATGAGTTGATACTGGAAAACCCCAAGAATAGAGCCCAGTGTGTAGTGGACACTCCTTGAACTTCAGGCGGCATTCCTGGCAGATGAGCTGAGACTTGCCTCGTCACATTCATTCCTCCCAAGAGCCCCACGAGGAGGCTTCTGCTCTCATCCTTCTCTCCATTGAGGTAACTGAGACTCAGCACCCTGCACGTGGTGGTGAGTGGGAACTCAGGCTGGGCAGCCAGCCAGCAACATTTAGGGAGCATTTAGTGATGCCTCTTGCGCACCACCACTTCTCAGCAACACGGCGAGGGAGGTCCTGCTGGTATCTTCTTTTACAGGTGAGAAACCAGGGTCTGAGAGGTAGGTCAAGTGGCTTGCCTAAGCTCACGCAGCTCCTCAGCAGAGGAGATGGTGGAAGAACTCCATCTTGGAGGGCTAAATGGGGTCCCTTGAGGGACCTGGGGGTGCGGAAGTAGCTGAAAATTTAGATTCTAGGTTGAGGACCTAAACTGGACACTTGCCGGTGGTTAGGGCTGGGGATGACCTCATCATTCAGCCAGACCCGTGCCTTTCAGCTATGTCTTTGCTGAGCTTCTTTAGGTGGAATCTTCCAGAGAAGCCCAATGCATACAGGGAACTGGGATTAGAACCCTGGTCTGCACACCCAGCCCAGGGCTTGGCATATAGTAAGTGCTCAGTAAACAGGGTGTCATTTGCAACTTAAGTCAGAGGCAGCGAGAAAGACTTCTGCCCCTCCTTATTGCCTCCAGCCAGCCCATGCGCACTCACGCTCCTTACACCTCCTCTTTGATAACTTAATAATGTTGATGGTGTGAGTCTTCTTGGCTCCCCTAACTCAGTCTTGCCCCTCTAGCTTCATCTTGCTCAGCTTGGGGTAAAACTTATAATGAGCTGAACATCCTTCTGAATTTCATATTAAGAACCCACCAAAGCATCATTGAACCTGTCGTGCCGTGTTACAACCAAATTAAGAACCAGCAGCAATCCTCTTTCGTTCGGTATCATATGCCTTATAAAGTAAATTATTAATGCTTTTCCCCCCAGTTAAGCAGTTATTTGCAGTTGTTCCGGGTATTTCTCATTAGAAATAACATCATCTAAAGAATGATATTGATTGATTTTTTTAATCTTGGAATCATGGACGTGAAGCACATATTTATGTGACATTCCCTTTAACTAGAATTCTCATGCTTTATTTTTATATTATTGATCTTTTTGACACGAATTGCTTTTTGGCCTTGTGCGCACGTTGTAAGCTTTCCGCCTGCAGAGGAATGGGCTGAGCTGGGAAGAATGATCGTTCCAGCGGCGTGGCGGTAACATTCCCGCACATTTAACAACAATTAGTCTATGCTGACGCCACGGTTGGCTTTCGTGTATGAAAATTTACAAGCCTTTTAATGGACTGCATTATGGAAGGCCAGGCGGGGCCACACAGTGGGGAGATGAGGCCGCAGGGAGCACATCCATCTCGTGCTGCCGTCGGCCAAGCGTCTCTTAGCACTCACGTCTGCCTGGGTGTTGGGGGTGGGGGGAATGGCAAAAGCAAAAGCTAGTGCAGCAGCCACGCCATTATCATGGGACATATAGCCATTCACGCAGTCACTTATGCATTTGTTAATTCATAGTTGTTTATTGAGCACCAACTATGTGCCAGGCATGGTGCCAGGCTAAGGTGGTAAACATTATTATTTAGTCACGTGTTTGAGAAATAGTTGAGCACCTACTGTGTGCAGACCTGTGCAGGGCCCTGGGGATACAGCAGGAAACAGGACAGACATGGCCCTGTCCCTGGGATGCTCACCGTACAGCAAGGGACAGACACTCAGATTTGAAAGGCAGTATGTGCAGTGGTTAGGGACACAGTCTAAAGCCAGACTGCCTGGGTTCAGATCCCAGCTTTGCTACTGAGGCAAGTTATTTTCCTCTGTGTGCCTTGGTTTCTTGACGTGGAAAATGGGACTCATAATAGCCCCTGACTTATAGGGTGAATATGAGGATTAAATGAGGTAATAGAGGTAAAAGCTTAAAACAACATCTGGCTCAGAGAAAGGTAGATCGGTGTCAGAGGCTACAATTATCCTGATTATTGTGATTATGATTGTGAAGTCATCCCATGGTACAGTAACTAATTATGGATGCAGTGAATACTTCCAAGGCAAAACGCAGTTGTACCCAGAAGGACCCCATTCTTGCCTTCCCCTTGACCTAGCTTAGACTGCATGGCCCCCTCAGGTGCTTGCCAAGGCGGGGAGCCTGAAGTGCCATCCCTGAACTTAGGTGCCATCCCTGGAGAAGGAACCTTCCTGGATGTGGGTGTCCTGGGTGAGGCGGGCCCTGCAAGAGGCCCTCAGACATCCAGTATCATGGCCAAACCCTCCCCATGCCCTAAGTGGCATGAGTGAGGCCCAGAGCGGGTAAGAAACCCACCTAGGGTCACACAGTCAGGAGAAGGAAGGGCCCCGATGCTATTTCGGATTCATATAATCCCTAGACCCAGATCAGGCAGCTGGTGAAAGCAAAGGAGCAGGATTTGGAGTCTCAGAAAGCCCAGGTCCAAGCCCCACTATACTCCCTAGTGACTTAGGCAAGTCACTTTACCTCCAGCCTCAATCTCCTAGCCTGTAAAATGGGTTCTTGTAATACCCACCTTGTTTATCCCAGGGACAGGGGAGTGGAAAGTCCACATGATCACCTAGGTAAAAGGAATTTGCAAACTAAAGTGGAACTCAAAGGTGAGTTCCAAAGTGTGGCCCATGGGCCAGCAGCATCTATGTCACAATTGAGTAGAAATGCCCTCTTGCCCCACAGGTCTCCTGAATCAGAATCTGCAGTTTGATAAAGTCCCCTGGCGATTGGGTGATTTGGGTGATTTGTGTGCACGTTATGGTTTGAAACCTCTACCTTAGACAAGCCCGCCGGCTTTCAACCCTGGCTGCCCAGTGGAATCTCCTGAGGGCTTTAAAAAAAATACTGAGACCTCATCCCACCCCAGAGTGTCTGACATTCTTAGTCTGATGTGAGGCTTGGGCATCAGGATTTTAAAAGCTTCTGCTAGTATTTCTAATGCAGGGGTGTCAAACTCATTTTCACCAGGTGCCACATCAGCCTCGAGGTTGCCTTGAAAGGGTCAAATTTATTTTTAGGACTGTATAAATGTAACTACTCCGTAATAGTTAAGCGAGAGCTCGGCACTGCTGCTGAGTAGAAACAAGGTGCCGGGCCGGATAAAACAAAGTGGAGGGCCAGATTTAACCCATGGGCCTTGTGTTTGCCACCTGTGTTCTAATGGGTGAGCCCCTCTGCCCTGGAAGCTCACCATCTGATAGGGGAGCAGACAGACACCCGTCATCAATGAGTGGTGCTGGTAAATGCCAAACCACTGGCTGGGGAGAGGGAGGTGCTGTTTGCAGCATCTGCCGATTGTCATGGTGTAAGTGCTCCCACCGTGGCAATTTCACGCAGCCCGTGTGGAGTTGAGAAGAAATGTGCAGTAGTAGCATCTGTAGCATTTCCACCCTACAGACAGACGATAGATGTACATATCCTCAAAGCAAAGAGAAGAGTAACATGTAATCAGATAATTAGGAAGTGATGAGTATTGAGTATTTTCCTTTTTTTTTTTTCAATTTTTCTTTTGTGGAAAAATGCACATAACATAAAGCTTACCACCTTAGCCACTGTTAAGTGCACAGTTGTGTGGCGTTAGGTACATTCACGTTGTTGCTCAATAACACCATCGCCCATCTCCAGAACTTTTCTCGTCTTACCAGACTGAAACTCTGCGCCCATGGAACACAAACTCCCCACCCCCGCAGCCGCTGTTCTGCTTCCTGTCTCTCTGCTTTTGCCCCCTCTGAGTCCTTCACAGAAGTGGAACCACACCACAGTTGTCTTTTTGTGACGGGCTAATTTCACTCAGCACAACGTCCTCAAGGTTTATCCATGTTGTAGAACCATTATTTTTAATATAATTTATTTATCATAATTTCAGGTTTATAGGAGGTAATTTTTAATAATGACTGTGTTTAACAACCAGCGTGCAAAATTCCTGAAAATCTAACAATTGGCTTTTGCAAGCTGCTGCAGACTGGGCCCCAGCATACCGCTGGAAGTAATTCTAAGCCATAAGAACAGAGATACAAATGGCAGGCTTTAGGACAGGAATCAGCCAAACTATGGCCCTCGGGCCAAAGTGAAGTTTTATTGGAACACAGCCATGCCCATTCACTTACGTGTTGCCTGTGGCTGCTTTCCCACCACAACGGGAAGTTGAGAAGTTGCAACAGAGCCTGTGTGGCCTGCAAAGCCAAAAATACTTACTATCTGGCCTTTGACAGGAAAAGTTTGGTAACTCCTGCTTTTACGTGTATAGGGAATGGGACAGACTGAATCGACTTAGTCATTCATTTACCAGTAAATATTTACAGAGCATCTTTTGTGTGCCAGACACTGTTCTAGGCACAGGAGCAAACGCGACGAAGTCCATTCCCTCCCTGAGCTGACCGTCTGAGGGAAGACAGGTGTCATTCAGAAACGCAAACAAGTAAATACGTGATTGCTATCTACAACAGGCACCGTGACCCGGAGCCCCATGGGGCTAGGAGAGCATCCTGGGATATCAGGGAGGGCTTCCGGGAGGAAATGACCTGTGAATTGAAGCAAGAGGAGGAACCTTCTAGCCACAGGAAGGGCAGAATTGCTTGCCAGGGAGTTGCATGCAAATGCCCTGAGGCAGAAGGGAAGGTGGGCATTGCAAAGGCTGAAAACCAAGGAGAGGTGGCCGGAATCCCCAGATCCTCACCTGTGCCAGCCTCTAGTCCCCCAGACCCACCTACCAACACAGAATCACCTTGCGCCAGGCCCACCCTGGCATGCCATTGCCTCCCCACCCTCAAAGACCACCTCTGAAACCCCCTTCGCCCCCCTCCTTCCTGGCCCTGGAGCCCACACTGCCACAGACAAAGGTCTCTTATTTATTTCCTCCCTGGGATTCATGAACTCCAGCCCTGTCATAAAATTCCCAGCACAAACACAAAATAACATTTAATTAAAATACATAAAACTAGATATTCATGGGGATAAGTAAAGATTAAAATCAGCCAGGTCCTATATCCCAGAGCTATGCAGAAGCCCTGCCCTGAGACCCTGCCTTGAAGCAAGCAGTGGGGCCAGGGGACGGGAGGGGGTTTCTGTATCCCGAGTCACATTCAGGTGAGGAGGAAACTGAGACTCGGAGAGGGTGGGACATCAAGATCACACAGCTAAGAAGTGGAAGAGCTGGGACTCCAACCTGCGTGTGTCTACAGTGGTCCCAGAGGGTCATTCCTGCAGCAACACCACCAAACACAGCTGGGGTTTAGTTCTCACTCATCACAGTCCATGCTGGTTGATGGGGGGAGGGGGCTGTGCTTCACACAGTCATGCAGGGATCTGGCTTCTTCCACTTTCTGCCTCTGCTCTTCGCTCTGTCTCAGAGTCCCCCTCATTTAGTCAGTATGTGAGGAAAGAGGAAAATATCGTGGGTCTCATGGGAGTTTCCCAAAGGCCAACCCTGGAGATTGGCCACCTCATTTCTGCCTACATTCCCTTGGCCAGAACACAGTTATGAGGCCATGTCCAATTTCAAGGGAGGCTGGGAATACAGCCTAATCTTGTGTGCCCAAGAAGGGAATGATAACCAGGGTCGTGTGAGCCCAGAACCTGCCTGCTGCACTGCAGATTCCCCGATGGGTGAAGCATCCACCTCATTAGCTATTGGGGGCAGCACTGAAGCACAGACCCTTACCCAGTAGGGTCGGCGCATGTTGGACAGGTGAACAGGAGATGGAGTTCAAGGGGCCTACCAAGTCCAGGGAGCAGCAGAGCCAGAGCAAGGAAGGATTTTAACAATTTGGCAGGTTTTATAACGCTCCTACTGTGTGCCCTGCTCTGTGCTGGACTGGCTAAAAGAAGAAATTAGCTCTGTCCAACAAAGAGGCCAAGCCACCCGTTGGAAGCCCACATACCCACTATCCACTAAGAAAAAGGCAAGAAAATCAGAGAAGACTTCCTGGTGGAGGTAAAGTCCCAGCTCAGGTGAGGAGGCCATGGGCAGGAGGGAACACAGAGCACAGGCTTGGGTGTCAGGCAGACCTCGATTCGTGCTCCAGTTTGATCAATAGCCCAGTGATCTTGGACAAGTCACTTCCCCTCTTTCTGAGTAGGTTTCCTCATCAATAAAATGGTACAGGGTTTCCGTGAGGATAAAATGAGATAGTCGTGTGTGGAGTGCTTGGCCCAAAGCACAGCACATGGAAAGCTTAAATGAAGACTGTCTTCCATCGGTGGTAGTGTGAGTTGTGTCACTGACCCTACCTGGAGCTGTGATGTGTGGGCGTTGGGGCGAGGACAAGGCCAGGAAACATGTTTGGGCAGGACAGGGGGCCCTGAATACCACGGTAAGTCTGAGATTTGTCTCATGGGCAGAGGAGGTGCCACAAGTCTTTTTATATGTGAGCACAGCATGACCAGAAGCCTGTTCTAGAAAGACCCCTCTGGAGCTGTGGGGGGAAGGAAGGGGGCTGACTCGGGAGCCAGGATTTGGAGCACTTGAGGTACGCAGCAGTGAGGGTGCCCTGACCTGAGGAGTGGCAAAGAGAGGGAGACTTTGTAGGCCATTGTGTTCCCAGGGCGCCCACGGTGCCTGACACGCGATAGGTGCTGAATAAATATTTATTAACTGGATGTTGACATGGTGATCTTGGCAAACATTGCTATGGCTCTTGCTGTGTTCCAGACAGCATTCTAAATACTCTACAGACACCAGCTCATTAATCCCCGTGACCAGCCTAGAAGGTAAATGTTGTCACTATCAGCATCACAGATGAGAGGAATGAGGCACAGAGACATTAAGTAACTTGCCCAAGGTCACACAGCTAGTAAGTTGCAGAGACGAGATTTAAACCTAGTCAGCCTGGCTCCAGAGTCCTTGCCCTTAATCATTATTTATTAAGTGCCCTAGACTTTACAGAAATAGGACAGGAATCCCACTGGCTTCTGGAGAGGTGGCTCTGTTCGGCGCAGGCGCTCGAGCGCAGCAGTGCTTAAACACCGAACAAGGTCCAGCCAGTTGGTGGTGGAGCACCTCTCTGCACTCCAGGCTTTCATGATTACTGCTACACCCTGTGTCCACGGGGTAGGGACACTTTGACGATATAACCAGTCAGTTATAATAATACTTTTCTCGTGGAATATTTAAAAGAAAAAAAAGTTGGCTTGCTAAGGTATAATCATGGCTCAGAGGCCAACCTGACATTAGTTATTAATTAGGCCATTATGCATTCCACAGTGATAATTGCTTTGCTGCAAAGTCACCAAGCATGAAACGGACCCCGCGCAGAAACGCAATCTATCAATCTGAGAAGTCGCAGCCCCGTTGTGCTCTCTCACCTTGAGTCGGGTGTACGCTGTAGTGGGAAACAAAAAGAAATTAATGATACATCGACAGGCAATAGCAGGGAGGACCCTTCCCCGTCACACCCTGGCACGATCACATGCCTGGGCGCAGGGACAGTGTTGAAGCCAAGTTTATCAGCAAAAATGGCCATTTCTCTGCTCTCCTAGCCTGTGGAAGTCGTCTTTCCTTCCCCACCCCACCCCCATCTTGTTATTTAGGGGGAGGAAAAAACCATCTCTCTGCCATCTGTTTGCCTTGCCTGTTGCTTTTTGCAAAGAGTGGGTAGGGGAACAGCAACTGCCCGGGCTGCCTGGGCTGTCGGGAGCAATGCAGCACCCCCGCCCATGTTCTCTCCAGCTGGGCTCTGTCTTCGGCCTTGGTGGGGGAAAAAAGAAGACCCCAACCCCATCATTACCTCCAACTGGGAGGGGTCGGTGCCAAGGGCAGCTGGAGGTTCATCTTAATAAAAACTCTTAGGTGCAAGAAACAAATCCACCCAAGTTAGCCTACACAAGAATGTATTATAATTTAGCTATGCTGACATTTGTGGGCCATCTATTGTATGCCAGGTGCACAGCTGTGTCATTTAATCCTCATAGCCGTCCTATGAGGGCAGCACCGGTATTCCCCCATTTTACAGATGAAGAAACTGAGGCCCTGCCCAAAGTCCCACAGCTAGTGGAGCTGGGGTTTGAATCCAAGCTCCTGAGCACAGCTTTCTTCTGAGACCGTTGAAGAGACTAAAGAAAGTGTGTCTGCACTTCCCAGAGGGTGGACAAGCAACCAGAACTGCCCAGAAGCAAGGAGGCCTCTTTCCCTGCAAGGAGAAGAATCCCCTCTCTCTGGCCAGCTTTTTCACATGGTAGGTGGAGGGTGGCCCCCATAATGGCTTTCTCAGCCCCCAGGTTTACCCCACAGGCATTGAAGCTAACCACTCCACCAGATCAAAGTCAGACAATCTTAAATTCAAACTCCTGGGATAATGACTACACCAGGGGCTGACACTGGTCTCAAGATAAGCAAGTGATGCTAGTTAGCTCAGGAACTTGAACTTAGGACTGGTTGAGGAAACGCTGAGAAAACCTGCCTGGAAAGAGGGCAGACCAAGGACTTCTCCCCTCGTGGCGGGAGCGGCCTCCTTGCATCTGAGCTGTTCTGGTTCCTTGTCCACTCTCCAGGAAGACCAGCTGTACTTTTTTTGGCATCTCACGCAGTCTCAGGAGTGTGCTGTGCTCATAAGCTTGGGTTCAAATCCCACCTCCACCACTAGCTTTGCAACCTTGGGCAAGTCGCCTCACCTCCGGCTGAGTCTTTGCTGATTGCATCCCTGTGGCTTGGTTTACTTGTTCCTCTGTCCCTTGTATATGCCATGCACTGGCAGTTGGACCCAGAGGCTTGATCATATTCAGACACCATGTTTCTCACAGGCCTGTTCCTAGGTGGTGCTGGGCACTTCCATCACAAGGTGTGTAACGCACCTCCCAGTTAATTCCAGGATGGGGTGGGATCAGCTGGAAGCAGGGACCAGCCTGATTAGTGAGAAGCCAGGTATGGCATCTGGGGAACACCTAACCCCTCTCGCCCAGCACATCAGGAAGCCTCCGCCAATGTCCTCTGATAGTTAACATTCATCATTAATAATAGAAGCAGAAACCAAGAGATTTCATAGCTGTGCGAGGTAATTAAATTACTTACATGAATCTACTCACGCTTGATGATTTCCACATTTCTTACCAAGCATATGCCTTTCCCTCATGTGCTGCCATCCTGGGCTCTCTGCTGGGAGAATGGGGGTTGTGGGGGCTTCTCAATGGCTGCCTATCTCTGAGAAAGAGCAAAGAAAATGGGGATCCCCTCCCAAAGCCCCTCCTCTGACAAATGGAAGTGCCTTCTCCCAGCAGAGGATACGGGATGTGGTGGCATTTCCATCTCCAGCCTAAGGTGAGCTGGTTTTGATCTTTTTTCCTCTATAAGTCATATTTCCAAGTTTTGTTGTATGGAGTGGCAGGAGAGGAAGAGGGGAACAAAAAATTGCTTTCATTAAATTGTTGCTGTACTCCTGGCAAAGAGAGAATAAGAAAAAAGAAGGGAACACTTGAACTAAAAGGTTTGCTGACATTTTGTGTCACGTGCTGAGATGGGGTCGGGACAGAGGGAAAGCAGCTGGTTCTCCACCACCCAGAATGCCTTCTGTTAGTGTCCAGGTATGTGGTGGGGTTCCCAGAAGTAGGGGGGAAAGTTGGGGCCAGGGTGGCATTTCATATTCTAAAGCAGGGGTGCAAGCTTAGTGGCCCACAGGGGCCCTGCAGGTTAGCTGAAGGAGCAGCACAGACACAGGTGAGGCAACAGGGAGCAGTGGGGACTGAGACAAACTGGGACTCTGTTCTGCCTGAGGAGTGGCCTCCACACAGCTGGGGCAGGGGATAGCAGTCTGATCTTGAGGCATATTGTTGGGGCTGAGAGCGCAAACTCCAAAGTCGGGCTGCCCATCTCCAAATCCCTGCTCCACCTACTCTCCTAGCCATGTGACCTTGGGCAAGTCTCTTGACTTCTCTGTGCCTCTGTTTCCTCATCTGAGAAGCAGAGATGATAACTGCACCTACCGCTCATGTGCCGAAGAGGCTCATACAGCAAACTCCTTGGTCAGTGACAATTGATAGCTGAAAATCGCCATGGTGGGAGTACTTGCACCGTGGGAATTGGCAAACACGACAAATCGGGGCCTTTTCTTTTTCGTCTGATAACCAGTTGTCAAGCCTTTACCAGCACATCACTGCACCCACATCATGGGGCTTCCGTGCGGACTGTTTTAGACTCCGTGCTGAAGCACTTGGAACGGTGCCTGGCTCACTGTCACTTGGCGTTTTCTATTGTCATTGTTTTTGTTGTTGATGCTGTTGTTATGCAAGAATGTGAGTCCACTGTGGCCACATCTTCCAGTTTTTTTGGACAGGCTAGAAATCTCAATTTTTATGTAAAATCTGATTTTTAAATGTTGGCTTGAAATGAACATTTTTTAAACCTGGAAAAACAATACCCAAGTGCATGTGAGGACTTGGACCATGGGCCCAACGTTTGCAGCCTTGAACTTGGAGGGACAGTGAGTGTTGTCTGATTACACCAGGCCGTTTCTCACCTCCCACCTTGGCACATGCCACCTTCTCTCCCTCCTCTGCCGATCAACCCTCTTCTCATCCTTTGCAAGCCAGGGTCACCTCCTCCTTGAAGCCCTTCTCTAGCCTGTGGCCTGCAGGATAAACCACTCCCTCTTTTATTCTCCCTCCTCCAATACTGCTTGCCTTCTGCCCTTTTTCTTGGTCTTTTTCTTATTCTAGAACTTATGGACGGGGGCCATGGTTTCTTCATTTCAGGATAGTGCTTTGTACATTGAAGGTGATAATAATTAGTAATAGTAAAAATCAAAACCTATTAAACATTGTCTGTTTGCCAGGCTGTGCGCTAAGCAGTTTTTATGTATATCACTTTTCACTGTTACTGTTTCAATTTTCACCTTTATCATAATCTTCAGAGAAGGCCAGTAGCTGCCTAAGGCCACAATGAAGGGGGGGAACTGAGAATGGAACCTGGGTCCCTGGACCCTGCAGCCCAGCCCAGGATACTGAGCCCATAGCCCAGAACCACGGCTGGGAAGGTAGCGGTAGAGCGGTGCCCCCAATGTCTGGCTGCGGCTCTCATGGGGCTGTCTCGAGCCACACTCCACAGAGACCTCCAGAAAGACCGCTGCTATATTTAACAGCCTGGGCAGGGAGGTGCTTGCACGACATTTGGGTGGCCGCCTCTCCATAAAGGACATGCTTGCTCTTTTAACTCCACTCTTCTGGGCTGGCATTTTGGAGAACTTAGGGGATGCCTCAAGAGGGGAGACTGCAGCAACCTGGGACCCTTCTTGCAGGCCTCCCTCTAGGGGCAAGGACACCAGAGCACATGGTTGATAGGGCATGGGAGAGCAAGAGCTCAGAGGTCAGGTCAGGGTCACTGAGCCGGCTCTGGGAGCAGCGGGTGTCATTTGGGCCTGGCCACAGACCGCTGGCAGCCCTGTGGTTCAGAGGGTGCTGGTTGCCAGGGCAGGAGGGGGTGATTCTCAGTATCACTGACTTCCTGCCCACACTCCACACTCTGGTGATTTGACTCCAGCCCTCGTAGTCCAGGGGCTCCTACCTATCTCGTCCCCCTTGGGTAACACTGACATCTAACAGCCGGGGAACCCTTTGCCCAGAAATCCCAAGAACCTTTTTCATAGCTTGCCCACCTCACCTCATATTTAACAGTAAACAAAACATATCTTTTAATTGCTGGTGTCTGACACCCAAGCAGGAGAAACGGAGGCACAGGAAGGTCAAGGAAGGATGCTCATTCATTCACCCCATCAAGTGCGGGCCACTCGGACACTGGGCCAGCTGCCTCACCTCCCTGATCTGATTCTCCGAGCAGCTCGTCGTGTCCCTGAACCTGTTTTCCAGCTGAGCAAGCTGAGGCTCTGCAGGCTCAGTGACTTGCCCAAAGTCACACAGCCAGGGATGTAGGTTCCAGACCTCAGTCATGCCAACCTGACTCTGAAGCCTGGGTGCTTTCCGGCCCTTCCTTGAACGCCCAGCTGCGTGTGTTCCTATAGTCTCCCCCTCCCCCTCACCCACTCACTCACTCCTTTCCTCCAGCCCCACCTTCCTTGCTCCACCAGTCCCATCAGAACATGCAGAGCGCCAGACCCTGCTGGGCCTTTCTCAGCCTTGCCTACAAGTTTCTCATCACCCAGGAAGGCACGGAATCACCCAGATGCTCTAATGGCCCCATCCCTCCAAGCCCAGACGAACCTGAGTCTGCAGGGCCTCACATTCTGTGTGTGGCAGTTTGGAAAGGCAGTTCACCAGCCACGTGGGGCTGCCTGGAAGCGAGAAGTAAGACCAGTCCAAGTCACCTTGTCATCACTCCTGTTTTTCACCCGGCCTGTGAAATCACTCATTGAAGGAAGGAAGGTGTAGGGGGCTGATAGAACTCGAGCAGAGCCGGGGGACCACAAAGCACTGGGAAAAGGGTGTTGGTGTGGGCCAGAGAGAAACAGAAAGCTTATTGTGGGCCCTAGACAGGCCCACACCTGTGCTTCAGGGGCCTGGGTGGCCTGGGGTGCACCGGGAACCCCAGCCTCTCCCAGCAGGAGGCCGAGCTTGGGCTCCAGTTGGGTGTCGGTGGAATGTGAGCTCAGGGAGGCGGCCAGATCCTCTGATTTTCTAAGAGAGCCAGCAATTTGGATCTCTTCTGGTTTTTAAATGTTGGCTCAATATATATGCACATATTTTCATGCGCACAGTGCTTTACGGAGGTACAAATTTACATACGGCAAAATGCGCAAATCTTAAGCATGTAACTTGATGAATTTTGATGGCTCAAATATTTTTAAAACACTAGAGGGTCCAAGAAAATATGTCCATGGGATGCACCTGGCCCTGGGTCCATCGTTCACCACCCCTAGACGGATGCACAGTGTGACACCCATGAGCGAGATCGGACGCCCACACAGGGTGGTATCCCATGGGGAAGGGGGAGGCTTTGGGTGACAACCCAGGGATACTCCCACTGTCACTGCCAAGGGCACAGGTTCTGGAGCCCAGGGTGTGAACCCTAGCTCTGTCACTTGCTCTGTAACTTTGGGTGAATTACTTTACCTCTCTGATGTCTTTTTTCCCCAACTAGTAAAATCAGGAAGGCGATGGTACTGTCCTCACAGGGCTGTTGTATGGATTAAATGAGTTCTGGTGACAAGCGCTCAGAGTAGTACCTGAAACATAATAACTGCTTTATACATGCTCACTACTGTCTTTAACTTTTTTAACTAATAGGCTATTTTTTTTAGAGTTGTTTTAGGTTTAAAGAGAATTTGAGCAGGAAAAAACAGAGTCCCATGTATTCCCTCTTCCTTCCCCCCCAGCACCCTATTATTGAGGTCTGTCATTTTGGTACATTTGTTACAATTGCTGAACCAATATTGATACATTATTATTAACTAAAGACTATCATTTACATGAGGGGACATTCTTTGTTCTGTACATTCTGTGGGTTCTGACAAATGTGTAATATGTATCCGCCATCACAGTATCATTCATAATGGTTTCACTGTTGTTTTAAATGAGGAATCCTTGTGCGTCCTACTGCAGAGAGAAGACCGGCTGTGGCTTATGAATGACTTCTGTGGGCTAGCGGGAGCCCTGTTCCTTCCTCCCTCTCCCACTCAGGAAAGCACAATGTATTCAGACACAAGAAAGGGACATTTCAGGGGTGAACTCGAGTCTGTTCTAATGTACCCAGAATGGAAGCTGCTCTTCCACTTCAGGGGGGAAGTCACACAAATCCCAGCCCCAAATTCCCTGCCACATAGGTGGCTCTGAGACCAAAGACACCATTCACAACCTACCTCAGCCCCTCCTGTGTGATTCTGAGCTGCTGTGTCAGCCTCTCGGGGCCTCTCAGCATGACCCTCCCCGCCCAGGGCCAGCCCTCAGAGTGCGTGGAAGCTCAGAAGCACTAACTCCTGTGGATGGTCTTTGTAAATTATAAAAAGCTCTAGATTAAAAATGGAAGCTGTAAAGATCATAATCAGTTTTGCAGAAAAACTGAGCTGTTGTCAAAGGGGGCCTGGCCTTCAGCGGCTGAGCCATGGGGAAGTTGGCTGCATGAAGGGGCTCCATGGCCATCTGTGTGGCTTGTCCCTCTGTAGGGCGGTAGCCAGGAAGTCAGACACACAGCCGGAGCCCACCCTGGCCGGAGCAGCAAGTTCCAGGCCGGGGCACCCATTCCTAGGTTGTTTCTGCTCTCATAGCCTGCTGGCAAATGCCAATCAGCACGGAGCCACAGCTGTGGTGTCAGCAGCTCCCCAAAAGGGAAAAATGGACACGGATGCTTCCAGCACCCGTGAGAACGAGTCTTCCTGTTTCATACTCTGGCCATGCCCTGGGCAGGCCGGGAAACCTAACTTCTGCCCCTGCCCTCCTGCGGCTGTGTATATTGCCTTGATAGCTTTGTGGCCCATTACATGAGCTGGTAGCTGATTTTTCTGAAATACCCCAAAGCAAAATTTATTTGTAAGGCATTTAAAAAAGCCTCCTGTCCCTTTTATGCCGGGAGCCCTCGGAAGAGAAGGGAAATTGTGTATTCACTGCTAAAAAAAGCCCTGGCTTATACAATTTTAACAATAGAAAAATGATCTTTGTGCTTCAATGCATGGATGCTTAAAGGAAAACAGGCAGTCTGTTCAGGTGGCTGGTGAATTACAAATGAGTGGTTCGCCTTTGTTTTGAGTGACAAGCAATTTAAATGCAGTCTTACATGGAGGCCTGGAAATTCTTTTTCCCAGAAGAGAGCGAGAGAGAGAACAAACAAGAGGAAAAGGAAAAGAAAGAGAGAAAGGGGGGGAACCTTCCTTTTTGAACTGAGAGATTATATTAGTTGCCACTGAGCGGAGGTGAGAAGTTAGAACTTCGTTTGATAATTATAAAATCAGTAGTTTGTGATTGGACGTAATTGATGATTATACTGTTGCTAATAGCAGGCCTGCCAGCTTGCGCTCGTGGGACATTTCATTTTTGCGCTGCTTCCAAGCCGTGAAAGCCAGCCCAGTGTGGGGTGTCGCTCACAAGATCTCAGGGAGCCTGACAGAAATGCCTGTATTATGTTGGATAAAACGTGTTCATTAATGCCGACATTTGAAAACACTTTGCTCCGTGCCTCGTTTTTAGCCTGGGAATAATTACAAATATTAGAATACAGTCGCACAGCGTGTTTCTCCCCCAGCTCACGGTCTCCCGGCAGACCCCCAGCGGGCCCAGCCTGGGTGGGTCTGCTGGGGGAGCGGGAGGCACAGGAGAGAAAGGCTCTGCGCTGTCTTTGATCGAAACCTCAGTGGGCTGCGGATTGATGTGTGGGGAGGCGAGTGTCTGTCTGCTTGGGGAGATTAGTCATCGCACAACTGAATTGGAAGGGGTTCAAGCCCAGCACCTTCACTTTACAGATGGGGAAACTGAGGCCCAGAAAGGGAGTATGACTTGCCCAAAGGTAAACAGGGATGCAAGGCCCCAGCTGAAACCAGAACCCGGGTCTGCTCACTCCCGGGTCCAGTCTTCCTGTTTCCTACCCTGCTGTCGGCTTCCCAGAGACACAGGCCCCGGCCCTCTGGGGCAGATCCTGGGGCTTTGCCCCCGCCCCACTGAGTGCCCCACTGGAGAACTTGCAGGAGGTCTCCACAGAGCCTCCACGGTTGCAGCTCAGGTGGGGCTACTTGGAGGCTGTCATTCTGTTGTCTTCTACGTGCGGGGTTGTGTTTAAGTTTGTAGTTCGGAAGGATTAGCTCATATAGCCTCTTCCCTGCCTTCCTTAGCGCGTGCGTTCATTTGTTTACTCGATCAGTGTGGATGTAGTGCCCACTGCTGACCTGTCCCTGCCCCAGACTCTGACGGAGGGAGAAGACATGTTCGCACCCCAGACCACGGCGTCTCCTTGACCCCCCTTTTCCTCTCACCCTTCCCCACATCCACTCTGTGTTCCCCTGGAGCAAATTCAGCCCCTGGGATGCAGAATCGGTCCGAAGCCTGGGCGCTTCTCCCAACTCCACAGCCACCACCCTGCCCTGAGCTGCGGTCCTTGCTCACTGGGACTGTTGCAGTGGCTGCCTCCCCCGTTTCCCCTGCTTCCACCCCAGCCCCCAGCCCATTCTCCACACAACAGTCAGAGGCAGCCTGTTAAAATGGATATCCGATCATGTCCCTCCTCTGCTCTAAACCTGCCTGTGGCTCCTCATCCCCCTCAAAAAAAACCCCTCCAAATCTTCACAGCAGCCTACAAGGTCCCACCCCTGCCCTTTGCCTCCCTGAACCCCTCTCTTTTTCTTCCCCTTCACTCACCTTCTCCTACTCGTGGGCTCCTTTCTGTCACTCAAACCAGCCAAACATACTTTTGCCCCAGGGCCTTTGCACATGCTATTCTCTCTGTGGGGAATCTGATCTTCCCCAGATCTCCGCACAACTCCCCCCACCCCACCTTCCCTGGCCCGACCGGGCGCCCTGCCCCAGATGCCTGCCCTCCTCCCTGCTTTATTTTCCTCTTGCACTTGCTCACTTTCTCACATCCTCTACCGTGATTGACTTCATTGCCTGCCTCTGCCTGTAGAGTGTCAGCTCCACAAGGGCATGTGTTGGGCCGGTCTTCTAGAAATACTGAAGGCCTAGGGCCTAGAAGAGCCCCATCCTTAGGAGATGCTCAATAAATATCCACCGAGAAAATTAATTTATTGGACCTCTGTGATGTGGCAGGCACTGTGTTAACATTGTGCATGCATTATTTTATTTCATTTTTTAAAATACCAGTCCCTGCCTCTGGTGCTCCCAGTCCGGCTGGGGAATTGAAACGACATCCAGATAAAAAGTTGGCATCAGCACAGGCTGTGCTCATCAGGGGCTGACTGAGGGGTGAGCGCAGGTGCGCAGAGGAGGTTGGAGGGCTCCGCACTGACGGAGCACGGACTCGCCCTGAGGCAGAGCGCAGCCCACCCCACCCCCACCCTGCCCATCTCCTGGCGGCCCAGCCTCTCCAGCTGTTTCAGATATTCCAGCCCCTTCCACAAACCTCTCAGTCCCAAGTGGGGGCAAGAAGCGTGGGCTTTGGAGTTCAACTAAGCTCGGTCTGAGTCCTAGCTCCAACACGCTAGGACCCTCACCTTCTGTGCTTCGTATTTTCGTCTGTTAAATAGGTGGTAACAACCCCCCTCCCCGAAAGTTTTGTGAGGGTTAAATGAATTGTTGCATGCCCAACACTTAGCACTGTGCCTGACACAGTCAGTGCGTAGTAGTCATTATTATTATTAATAACAACCCTTAGATTAGCCAAACAAGGTAAATGTTATCCCATTTTACCTGGTATGAAATCAAGTTAAATCAGAATATCACTATATAGTAATATCAGAATGTTACTATAAGGAAAAGTAATCTATCATCTAGACTCTTAAAGTAAGAGTTGAGCCTTCTGGAGAATCTAGCCAAACCTCGCCATGTGCAGGTCTCCCTGCGTGCCTTCACAGCCTCACAAATGGAAGGTTAGGTACTTGAATGCCTCTTCTGATGGGAAGCTCAGTACCTAATAAGGTAGTCCGTTTGAGAATTTAGAACATTCTAAGTCTGAGTCTCATTGAAATGGCCACTCTCTCTCCTCACCCCTGCCACGCCCCCGCCCCGCCACCTCTGGAATATTCACAGCCCAGAATACACCTGTTCCTCTCAACAGATTAGCCTGAAGGGTCTTCAGGTTACTGTAGATCACTCTTATAGCATGTCCCCCCATGTCTGTCCTTCCCTTACTCTCCTTGGCCCCCTTCTTCTCTGTGTTTCCCCCCAGTGGCTGGGAACCCCCAAGTTCTCTGCATCCCCTGCTTTCCATGCCTTCTTGCTTGTAACACTCACTCTCCGTGTCCTCTTCTCTCTGTCTTCTCTCATTCTTCTTGCCCCTCTTTGTTCCCCAGGTGCACCCCCAGGTCTGCACACCCCAGCAGGGGAACCAGGCTTCAGAGGGTGTTAGGGTGTCCCCTGCTCTCCTGGGCTGATCCTTTCCTCCCAGACCTCACTCCTCTGGGCACCCGCCTCCTCTCAACTGCCCGTCAGTCTTTAGATTCTTTCAGAATGCTGCTGCATCGGATCCCCCCACCCCATCTCCACCCTCTCCAGAGCCCAGGACCCCATGGTAAAGGGAAGTTGTTCTCAAAGTGTGTTCCATGGAACCCAAGTGTCCAGGTTTGTTTTCTGAAGAAAAAAGTTCAGTGGCCAAATGCATCTGGGAAAACACGGGCTGAGCCGTGGTGAAGGGGACTTTTTTCCTGCAGCTCTTGTCTAAGTGTCCGACGTGTTGATGTATCTTACACATGTCCACTCGGAAAGCATGTGCACACGTGGTCACGCATCCCCCTTTTCACAACTGCGGGGCTGTGCAGCACACTTGAGAAGCACAGGCTTTCTAGGAGCAAGTCTGGGCCCCGGGATGAGAGGATTCTGGGCTCAGGTACCAATTCTGCTTCTAACTAGTTCCTTTCTCTTGGCCAAGGGACTTGGCTTCCTGAACCTCAGTGTCTCCCTCTGTAGAACGGAGACAACAGGTGTGCTTGTGTCTTTGGGTTGCTGGGAGGATTCCAAAGATACAGCACTGAGCGCGGTTCGGGTCCGGGTTCCGGAAGCTCTGACCCGTCCTTGTAAAGATCTGGGCATGGGGCCCTTCTCAGTAGCCGGCAGGTGTCACCGTTGTCTCAGACAGTTGTGGAAGCTCAGCCTCGAGGGCAGGGTGGGGGATTCCCCAAATTTGCCAGTTTTAACCACTTGGTAGACAAAAGCTAGGCAGCTAGAACAGGCTTTTGCCTCTTTTCTGGCTTAACCGGCTCTGCACCTGTTGTTTTCATAGTGGGGACCAAACACACTGTCACCCCTTCTATCACAGCAGGTGGTGGAAATGCTGCGTGCTCTGTCAGACGCTAAGCTATTTCTGATGGTGACCTTCTTGGTGTCTGTAGCTAGCCGCCACCTCCGCCTCCTCCACGTCTCCTTCCTCCTCCTCCCCCAGATGGCCTTCAAAGATCTGCCTGTCACAAGCCAAATCTGTCATTCCGAACACTTTTCTCCCACCCTTCTGCGTGGTAGCACCTAGCCCTGGCACAGAAACACGTGACCTTTTATTTCTGCCGAGCTCACCTGTTCTGGGCACATGAGTGAAATGCGTGAGAGCTGCAGACCTTGGAAAAGACATCCTCCGCGGTTGGAAGAATTATCTGATGTACTAGAAAGCTTTGTGCAGACTTCCATGGGACTCTTTGCCACATGTTAGCTCATTCCTCTCCAGTAGCTTCCTAGGCAGAGGGAGATTTTTCTTCCCACTTGGTGGAGGAACACATTGAGGCCAGGAGACGCTTAACGGCATTTAGGCCCAGCAGTCAGTCAGGCCCTGAGCCTTCGGAACTGGCCTGCTGGACTCAGACGGGGTCCTTGCTCTAAAACAAGGCTGGATGGGGCAGGACATCCAAGTGGCCGCCTCCTCCAGGCTCACATTGATTATGGGAAGCCCTGAACTTGAACCGATTCAAACTGCGTGCCAGTCCAGGATGTTTTCTGACCGCTGCTTTCGAAAATATTGTCCAGCCCTGAGCATTGTGGCTCATTTGGCTGGGTATTGTCCCACAAAGCAGAAGGCCCCCAGTTTGATTTCTGGTCAGGGCACAGGCCTGGGTTCTGGGTTTGGTCCTCAGTCGGGGTGCATGCAAGAGGCAGCCGATCAATGTTTCTCTCTTACATGGATGTTTCTTTCCCTTTCTTTCTCCCTCCCTGCCCCTTTCCCTAAAAAAAAAAAAATTTAAAAAAGTAAGTAAAATCTTTCTTTAAAAGAAAGAGAAGAAAATATTGCTCATTTAGGTCACCTCTAAAAAGGGTCGGCAGACGTTTTCTCTGAAGGGCCAGGCAGTGCACACTTTTGACTTCGCAGCCCGGGCGTCTGTCACAACTGTTGTTTCAGCCTTTGCAGCCTGAATACAGCCATAGACAGTACATGAAAGGATGTCCCTCACTGTGTTCAGTGAAACTTTACACGTGCAGAGGAAGGGCCATATTTGGCCTAAGGACCATAGTTAGCTAACTCTTGATCTACAAAAGCACTATCCAGTTGAAATATAATGCAAGCCACGTGTAATTTTAAATTTTCTAATAGCTACATTTTAAAAAGTACAGAGAAACAGGTGAGTTTAATTTTAATATTATATTTTATTTAATCCAATATGTCCAAAATGTTATCATTTTTAATATAAAATCAATGTAAAATTTATTGAGCTGTTTTACAATCTGTTTTACATTCTAAGACTTAGAAATCCCACATGTTATACTTAGAGCCCATCTGAATTTGAAATAGGCACATTCCAAGCGCTCAGTGGCCGCATGTGCTAGTAGCTGCCATGTTCAACAGCACAGCTCTAGTGGGAGACCAAATTATAAGGAGACAGTCGGCAGTCACACATAAACAATACACCATTACAAACTGACAAGCTCCATGAATGGAAAGTAGAGGGTACTGCAGGCAGGGAAAGGGAAACAATAACGGAATCTTTGGGCGCCTGCCCCCGCTTCTGCCCAGAGTTCCTTTTTAGAAGTCCACGGAACACTCTGATGCCGTTCCCCAAACCCCAGCCAACACACGTGCTCAGCATGGACGGCTGGAAAATGAAGCATTCGGGCTTTCTGCCGACCGCTCTTTGATAATTCTCCAGCCGGGGGTCGGGAGACGAATCGCTTTTATTTCTCATGGCTTTTCCTGGGCTCCAGGTGGGCAGCAGGTCCCAGTGACTGTCCTTACTGGCTGGGAGAGTTTTTCTACCCAGGAGAAAGGGGCCAGTGTCTGGAGTCAGACCAGTAATTGGAACCTCCAGACCTGGTGTGAATCTTGCTCTACCAATCACTAACAGAGTAATCGCAGGCCAGTCACTTAGCGTCCTTGAGCCTTGGTGTTCTCATCTGTACAATGGGGGCCTTGACCCCAGCTTCCTTTGGCGATCAGTATGTCTGTGGAGAGAGATGTTCATGCGCAGTAAGAGCGTCTGGCACGTGGCAAACTCTGAATGTTACATTTATCATTATTAGAATTAGCCCATCAGGGATGCGCCTCCCCCCCCCCCCCCCCCCCCCCCGCCAGCCTGAATTACCTGCCCTCTCCTCATATGACTCTGGAGGGCCCGGTGTCTGTATCACCTCCTCCCGCATTGTGGTCCCTCCTGGGTGTAGCTGTGTCTTGCACTTAGCTGTGAGTCCCCAAAGCAGACACTGTGTCTCACCCATCTCAGAAAGAATAAAAATCTGCCCACACTTGGTGATTTTCCCTTTGCCTAGATTCTAGAACATTCTTTCTGTCTACCACCATCTTCCCCTTCTTGGGGAGATAGGTCCTGATATGCTGCCCACCAAAGGGGGTTAGGCTTCCCGACTGACACACTCCTTTGACGCATTTAGCTCTTGTAATTAATGAATTATCTGGAGAATCTACGTTGATGTCAGTCTCCCGGTAGGAGTCCCCTAAGGGTGGAGCCTGAGGCGGCATCCTGAGGCATCCTTCATCGCTGAGTTCTCAGCCCCCGGTGCTTGGCACATATCAGGCGCTGAGGAAATGTCTGTTGAGTGAATGAGAGACTCATCACTCCAGAAGGCAAAGGATCAGAGACTGTTCTCAGAGTAACTAAAAAACTGAAGGAGCTTTTGTACCTGACCTTTTTAAAACCACTTGCTCAACATCCACCATACATTTCTCTCCACGCTTCTTAAACAATGAGGTCAGTATAGCCTTGTAAGACCTTCAAGCTGTGCTGTCCAATAGAAATACCGTGTGATCCGTGGATATATTTTTATATTCTATAGTACCTACATTTAAAAAAAGTAAACAGGTGACATGAATAATAATACTAATAATAATAGTAATAATAATAATAGATTTTATTGAATCTATGATATCCAAAATGTTATCACTTTAACATGTATTCAATATAAAAAATGTCAATGAGCTGTTGGAAATTCTGCTTGTTCACACTGTCTTTAGAGGACGGTGTGTATTTTGTACTCACACCACATCTGCATTTGGATTCATCGTGTTTCAAATGCTCAGTGACCACATGAGGCTCACGGCTGCTGTATTGGAAGCCTTAAGAGAAACTACTATGGTTTTCAAGTTTTTCTTCCCAGAGTGCACTGCTGCATGCGGGTGCTCTCCGTAGGAGACCAGAGATGAGCACAGCTGAGTTTGATCACCCAGCACTGGGCAGAGCCTGTCCCCATAATAGGGCCTTGGTCATACCAAGAGGTGACATGTCTAGGGGGCTTAATGCATGCCAGGAGTTTTGCACAGGACTTTCCATGTGTTAAATCATTTGATCCTCTCACAGGCCTTTGAAGGAGGTTGTCATATTATCCCCATTGTATAGCTGAAGAAGTAGAGGCACAGGATTTAAGTGACCTACCAGCCAAAGGATACACAGATAGTAAGTGGTGGGGCTGGGATTTGAACCAGGTGGCCTGTCTCCAGGGCCTGTGCCTCAGGTTGGCCACCTCTGTGAACAGACACTCAGAATTGGCCTCTGTCATTTCTCCAAGCCCTAGAGTTGGTGCAACCCACTTGGATTTGTTCTTTCAACAAATTATGTTGAGCACCTTCTGTGCACCTGACAGTGTGCTCCCAGAGCTTGCTTCCAGGGGAGGGACTCAGTAGTAAACACCCTCTTCATTGGCATCATTGGGATTCATAGAAAAAACAACTCTGGAAGAGGGTGATTGACAAGGAGATCCTCCAATAGAGTCATCGTTTAGGAAGGTGGCACAAGATGGAGAGGTCTGTTGGTGCCAAGAAGAATAAAGCCATTCCATTACAAGGAGATCCCCACCCAGAATGTCTTTGAGGAGGATAGAGATGGTGGCCCATGGGTGCCAAGAGCTCATGTGCCAGGAAGGCCTAGGACTAAACCAAAGGGACTGGCCACCAAGAGCCATCATCAAGGCAGCTGTGAGGCCAGAGCTCGGAATTCTGAGCCCAGAGTGGAGCGATGTAGGGCTGAGCCCCAGCCGCGTCTTGCCCAAACGCACCTCACAGAGTCTCACTGGCAGAACAAGACAAGCCTGTGAGCAAGAGAATGAGTGCGTGAATGTGGGTCTTCACCTCTGAGTCATTTAGTCACCCATGCATTCATCAGGCAAGAAGCATTTATTAGCACCTTTGGTATACCAGGAACCATTTCATACAACTCTTTCACCCTTGACATTTGTTGAAGCTGTTTGATACCTTACTAGAGATTTAATAATTTCTCTTTAATTTTTAGTGGCAAGAAATATTCCCCAGATGTATTTCCTTTTTCCCCAAAACATATATACCATGTTTAAACCCCCAGTGTGGCCTTTTAATAACAAGAATAATAATAGTAACTTAATAACCGACCATGTGCCCTATGCTAACTGCTTATATGCATCGTCATTGATTCCTCACAACAGGCCTAGGAAGTGGGTTCTATTATTGGGCAAGTGTGTGACTTGCCCAAGGTCACACAGTCAGAATGCAGCAGAGGAGCTGGAATGTGAACCTGAAGTTTCTAACACCATGCTTTTAACCTTCATTTCCCCTTTCCCCTTCGCCCAAGAATAAAATGATCAGATTTGCTTGTAGTCTCAGCTACCATGGTAACACGTGACTTTTTCTTTTGTTTCCAAAGGTGGTGGCCCTTAGTAAAAGAAGTCAGGAAGCCGAGGCTGCTTTCTTGAGTGTTTACAAGCAATTAGTTGAAGCACCAGGTAAGAAATGCTTGGGTTCCATAATTGAGTAAATAATGAGAAGAAACAGCCATAGGCCCATTACACAGGGGCGTCCTCATGGTGGGGTCTGGGGAGAGGCTTAGATTCTCGGGCAATGGGTGCCCCCTGGGTGGGGGCAATGGGAGTGACGGCTTCTCCAGCCAGTCTGGTGTGACATTCCCACATGGCTCCTGCGTCTTCCCCCTGCACCTTCCGATGTCAGCCTGGGGAACTTAGCCGGGCTCCTGCCAAGGTCTTCCATCTGACTTTCTTGGGAAGCCAGGCAGTCTGTCCGGCCCGCCAGAGGGCAAATGGTGCCCAGTGCTTTCTGCTAGTAGATAGCGCTGCAGGAAAGACCTCAAAAGTTTCCTTGATGTGGTGCCGCCAACCTCAGAAATGTGATGTAGAACAAAAGTGGAACCCAAAAGAACACATACTCCATGACTCTTTTTACATAAAACATGAAGACAGGCAAAAATTAACCTGTCAGCACTAATCACAGTAGCTAAAAGGGGGAAACAACCCCAATGTCCATCAATGTATGAATGGATAAACAAACCTCGGCCTATCCATTCAATGGAATATGACTCAGTCGTAAAAAGGAATGAAACGCTGACACCTGCTACAATGTACATGCGCCTCAAAAACATTGTGCCGAATGAAAGAAGCCAGACACAAAAGGCCACATGGCGCAGGATTTCATTTACATGAAGTGGCCAAAAGAGGCAAATCTATGGAGACGGTAATCAGATGGGTGGTGGCCAGGGGCTGGCAGGGGGAGGGAATGAGGAGTGAGTGCTTACTGGGCACAAGGTTTTCTTTTGAGGGGATAAAGTGTTCTGGGACTGGACAGAGGCGGTGGTGGCTGCATGACATCATGAAGGCACTAAATGCCACTGAACTGTATACTTTAAAATGGTAGGTTTATGTTACAGGAATTTCGCCTCGGTTTAAAAAAACATGAACCTGTGTTATGAGACACTGAGTGGTCGTGGTTCCTGGGAGAGGCCTCTGGGGCTGGAGGTGCTGTCTCCTGACACACTTGTATGAAAAGTTTGCCTCTTTAAAAATGGCCCATCCTGTGCCACCTTCTCAAGTATTGACTCAGAAAAGGGAGCCTAGAACAGTGTAGGGATTTGCTTAAGCAGAGCGGAGCTGGGAGGGGCCCTTCCACCCGGACAGCACCCTAACCCTCTGGCAAGTTCTTCCTTGCAGCTGCGGGGCTCAGTGCTGCGGGGCTCTACTGGGGCTGAGGGTGTATGAAGAGGACAATGTACTTGAAATAGAAGCTGATTGTGGGATCTTGGTACTGAGGATGGGAAAGTTGCTTGTTTCATCTGTCTTGAGCAACTTGAGAAGGTTGAATAGTGTCCTCCCAAAATCCGTGTCCACCCTGAACCTCAGAATGTCACCTTATTTGGAAACAGTCTTTGCAGGTGTGATTAGTGAAGGATCTTGAGATGAGGTCATCCTGGATTCAGGGCTGGTTTTGGCCATAGCACTTCAGTGTCTGCCTGTCTTCGCCTGGCCTCCTGCTCCCTCGTCTCTGTGTCCCAAACCTCCCCCTCCTTTCTCTAGTAAGGATTGGGGGTCACTGGATGTGAGGCCCACCAAATAGTCCAGGATAATCTCATCTCAAGATTTCAACTTCATTACATCTGCAAAAACGCTTTTTCCAAGTAAGGTCACATTCACAGCGGCCAGGGATTAGGACTTGGTGGATGTTTGGGGGCCACCGTTCAGCCCACTACAGAGGCATCTGCATCCTTGACGCCCTCTGCCCAGCCCTGTGCTCTGTCCTGATTCTGTACTCTCGGGAAGGCAGCACGACCACGTGGGCTTTCTCAACGAGAATGCTTTGGCGGTGAGAATGGCTGGAGCAGGACAGCACAGCCCTCAGGGCCCTGTGCGTCCCCTCACCCCAGGATGGCGTGCCCTGCAGCGTGAGGCTGAACCGGCCTTGTGTCTGTGGCCTGGTTATTACCCTGAGAAACACACCCCACACATATCCAAGAGGCCCTGCTCCTTGCCACCTTTTAATTTATCCACCCTCACCAGAGTTATTTGGAAAAATATACTCTCTTATTTCCCATTCTTTTCAGTCTCTCAACACTTACAGTCTCAGCAACAGACATTGGAGAGTACTCAGTTACAGACTCCAAACTCGCCTCCTTGGAGTCCCCACGCCAGGCCCCTTCCCTGGGTGCCATAGTGCCTGACCGGTAGCACCAGGGGGCAGCACTGATACAGGCTTGTGTTTCCAGGCTTAGGGCCAGGCCCTGGCTGGAATCCTGCCTGTACCACTTACTCACTGGGTGACTGCGGATGAATTAACTCACTTCCCAGAGCTTTGGTCTCCTCTTCTATAAATTCGATATAATGTGAGGACCTGCCTCACATGGTTTGGGGAGGCTTCAGCGCGCCTGGCACGTAGTGGTCTTTGGCTGCATGTCGGCTGCTGTCACGATCATATATGTATCTGGCTTCCCTAGGAGAAGTAAGATTCTCCAAGCCTGGGACTACGTCCTACTAAATTTGTATATCTAGAACCCTGTACACAGTAGGCACCTAATAACTTTTCGGTGAATGAATTAGAAATACGACTCAGCTGCAGGAAGGGGAGGAAGGGTCGTTTGAACAAAAAGGTGCTTTTCCAACTAGAGCCCTCTTCCTGCCACGTGTTTATTGGCCCAGATAGCATTTACTGAGCGCCTGCTGTGTGCCTGGCACTCACTGGAACTGGAACAGGACATGAACCCACCGATGCAGAGAAGGGCCCAGCCCTCAGGGAGCTTGTGTTCTGGCAGCAGAAGTGACCAGATTGTCACTCACATAACCAACCTGTTGTCACAAACCTAGGGGAACACTAATGGTTCTGAGAGGTGAGGAGAGGGTTATAACCTCCACTTGGCAAAGAGGCATCATCTCAGGGGCTCAGTATGGGACCCTCATTTTTCTGGAGGTAAGACTGTTAACACCATCACAAGGCCAGGACTACAGTGCCAGCCAGGGACCTTGAGAGCTCCGAAGGCAGGAACTTTCCAGAAGGTCCTTGTGCCCTCCTGCCCTCTCCCCAAAGGGCTGTTCCAAGCCTGGTGCTGACTCCACGCATCTGATTTCCTAACTCTGTCCCTGGAAATGGAGGGGCAGGGGAAACGTATGTCCCCAGCTGTCACCGAGTTAGAGAACAAGGAGCCTTAACTGATGGAGACATACCATCCGAACAGCCCCTTTAGGGGCTCTAATTCATTCTGAGACATTTAAGAATAACAAAATGTTTTAATGATTTCTTGGGGGAATTAGGAAGACATATTTTTGTTCTCATTAAATTTTATCCTCAGACACAAGAACCAAATGTCAGATGTGTTTTTGGTGCTCAGAGCTCCCCAGCTCGCTGTCTTCCCCCCACACACGGCCCCCACCCCCTCCATAAAAATAACACTCCTGGAAAATTTGCCAGGATGCACTCTCCTGTTTTTATATTTCTTGACAGGCAAATTATTTGTCAAAATCCTCCCCCCACCTCCGAAGCCACACAAGTCCTGATTCAACATTTTGTTTTGAATGACTGCTGCCAACACAAATCTTTGGCAGAGAACGCGATGCGGCGTGATTGCTCAGCAAGTATTTTGATAAGTGTGCAGCCTGGATGTCTGTAATTACGAAAGAAAACCGTAAATCTTGTGGATATTGTTCACACAGATGTGGCGTGAAGTGAGAAAAAAAAGCAGTAAAACGTGTTAAAAGCATAATTAATGTCATTGTTGTGGAAGATGATTTGATTTAAACCTTTCTGACTTCTGTATCGGTGACGGCTGATTTCTTCCTCGCGCGCGTGGAGTCACTAGGTGCTGACCCGAGCTTCAGAAAGCTGACTTGTTAACTAAGTGATTAGTTAAAAACAAAACAAAGAAAGGAAAAGAAAAAAATCAAAACGAGCAGAGAGTGGGTAAAAGAGCAGGCTGGAGGAACATTGCTGAAGAGATGAGACAAGAGAGGTGAGTGCCCCAAAACATTTTCTCTGCTTCGCGTTGTTTTTTTAAAAGCTGAGGAGACAGCAACTCCTGGCAGGCATTTCTCTCCCTCCTCCTCCTCCTCCTCCTCCTCCTCTCAGGAGGCAGAAGGCTGGTCTGCTTAGGTGATGGAGCTCCAGCAGCAGGCGCAGCTGTGGGGCCTATCAGCTTGCGGGTTTTGAGCTGTGTGACCTTGGGCAGGGGCCTGAACCTCTCTGAGCTCCGGTTTCTGTGTCTTTAGCAGAGGGACAATAATAGAACCTACTGGTAAGGTGACCTGAGGATTTGATAGGCTGTGCAAAAATGCATTTGGAGGGTTTAGAGATCAGTGACCCATTGCAAAGCTGACGTCAGGGTACAGGTTACGGGGTCACACGCGGTTGCTTTTGATCTCACAAGGTTCTGTGAGTCACGAAGGGTGTGAAGGGAGCGGTTTAGCCAACAGGGTTACTGAGTCTGTGGAGTAGGAAAATGCATTATGATATTTAGGGTTTTTTAATTTTCTCCCCAATTACAAAAGTCACGTGTGCACATTGTCAAATTCAGGAAACACAGAAAGTGGAAAGAATGAAAACTACCTACTAGAAGAGCAGTGGGGATATTTTGTTGTTTTCTTTCTGGTCCTTTCCCCAGGTACTATTTCAAAACAGTCCTGTATTCTGCACACACCGTTTTGCATCCTGCTTCCTTTTCCTTCACCCAGCACGAGCATCCGTGTTTCCGTGTCATTAAAAATCCTGAGTAATTTTGGTTCACTGTGTGTAACACGCTGTTGTGTAAGCTGAAAACACAACTTACCGGTACTGTGCTATATAGTTCACAGGATGAGGAAGAAAACTCGGGAAGGAAAAAATATTGTAGCCATGTACCGACCACAAGCTTAGGATCAGTGGTCAGAAAGAATACGAATTTTCTTCTCTGTGATTGATTTTGCACTCATTTATTTATCGGCTACACTAAATATCTTTGTGTATGTTTTGAACCGCTCGTATTTTATTCCCCTGTAAATCACTGGCTCATGTACCCTTAGTCCGTTTTTCTGACAGAGAGATCTTTTTCTTACTGATTTGTGGGGGCTCTTCATATGGCAGGAATATTAACCTCTGCCCTGATACATGTGTTTTCTGTATTCTCCCCTGGTTTGCCTTTTGTTTCTTAACTTTGTTTACAATGTCTCTTGTAGATAGTTTCAAAAATGTTTGCATTCAGAAAATGTTCGCAAAAAGTAGGGGATTCTACTTTGCCTTATGGTTTCTGGATTCCATGCCATATTCTAAAAGCCTTTTCTCAGCTCAAGGTTATAGGTTTATTTAGTACTTTTATGATTTTAATGTTTAAAAATTTGAATCTTTGAGCCATCTGAAATACGCATTCGTATACATTAGTATATAGCAGTGAGGGAGGTTAAGAATTGGCTTTACGTTTGTCCCAAATGACTAGTTCTACCGCCATCTAGTGGATAAACCGCCTTCACAGGTCAATATACTGAAATAATGGTTTCAGGATAATGAGAAATTGTCTTTGCCTGTCCTCACACCTCCTTCCCACCCTCCGTCCCTCCCTGCTCGATTGGGACTGTAGGGGTCAGGAGGGCTCAGAGCACCAGAGGGTAACATAAGAGTATTTAAGCCATAAAAAGGAAAAGCTCAGGGATGGCAGATTTTCCCAAAGGTGGCAGATAACTTTAGAAGGCATCGCCCCACCTTTTCCTGCCACGCCCCTTGCCCGTGCCGTTTCCTTTGTCGGCAGTGCCCCATCCCCCCGGCTGCCTGTCTAAATTTCACTAGTCCTGGTAGATATGAGCTGGAATAGGATTAAAGCAAAGCATCCGGCATGCTGGTACCCAGTAGGTGCTCCATAAACAGCCGTTCCCTTTGAGAAGGGAGGACAGGCATTCCAGCTACAGCTGTTCATCAGCTTATTCTCTGAGCACCTACTATGCGCAGTGAGCCCTGTGGACAACCGGAACACAGCAGAAAAAGGGCTCCAAGGAGGGATGGCTGGAGGAGAGTCTCACAAAGGGCGGCCTTTGAAGTGGGTTTCAGGCGTTGGCCACCATCCTTGTGGGACTCTTTCCGGGTGGTTCCTGCATGTTGGTCAGCATGCTCAGTCCCTTCCAGAAATAAGCCCACTGATACTCTCAGCCCCCTTGGAGGAAGGTGCAGCCATCCTGCCCACGCTGTGCAGCTGAGGAAGTGCAGGCTCAGAGGGGTCAAGCCACTTGTCCAAGGTCGCACAGCAGAGAGAAGTTGTGATGCCTAAATCTAGACCCTTGGCTCCTAACCCAGAGGCAGGGTTAATTTAAAATTTTAAAGGGTTTGGAAAAAACCGCTGGAGGCTTGAGCTCTAATGAGCGAAAACCAGCTGGCAGTCTTTGCTGCCACTGGGTTGAGAGGTTCTGAGCTGAGAGGATAAGCTGAAGTGTGGGTGTGTTACCCAGGGGAGCCCAAGTGACCCTCACTAGCCAAGATTCCGGTCCTCCTGGCCAGGGCCCCAAAGCCTGGACCTCGGAGGGGTAATTTTGTTGAGGGGAGATAGTCACAAGCTCCAGATCCAGGGGCAGAGCGATGCCAGGAGGGGCACCAGCAGGACCGCAGGCCGAAACGCCACGCTGCAAGTGGGGCCACACCTCGTCCTGCCACTTGGCTTCCCATAACACACTTGACTTCTCTGGGCTTCCATTTCCGTACTTATAAAACATGGGTAACGACCTCACCTAATCCCAGGCCTATTGGGTGGGTTCGGTGAGAAGGGGGAACACCTAGCAGGGTGCCTGGCACAGAGGAGCAGCCCCATGCGATTCATTCAGCAGATACTGAGGGCCTGCTCTTTACCAGCCGCTCCACTCACAACAAAGCAGAGCAGACGTGGGCCCTGCCCACCTGGAGCTGCCTGCACAGCTCCATACATGGGAACTTTCTTTTCATTACAGTGGACGTGGGTTGGCGTCCTGACCTTGAGTAACTGTCCTTACCTCTCTGAGCCTTTGATTCCCCTTCTGGAAAAGCACACTTATCTCCTGGTACTTGTAGGAGGATTAAATGACATGAAGAGTATAACATCCTCCCCTGAGAGTCTGGCACATAGTAAATGCTCAGTAAACAGTGGCTATCATTGTTATTGTTGGTGTTATTATTACCATTACCACCCATTGCCAAGAAGGAAGATCCTCTTCAGCCTCTCCATCCATTCTTAAGCCAGGAGACCCCACGAAGCAGCCACCCTGGCAGTGGAGGGAAGTAAGGGTGGGTGGACATAGAGCTCACAGCTGTGTATAAGGGGCCCACACCCCATCTGCTATCAAAAAATTGAGATGAAAGGATCAAAGTTATTCTCACTGCCGCCTCCATCAGTAGCCTGAGCCTCCCACCCACACAGGAGCCCAGAGCTGGGGCCCAGATGGGAGACAGCTTCTGTCTCTAAGTATTTTGGAGGGACGCATGCATACTTCTGCATATATGTGTTTCTAAACAGCCTCTCGGACAGCTTTCACGGTTCCAGCTTTCCTAAAAAAAGCTCTGAATGCCACTTTCCTTCAGATGGACACAGTGGGAGGAATGAGACAGCTTCTCTTAGATTTCTGACTCCCTGCCCCCCCACCAAAACCCTGTAGACACTTAAAAAAAACACCCAACAGCACGAGCTATTGATGAAAGATGGAATAGATGGTGTTTTACCCATCTCATCCGACCGTGCCTTTGGAAAGCCTGGTGTGGTATTAAAATATTATAAATTTGTTGGCAGTATTCTCTAGGGGTTTAGATCCAATGTAACCAAAATGAATTAGTCATTTTATTAAGCAGTTTGTGCATAAAGAGCAGGTTGACGGCTGTAAGACAAAGGCACTCTGCCTCCCAACAGTGTTCCCCCTCCTTGCAAGCCTGGCAGGACCTGCCACCTCGGATGGTTCCTATTTGATCTTCCGTGTCTGCCAACGTGCTCAGTTAATTCAAGCGATTTGTGGCAATCAGATACTTCTGATTTGGGGTCCCCTGTTTTGGGAGGGCTTTTTTTTTAATTTTAATTTTTTATTGTTATTCAGTTACAGTTGTATGCCTTTTCTCCCTGTTTTGGGAGGTTTTATTAAGGCTGATCTGATTCCCTCTGCCACTGCCCTTGTCTGTATATCGACTGCATGTTGCAAGAGTGAAGGGAGGGAAATTTAAGGCCCCCCTCATGGCTCTGGGCAGCTGCGGGTCTCGGCTGAAAGGGTTCCGGTGGAAGTGCTGAGCCCAGCAGAAACCCAGGCGCCCTGGTTCTGGACGAGCCATGTCAGGGACGTTCTGTCACTTTTCCTGACACCAGGATATGAGGCTTACAGACACCAGGGGTTGGGGGGAGGCACACACAGGCCACTTTGGATATTGGGGACTCGGCAGGACCCAGCACTTCCCCAAGTGGGGTCACGTGTCATAGGGAGCAGCTGTGGTGTAGCTGGCATGACACTGAACAGTGTGTGCCTGGTGTCACCTTTCTGCTTCCTTCCAGGTGATGTCTCAGTCAGGTGCTGGAGTGACGGAAACCCCTGTGCGTCTCCCCTTTTAACCGAAGGAGAGCTAACCTCGGGTTCAAGGTCTTAAGCAGGCAACAGCATCTAATAACAGAATTTAATAACATCAGTTTTGTTTGTTGTTTTGGTTTTTTTCTTTGTGCTTATTTTTAGGGTTAAAGTCCTTCCATTTATGATACAGAACACCAATTACCTATTTACAATAGTGAAACAAAATATTTCTTTAAAATATATTTAAGTTAAAAACATTGAGTCGCCTAAGGACACACGTTAAGTTGGTCATCTTTCAGAGGCAGGTAGATGCAGCAGAAGTGACGTGAGGATGCCCACACCCGGCGTTTGGGTCACACCGGGTTTGGGTCCAGCTCTGCCTTTCTCTAGTGTGGTAACCTTGAGCAAGTGGCTTCCCTTTGCTGGGCCTCAGTTTTCTCATCTGTCCCAGGCTTGTGGTAGTGAGTGCTGCTTCTGTACTAGGATGGGTGGGCACTGGACTTCGGATATGAAAGCCAGAAACTGGGGTCGGGAGGGCCAGAGCCGTCTCTGAACCCACCACCAGCCTTGGCAGCTGTGCCTGGACGAGCCTACTGGAAGGGGAGGTGAAGCTGGCCCCAGAAGTGCCCCCGGTCCTCGGTCTGTGAGGCGGGTCAGGTGTCGTGAAGATTGAGCTAAGCCATGTTTCTGAGACAGTGACTCAGGAGGGTCTGCCACCCTTCGTCGTCTGACAGGGCTGTTTATCCTAGTGTTTCCTGTGTCTGGATTATTCTCTCTCTCTCCCCGGCTGGCTTGTCATCTTGTCAGGGCTCTGCTCAAACATCCCCGCTTTGCAAGGCCTTCCCGGACCAGGCTGCCTCAGCACCATCCCCCCAAACACACACACCTCAGGCCACTGTCTCCCCCAACCCTGCTTTATTCTTCTTCTCAGCGCCCCCACCGCCATCGGTCTCTCTGTCCTTTGCCTGCCTCTCCCCTTGAGAATGTCAGCCCCAGGAAGGCAGCAATTTCCTTATTCACTACTGTGTCTCCAGGGCCCAGAAGCTTCCAGCATACCCAGGTGCTCAGTCAGCATCTAGCAACTGAAGAAACGGTGGCCAACACAGAGTAGGTGCTCGATAAAAATGTGTTGATAAAATAAATGGCTGTATTACAGACAGTATTAGTTTCCTATTGCTGCTGTAACAAGCTGCCCCAAACTTAGTAGCTTAAAACAATACACGTTAATCACCTTACGGCTCCAGAGGCCAGGAGTCCAAACAGGTCTCACTGCACTATCCTCACAGTGTCGGCCGGGCTGTGCTCCTTCTGGAGGCTCTGGGGGTGACGGGGAGGACCCATTTGATAAGCTTTTCCAGTTCCTAAAGGCCACTCACATTTCTTGGTTCTGGTCCCTTCCTGCCCCTTCAGAGCTACATAGCATCTTCAGTCCCCGATTCTAACCACCTTCCATCTGCAGCCTCATTTCCCTTTTGCATGTAACATACCACATTCACAAGTTCTGAGAGTTAGGAAGGGACATCTTGGGGGGCATTATTCTGCCCCCAACAGAGACACACCCCAAGGGAGGACTGAGGATTGAAATCAAGATTTCTCCAGGCCCTCCCCCACAACTATCAGGTTCTCTGAGAAGCCTCTTCCAAACAGTTTAAAGATCTTTTGTCATTTCTCTCTCTTTCAATTTGCGTTTGTAAGAGCAGCCAGTGACATTTAGCTGATGCATCGAATAGCACCATTAGACAAGGTAAGAGAGAGCCCTTGGATTTGCCAGCCACCGAGCATTTTACCTACATATAATTTGGTAGAATCTTCCAGCCTTCCAGATGCTAGTAATTTTTTTCCTCCCTGACCCAACCCGAACAGTGTAGCTCAGGGCTCTGTGAATTTCTTCCAGATGGGGGAGGTAGGAGAAGTGAGTTTACCTATGCCGTGTGCGGGCTGGGAATTCCACACTGTGTGCTTGGAAGAGGGGGGATAAAGAGTAGAAAGTGCCCAGGGAAGTGACTGCTTGGTACTTTCCAAGCAGGGACCCTACACAACCCACAGCCTACTTTCTCAGGAGCTGAATAGGATGAAAATGCAGGAAGAGCAGAGCCCAGAACCTGCTACTTCCTCCTATGAAACAGGCTTGTCTCCCTGAACAGCGGGTGAAATGGATGCAGCAGGAGGGCAGGGGGCTAGATTCGAGGGAGGACCTCCTTCCTATGAGATTTGGCAGCTCCTCAGTCCTACCTGTTTCACAGTTTGGACCCAGTCAGTTACCACATGTTATGGGTTGAATTGTGTCTCCCCTGGTACCTGTGAATGTGACTTTATTTGGAAATAGGGTCTTTGCAAATGTAATTAAATTAAAAGGAGGTCATTAGGGTGGACCCTAATCTGGTATGACTGATGTCCCTATAAGAAGAAGAAAAAGAGACACAGAGAGGAGATGCCATGTGATGACGGAGGCAGACATTGAGTGATGCCGCTACAAGCCACAGATGCCGGCGACGCCCGGGGCCAGAAGAGAAGCATGGAACAGACGGGGGCATGGCTCTGCCGGCACCTTGACTTGGGACGTCTGGCTTCCAGAGCACAGGGTATGAGTTTTCTGGTGTGTCTGGGGCTGCCATACCAAGCCACCTGGTGGCTTTAAACAACCTGGTGGTTTAAAACAGTGGAAATGCTTTCTGTCAGTTCTGGAGCCTGGAAGCCCAAAATCAAGGCGTTGGCAGGTCTGGTTCCTTCCGGAAGCTCTGAGGGAGAATCTGTTCCAATCTGACGCTCTGAGAGACAAGAGAGCGGTCACATATTGGTTTGGGGCCTCTGGAAGCACACAGACACCAAGAGAGCACCGGGTGTGCAAGAGATGCACTGGTAGGATGCCCATGAAGGATGAAGGGGAAGGAGACGAGGCAGGAGAGCCTTCAGATGGGGCTGACACCTGGGAAAGAAGGGGAGGAGGGAGGGAGGGAGTAGGAGGAACGCAGCCAGCAGTGCCACTCTGAGAAAGCCTTAACCAGGCTGACAGGGAGCCCCAAAGCAGGATGGAGTAGTCTGCTCAGGCTCCTATAACAAACTACCATGGATGGGGGGAAGGGGAGCTCAAGCAACAGAAAGGTATTTCTCCCTGCTCCGAAGGCTGGAAGTCCAGGCTCAAGGTACCAGCAGGTTGGTTTCTGGTGAGAGCCCTCTTTCTGGCGCGCAGGTGGCTGCCTTCTCGCCTTGTCCTCACATGGCCTTTCCTCTGTGCACAGAGAGTGAACTCTGGTGTCTCTTCCTGTTCTTACAAGGACACCAGTACCATCAGAGGAGGATTCCCCCCCCCCCCCACTTTAAGCCCCATTTAATGCTAATTTACCTCCGTAAAGGCTCCATCTCTAAACACATTCACATCAGTCTGTTATAGAGGGGTTTCCCGTGCCAGCGTTGGCAGGAGTGACCCTGCTGCCTGTCAGGCTCTGTCATTGGCTGGGAGCAGCCCGGATGAGTGTGGCCTTCAAGTGAGCACTGCAGAGGGTCCGAACGTGCAGCACCTAGAGACAGACAGTCACCACCTTCTCACAGGAGGTTCTCTCTAGAAGGAAGAGCTGGGTGGCATGTTCCATCACTGCCACATGGAGTAAGAAGAACAAGGTCACATGCACCCGGGGCCTGCTGGTGCCGGGCGGTCGTGGGGCTCAGCATGCTCCTGCAGCCCCTGCACAGCCCCGGGCAGTTGGGCCCCTCATCCCCACGTTAAGTGAAATGGAGCCTCAGGGGGACTAAGCGACTCCCCGGAGGTGTCACCACCAGGCCGCCAAGTCCTTTATTTGAGGGCGGCTTTGGGAATTTGGAAGATTTACAGTGTTTGCACCTCTCTTGTCAAGTTCAGCTGTGAAGGCGTTTAATAATCACCCTCCCCGAGCATCCAGCTGTAAGGGGCAGTCCCAGGGCCAAAAGCGCTCATTTAAGCAGGACTCCACCTTTATCTGGTGACACCCAGTGTTGACTGTGTGCCCAGGATATACTTGTAATAGGAATTTGAGCCCAGAACTCAGAGAGGTTTGGTACTTTGTCCAAGGTAACACAGCAAGCCAGCAGCAAGGCTGAGAACAGAGCCCTCAGTCTCGTGCTCCTGGCCTAACAGTAAGAAATCTCCCATGACCCCCCACCAAGGCAGCTTGGCCCACAGCAGTCACCTGGGTTCGAATCCCACCTCTGCCACTTCTGAGCGAGGTGACCTAGAGCACATGGCCGCTCTTTGGGCCTTCATTTCCTGACTGAAAAACAGAGATAGCAGCATCTACCTTACCAGGCTTTACCTTCATACACTCCCTGTGCCTCAATTTCCCCATCTGTAAAATAGGGACGTGACAATACTTACCTCACAGTGTTGTGGTGAAGAGTGAATGAATTCTAAAATGTTTAAAGTACTTTGGCTGTTAGGGTTTGTCATAGCCTGACTGGCTGAGTTATCTGAACCCCCCATCCTGCTGCTCTCTCCCTCCAGTTGGGGAGCCAGGAGGCTGTAGTGTGGGAAGAAGAGGCCCAAGGGCAATCTCAGCTCTGCTACCAACATGCTGGCAGACTTCAGGGAAGTCAACGGACCCCGCTTTTCCCCAACTGTGCACTGGGGTGAGGGGCGTTGGACAAGTCGGCCTGATGGGTCCCTCCCCATGGTGACCTTCTGAGCCAGAACCTTTGGGTCCCAGAGTAGCCTTCAAAGCAGGCTTGTTGGATTCTGGAGCTCCCAGGGACTGGTGAGAGTTGATGAGGCTAGACCCTGTCCCAAGACGACACGGAGGCCACCATGCAGACAGCGGCCCCCAAACACTGAGAGGCCAGGAGTGCCGCCACCTCTCAGCAGTCAGCACCCAGCAAGCCCTGCTGTACACCCAGCACCGTGCACGTCTCTGCCCGTTCTCTCACCAGTCCTCGTAACCGCGCTCTGCGTGTGCGGCCCCGTTCGCGGGTGAGAGGTTAACTGTCCAAAGGTCCTTAAATCATACTGCTCCCCTTAGTATCTTTTTAAATCTTCCAAGTAGGCAGTGTTCTACTTTTCTCATAAATGGGGAAACTAAGGCTCAAGGTCATGAGGGATGTGGACCCAGAGCTGGACTTCAGCTTCTGTGAGCTGAACCACCCTGTTCTGCCCTGTACCAGCAAACGAAGGGGAAACACAGAGCCTTGGAACCCGCCGAACCTGTGATGAGTCTGTATTCAGCGCCACTGCTCCAGCCCCTCCAGGGGCCACCTGAGGTCAGCTTCTCTGGGACAGAGCACACAAGGCAGCACCAGGTGACCTGCAGGGCCTCCTAGCAGAACTAAACGTCACTCCCTGACTCCGGGAACAGTGTCAGTGATGGTGTTTATCACCCAAGTGTACTCTGGCCTGTCCGGCAAGCACTCCAACCAGAGCTGGCTCTTCCCCTCCTCCTCGGAGCCAGAGTGAGCCCCACGGCCGCTGGGAGCAGTGCCCTTCCGTGTTTATCTGACTCCCCTGACCCTGGCAATCACCCATTGCCTTTTCCTCCTTTTCTCAAAAACCAGAACACAATAGGAAGCGTTTCTTTGAACTTATTAAAAAATCCAGACTTGTAAATTAATTTGTCCGTGTTGTACAAAGGCAGTGCAGATGAACTCATTAGCATGCACACAACAAATAATTATAGATGAATTTTTAGCTGGCCTGCCTAATGCGCTCACTGGGTTAATTATGTCAATGTATAATTACATCAGCCCGGGGAGACATAATGGCATACCCCGCTGAGCAGGCCCTGCCTAATGACGGGGCGTGGGGGAGCGCTGACAGAGGAAGACAGCAGCCTTCCCATGCACCTGCTTACCTCGGCACAAACGCCCATTGTCCAAGCCTCCCGCCACCTAAACAGATGGGTGGCAGCAGAGGGACCTTGTTACAGCTGGACCTGAAGACCCCATGCATGGCACTCTTCCATCAGCAAATATTTATTAGGTCGGACTATGTGTCCACCCACAAGGGGTCCTGCAAGTGAGTAAAAACAGATATGGTCCTGTGCCTGCCTTGTTGTGGGTTTCAGCCAAGTGTGCATTAGGTGGACTTGCAACTCAATGACAATTATAAGTACGATGAATGCTGTGGTGAAAAGGTGTAGGCAGCTGGGAGAACTCATATTGGAGGACTGACTATTCAAGGAAGGCTTCCTGGAAGAACTGGCATTTGAGGGGCAAAGACAAGGAAGCATGAACTAGCTGAAAGGGCTAGGAGAGGGCAGAGTGTTCCTGGCAGAGGTTGCTGCCTGTACAAGAGCTCTGGGGTGGGAAGGTGCCTGTGAGGGACTGAGGGAAGAAAGTCAGTGTGCCTGGAGCCCAGGAAGACAGCAATAGCAAGGGCTTCCATGTGCTCTGAGCTGACCAAGTGCTAGGCGCCATGCTGAGCACTTTACCTGGATCCTCATCACAGCCCCACGAGAAGGGTACTTTGCCGGTGAGGCATGGAGGGTTGGAGTCTCTTGCCAAGGTCACACAGCAATCCAAAGAAGCAAGTCTGGATTAGACCAGGGCCCAGGGGTCCATCTCCAGGGCCCCTGCTCTTCATCCTTCTGCCCACCATTCCTCCGCCCCAGAGAGCAGTGGCCAAGCAGATGCTGGCAGCAGAGCCTGGTGGGAGGACTGGGAAGAGTGAGAGTTCAGTGCTTTTAAAGAGCTGAGGACCAGAGCCAGGCCCCTTGACCTGGAGAGAGGAGGCTCTGGCTTTCCTGGGCCCCCGTGAGCACTCACCCATAGCTGCTGAGGTTGAAATGGTCACACCACTAGGCATCAGAGAAAGGGATTCAGACCCAAATCGCACCTCCACTCTTCAGCAAGTTACCTGGCTTTTTTGAGCCTCAGTTTCCTCATCTGTGAAAGTGAGCTGGATCCAGGGCAGCCTCCAGGGCATGCTGGGAGCGTGATGGAACCTGTTCCCCGTGGGCAGGCTTTGTAACCTGGAAGATGCCACACCAACCTTGGGCATTATCTAGGTGTTCTTTGTGCCCGCCCAGGTGGGAAGTTGAGCAAAGGCACCTGGAAGAAGAGGTGCTGGATTCTAGGTGTGAAGAAAGGAAGTGCTCTCCAGGTGACCGTGGGAGAGGGAGCAGAATTCCAGGCAGAAGAACCTGCATGTTCCTCAGTTTTTAGCTATTGGGAGGTGGGGAGGCATCTAACATCCAGGTGGGCATTTCCAGAAAAGCCCTGATTTAGTCAGCCTCACGTGTCAAAAACAAGTAGTCCAGGTCTACTGAGAAGCACCCAAGGATTCTATGGGCAAGGATACTATCGGGGAACCATGGGTGAAGGAAAATGGGAGGGAGCTGGGAGAACTGGGTGGAAGCATCCAGACCCTGTGCAGCCTGAGGCGGAGTCCTGTGCCCTCAGAGCAGCCCACGTCCGCAGGAGCAGGTCTGTGTCTGTCTGCGCTGCCTGAAAGCCCTACCTGGAAAGGCCTGTGGGAAGGCCGGCGTCAGGCTGAGGGGTTTCAGAGCAGGGCCGTGCTCGATGACGCTCCCTGTGGTGGGAGGCATGCACGCATGGCACAGTCTCACGGCCACCCCAGGTGGCATCGGAGAATTTGGAAAATGCAGTTATGGTGACACTTCTTGTTATTACCGTTCCCAGCTATACAGAACACACACGCCCCTGGGGACGGTACGTTCCCCTGAACCGGTGCCTGGAAAAGGCTACTCATAAGGCAGAAAATCCATGCTGCTTCCCTAAGCCCTCAGCATGACTCCAGGGATCTCTTGTGGATTGTCCTCCCATCCCTGGCCCCCCATAGAGGGACCCGCCAGGTCCCATGGCCTCAGCCTGGGCATCCCTCAGCCCCCCATGGCCCCCACCACCCCTGTCCTCCTCTCTCTCTGCAGACCCTGTGCCTGTATTTGAGGTGACACGCAGCCTAGACGACAGACTGCAGCCCCCCAGCTTCGACCCCAGTGGGCAGCCGCGGCGAGACCTCCACGTTGCGTGGAAGAGGCACCCTGAGTTTCTCAGCCCTAAAGGTACTGACAAGGCCTTCACAGAACGTCCCTAATAAACAACTGGTCTGCAGATTTGGGGCAGCCAAACTGCCAGGGGCAGGGGGTGTACAGGGAACTCGACTTTATCATTTTATTTTATTTTTTTAAAGGTTTTATTTATTTATTTTTAGACAGAGAGGAAGGGAAGAAGAAAGAGAAGGAGAGATCTCATCAGTGTCTTTCATGCGCCTCCTACTGGGGACCTGGCCCACAACCCAGGCATGTGCCCTGACTGGGAATCGAACTAGTTACCCTTTGGTTTGCAGTCTGGCACTCAATCCACTGAGCCACACCAGCCAGGGCCCTTTTTTTTTTAAAGGTTTTAAATGGTAAAGACCTTATCATTTTAGATACAGGATGGGGTAAGGCACACTTCTGCTGCCACAGACCTAGCTCAGATGCCAAAGGCTTCATGTATTTGAAGGGGAATTGCAAGGGATGCTCCACACAGTCACTCAGGGACTCAGCTGCTGTGGTCCTGCCACTTTCAACATGTGACATCCAACGTTACAGTGAATATGAGATACTTGTTGACAACCAACCAACAGGTAGAGACAGAACGTGGAAGGTCCTACCAAAGTTTATGGGGTCTAGTCCTGTAAGCGGCGCATGTAATACTTCCAGCCACATCCCACTGGCCAAAGCACGGTCATGTGGCAATACCTGCTGCACAGGAGGCTGGGAAATGTAGTCTGGCTGTGTGCCAGGAGGATGTGGTGAGCATAGCACTGTCTCAGCCCCAGGAGACAAGTCAGGAAACTCACAGAACTGAAAATGTGTTCAGGTGTACGTATATTGTGATTCAAACGTTTGAAAGCAAGAGAATGATGAACAAAGTTCGGATTGGTGGTTACCAATGGTAGGTGACATGGGAGGTCACCGTGGGCAGGGTGGCAGATGGGCACATAGAAGCTGTTGGTGACCATTTAGTTCTGTGCTCATTGAGCTGCAAGCCAGACACTGTCCTAGGCACTGGGGACACAGCCAGGCACAAACCAGACAAAAATCCCTTCCCTCGTGGTGCTGACCATCTATTGTTAACCAGTAAATGACTAAAATATATAGGATTTCAGATGGTGAGAAAGGCTTTGCAGAAATAATGAAGCAGTGAAGAGGGGAACAGGTGTAGAGATACTTGTCTAAGGAATGAATGAGTAGGATATACCTCGTATCTGCAAGATTCCTCAGTCGTGTTGAAAGCAGCCATAGGAATAGGTACATGAGTGGGTGTGCCTGTGTTCCAATAAAACTTGATTTATCGACCAGGTGGCAGGCCGGATTGGGCCCGTGGGGAAGATAAAATGGGCTGGGGCCTGCCAAATGAAAGCTGGATGCGAAGTCCCTTCCCAGGAAATGTCCACCCTCACACACTGCCCATCTCACAGCTCCCTGCCTGCCCCCGACGTGCCTCGTGAGCACCTACTGTGTGTCTGGTCCTGGAAAGGCTCTTCTTGTGATTAAAATACAGTACTTTGCCAACTCAGTTCCTGTACCCAGAGTGCCCTTCCAGCCATTCCTCCCTGGCAAGCCAGGGCTTGGCAGTTCTTTCCCAGCCCATATTGGAGGCACCACTGAGATTCCCCAGAAAACTGTCACTCCTGCCTTTGAGGTTCCTCTGGCATTGGATCGTCCCTCTGTAAGAACAGTAGTCATCGGAACGGTTGCCCTTGGAGAGCATTTGCTATGTGTCGTGTGCCTTTCACACAGCATCCCACTGTCTCCCACTTCAGCCTGAGGGGTCACTGGCCCCACTTTACAGATGAAGAGACTGAGTCTCAGAGGCAGCAGGTGGCCAAGTGGGGGTTCAGACCGAGGGCTCCTGTCCTCAGCCCCGGGCTGCATCTCTCCTTGAGGCCACGTGGCATTCTGGATCATGATGGTCAGGCCTGGTCTTTTTGTTCACTGCCATGACCTCAGCATCTGGAAAATTCCCCCTGTGTGTGTGAGAGAGAGAGAGAATTAGCCAGGTCCTGACCACTTTGTCAGCCCCTCCAGGCGCTCACTCTGCACACCACCCCACTCGGCACTTACTCCTGTGCCAGGCTCCCAGTAGGAGCTTAATAACCAGGAGAGAACTTTGCCGAGTCACTGGGATCCAAGGCCGGGAGCCCAGATTTTGGAATTCTTGAACCACCCACCCTCGACAGCTGGGCCCTGAGCACCCTCCCCGCCCCCCATACCGAATTCAGGGACAAAGGCATGCACTAATCCCTATGACGAGCCTGTGGAGGTGTTCCTGGTGCGGGCCTGGGCCCTGGGCCCCTGCATTGAGGCAGGTGACGATTGAACAGCTGAGTGTGTGCTGTGGGGAGTGGGGAAGAGAGCCGTGGTTCCTGAGTCAACCCTAGTGACCCTGTTACCCAGCAGTTCTGCTGCTGTCCCGAAGAGTTGAAAGCAGGGGCTCAGGCAAACACGTGTGCACCAGTGTGTATTAGCAGCGCTACTCACGATGGCCAAATGTTGGCGGCAATCAAGTGTCCATCAACTGATGAATGGAGAAGCAGACGTGGCACATCCAAAGGATGGACTATCACTCAGCCATCAAAAGGAACGAAGGCCTGCTACACGCTGCAACCTGGATGGGCCTTGAAAGCATTATGATAAGGGGAAGAAGCCAGACAGAAAAGGGGATATATTATGACTTTATTTATATGAAACATCCAGCATGTACATCCCTGGAGACGGAAAGCAGGTGGTAGCCAGGGGTGGGAGAAGCGGGAAGAGGGGGTGACTGCTTAATGGGGACAGGTTTCCTTTTGGGGTGGTGGCAGTGTTCTGGAATCAGTGCAATATTTTGAATATACTCAACGTTGTTGAATTGTACCCTTTAAAAATGGTGAATTTTATGTTATGTATATTTTACCATGACTTTCAAGAAAAATAAGGGGCCAAGGAGGCAGGAACTAGTCTGAGAGGGCAAAGGAAGCCTTTGGGTGCGCTGCAGGAGGCTGGCAGGATGGAAACTTGACCTCCGTGTACAAACCCTTGCCATGGCTACAACCCAGCTAACCTCGGGGACAGCAGGTCCCGCCAGCTGCGCTCTCTCCAGCACTGAGTTTAGGAAATTGATTCTTCTCACAGCACTTTTGATCGATCCGGTTTGCAGAAAGTGGCTATGGCTATCACACCACTCTCCGCAATGGGTTTTTTTCCATCTGTTTCTTGCTCCAGAGCAGAGAGAGGGGACGTCTCCAGCCGGGCCCACGCTGACCGAGGGGGGCCGCCTCCCGGGCATTCCCAGCAAAGCCCTCCTGTCAGAAACTTTGCTGCAGAGAAATGAGGCGGAGAAACAGAAGTGAGTAGGGGAAGGACAGATGGGCCTCTGCTGCCTCACCTGGCCGGGAGGTGGGACCAGGAAAGCCGCCCCTGCCCCAGACATCTGGGGAATCCAGATGCGTGTTGGAGAGGGAGGCCTAGGTCTGAGCTCCGTCTCCGCAGCTCAGTGGCCGGCTCTGGGCCGGTCATGTCACCTCTCTGAGCTTCAGTCTCCCCATCCGGAAAAGGGAGGTAATGGCGGTATATCAGTCGGAGTTCTCCAAAGAAACAGAACCAGGAGGATTTTTAAAAGTTAACTCAGAGATGTAGTTCAAGGACTTAAACCACACAGTTGAGGCCGGCAAGTCCAAATGGGCAGAGCTGCCGGCAGGCTGGAGACCGCCAGGCAGGCAGGGGCCAGTGTTGCAGTCTTGGGGCAGAACCCCTTCCTCCGTTTTGTTCTTAAGACCTTCTTGGATGGGTTAGATTAGGCCTGCGCACACCATTGAGGACATCCTCCTTTGCCACTGGCCGCTGGGTGTAGACGTTAACTACATCTACAAAGTGCTTCGCAGCGACACGTACATGAGTGTGTGATTGTAGCCCAGCCAACACTGAGCATCCCCGGGGGTATCAACGCCTGGTCAGCCGTGGGAGTGAAACGAGGTGACTCCTGCCTGTGCCTAGCAGGGCGCTCACCGCGGGGAGCAAGTGCCAGTAAACGGTTGTCTGTACGGTTGGTGCAGGGGCAATCGTATCTGGATTCTTGAAGCATTTCTAGGGCAGTTCTGTGGTGGTCACTACAATTACCCTTTTGTTTATTCACTTATTCATTCATTCTACATATTTATGGAGCCACCTACTATATGCAGGTCACCGTTCTAGAGACACGGCCGAGAATGTACAAAAGCGCTCTGCCCTCCTAGTGTTTACTTTGTAGTGAGGAAGACAGAAATGAATAAGAAAAATAACAAATAGTGTGTTAGATGATGATGATAAGGGGTGTGAGGAACAAAGCAGGGGAGGAGGGGGGTGAGAAGGAGGGCTGACATTGTCCCCGTGGAATGGTGGGAGAGGCCTCACGGAGAAGGGGAGCAGAGCCCTGAGGAGGCAAGGAGTGAGCCTTGCAGGTATATGGGGAAGGGCATTAAAAGCAGAGGGAACAGCTGGTGCAAAAGGTCTGAGGCTGGAATATGGCCGATGTGCTTCAACAGCAAGGAGACGAATGTGGAGTGAGCGGGATGGGTGGGGGTGGAGCAGGACATAAGATCAGAGGGAAAGGGGGCTCCTTCCCTGGAGTCTCTGACCCTGAAGATGCAAGGCCCAGGCTTTGCCTCAGCCCTCCACCAGTCCAGGTAGTCTCTCGTTCTCTGCCTACATTCCACTGAGCTGGGTCCCAGTGGGCAGGACCAGCACCCCAGACTCTTGCCAAAGGGAGGGGAAAGTGCCTCCCCAGGGGCAGTAACAGTACCTGACGGTGTTGAGTAACACGCTGGGTATGCCTTACAACACCCCCTGGAGCAGACCCCGGTCAGAAACCACTTCCTAGACCCAGAGACTGAGTCCCAGAGAGGCGAGGTTGCTGGCTGCTGTAGGCCCCCAGAAATGCTGCCAGAAACTTAACTGGGCCAGCCATAATGAGGCCACATATAAGCAAAAGAGCAGGGCAGCTAACTTCCTGAACGTCGAGTTTAAGGACATGTGCTGTGTTGTGTGGAGGTGTGGAGATCAGAGGTGCCGGTCACAGAGAGAGGGCAAGGGGCTGGGAAATGGTGGGCCGGTCAAGGCCCATCCACACAGCCGTTAGCAAAGCTGATGCAAGCAGCCCGGTGTTTCCACAGGGGCCTTCAAGAAGTACAAATCACTTTGGCAGCCAGACTGGGGGAGGCAGAGGAAAAGATCAAGGTCCTACATTCAGGTATGTATGTGGCACGTGACCCTGGCCCTGTCAGACCAGGAGAAGAGGGGGCACTGACACTATGAACACAGGCTTGGGTGTTTTAGAATCGGGACTGCAAGAAGGGCATTTGGGAAGGGGAAGGACAGGCCTACATTATCCAGCGGGGGTCTGAGCCCTAGTCCCTGGAAGCCATACTACTGTGGAGAAAGGGTTTCAGATAGAATTAACATAGGGGTGGCAAACGTCAATCCTTCAGCAGCCCAGAATACAACCAAACTGGTCAGGTTAGGGAATACAGTAGGGAAGGGTGGGGTCTGGGGCAAATTGGAGAGCCCAGCCTTATCTAAAGAGGTGGCCACTGCTGAGCACCAGCCAGGTACTGCCTTATGACCCAGTGCAGCCAGTCCCTTCAATTTCCTACAGAAATCAGAAATCTGGAATTTTCTGAGAACCCCCTCATTTATTATAATACTCATATGCTTATATCTATTGAATTTGTTACTCCCGTCAGGTCCAGACCTTGGGGTGGCTGAGCTGTGGGTGGGTGGTCCTACCCTGGTCCTGGAATGACCTAAGGGTGCCAGTGGGTTCATACCCAGGCCATGGGACACAGCCCTCAGATCAGGGTCCTCTGAGATTTATAGGGTCATCTCATCTGCCCTCCCCACATGCCTCTCGCCAGCTTGAAGTTCCTCTAGGGTCAGGAAACACTACCTGTCACCAGTTCTAACCAAAAAGAAAGGTCTTCCCTCACTACCCTGGACCTTATTCTGCCTTCCAGGCCCTGCAGCAGTGGGTTCCACCTCCCTGGGGGTGGGCGGCCTCACCCTGGCTCTTTACTTTTCCCAGCGTTGAAGGCCACACAGACAGAGCTGCTGGAGCTGCGGCGGAAGTACGATGAAGAGGCAGCATCCAAGTAAGTGAACACCCTGCTGAGGTCTGCCTCCTCCCTCTGACCCTCCCAGGCATGCCTCCTCTTTCTGACCCTGCCTGAGGTGCCCATTCCATTAAGCACCTTCTGCTCCCCACCCGCTGGGCACTGCTGTGCCATTTATGCTCCACAGACTTGAAATGACATTCTGGGTCGCAGGCTGAGCAGGGTCTACTGGGCAGGGCCTGTGCTTCACCCCAGTCTCCTGGAGCTGTCCCTGCTCCCCAGCTCCACAGTCCAACCCTCGGGGCTGACTGTCATTCACTTAAGTTACTCTGTATGCTGTGTCCCTTCAGGATTTAAGACGTCACTTATCCCACAAACATTTATTTAGTGACTACTGTTTACTCAGTGCTGTGCTGAGTCCCTGGAGGAAACGTTAGAACATGGCCCTGGCAGACACTGACTAATGTGCCGTGATAAATCCATTCATTCGCAGGCACTCCTGAGCATTTACTGTATGCCTGGCAGTGTTCTGGGCACACGGTGAATGCTCTGAAGGGAAGAGCCAGGAACAGCAAGAGGGAATAACTGGGAGGGGTGGTCCTGTTAATCCAGGGTAGTCAGGGAGGACTTCCCTGAGGAGATGACTTGCAGAGTGAGACCAGCAAAGTGAGCAGGAGATGGCCCCATGAAGAATGCTGGGAAGGGTGCTCCAGGCAGTTGGAAGAGCTTGTGCAGAAGAGGGTCCTGAACAAGCATAAAGCCCACGTATGGCTTTTAGTCACTGAATGCTCCCCAACCCCAGGCAGAGGGGCAACCAAGGTGGAAGACGCCAGTCCTGACCCCCCAAAATGCTGGGGGGAGGAAGGGAGCAAAATAAATAAATGACTACCACAGGGGTAGTTGAGAGAGGGCTCCGGGACGGCACCTGGGAGCTGGGTTTTGAAGCACAGGCCTGTTCTCTTGAAGTGGGCACTCCAGGCGGAAGGCATAGCAGTGGCGAAGGCCGGGAGGTACAGCTCTGTGGGCAGCTTTAGAGCAAGGCCCCTGGGAGGGATGAGAGGCCAGGCTGCTGTGCTGGGGCCCCATTCCCATTTCCTTGCAGCCTGGGTTCTTTCCCCCAGCCTGGTTTCTCTGGTAGGAAGGGTGGAAGGCAGCCTCTCTAGGCCTCCACATCAAGACCCTTGGGTTCAGGCAGGGGCTGGGGACATCAGAATGGGCAGGGGTCCTGGCAGTGGCCCGAATCCCTTCCTCAGGGCCTCATCTTTCTGTCTCAGGGCAGATGAAGTCGGCCTGATCATGACCAACCTGGAGAAAGCTAATCAGGTGAGTAGTTGTGTTCTGGGGCTCGTTCCGCACATGGTGGGGGGCTCGGCCAGGCTGGGAGGACAGGGCTACGCTCAACTGGTATTTACTGAACCACATGCCATGCAGAGTGCTGGGGCCGGGAGATGTCTGGGACCCTGAGCCCCCCGGGGAGGGAGAGCGAGGTGCAGACAGAACACTGAGAAATAGGACGATCCAGGCAGCAGCAGTCAGGGAAGGGGCTCCTGACCCAGACTTGGGTCAGGGAGGACATCCTGGAGGAAGGGCCTGGGCAGAGGCCTGGAGGCAGCCCACACTGCAGGCAGCAGACCTCCCCAGGTGTCTTTGGGCAGCAGGAGGGAAGCAGAGCAGTGTCCCGTGATCCCAGCCTGCAGGTACCTGTCTCCAGGCCACGTTGGGACGTGGGTCTCTCCCAGCCAGATTGAATGAGACCAGGGTTGATGACGAGAAACAAGCCTAGGGCTGCTTCTCTCCCTCCCTCCCCACCTGGGGTCTCCTCCAGCCTCCTCACTTGATCCCAGCCATGCTGGCCAGCACCAGGTGGACCCAGCCTTCCCTGCAGCCTCATCTTCTAGTCCCAGCCCGAGTCCTTGCCAGCCCTTTAGTCTCTCGCAGTCTCAGTTTTCATGTTTATAAACGGGGCTCCTTATCCTGCCTCCCTTTGACTTCGGATCTGGTGAGCAAAGCTGGGCAGGACTCGGAAAGGCAGTGAGGCGTGGCCACGTGGGCCCAGTCTGAGGTTCTGTGGGCCCCCACACCTCTGCCGCAGCTCGGGGCATGGCCAGGAGGGGCTAGCCATGTGACAGGGCAAGGGGGCATTTCCCTGGGGGCAGTTGAGGAAGGTCCCCAGAGGAGGTCACTGCAGCTGGGCAGATGCTCCAGGCTGAAGGCACTGCAGAGGCGTGGCCTCCTGCAGAGGAAGCCTGGAAAGGAACAGCACTTCTGGGTTACTTTTTGGAATAGGTAGTCCACTTACATAGTTCAAAACCCAAAAAGGCTCCCAGAAAGCTCCGTCTCCCCCCATGCCGATAGCAGCCTCTCCTACCACTTCCCCACGTCTCCTTCCAGAGTTATTTTTACTCTTTTTTAAAACAAAAACAATAGCATACTGTCCATACCCCCCTGAACCTTAGCCTCTACTTCTTAGAGCTCATTCGTGTTTGGATATAAAGCAGTTCCTTCCGTTTTACTGTGGTGGAGTATCACACCACGTGATGCACCATCCTCTAACTCAGGAGACAGTAAACTCACCATAAAGGATCGGAGACCAAGTAATGTCAGCTGTGCGAGTCCCTGTCACACTGTTCCGTTTGGCCATTTAGAACAAAAGCATAGACAGTATGGGAGCAAGTGTGCGTGGCTGTGTACCAGGACAACCTTACTGGCAGAAACGGGCAGTGGCTGCAGTTTGCCGACCCCGGCTCCCCACCGGTCCAACCAGTTCCCCTGTTGATGAGCATTCGTGGTGCTTCCAGCTCTTCACCACCATCACCAACACTGCAGTAAATAACCATGTATGGGTAGCGTTCATGCGTACCCGAGCCTCTATATCGGGTAAATTCCCACAGTGGGATTGCTGGGCAGAGTATCTGTGTATTTGTAATTCAGCGGATGTGGCCAAACTGCCCTCCACAGGGTCATGCCTCCAGCAAGGCAGAAGAGTGTTCGTCTCCTGGTAGCCTCACCAGTACCGTGTGTTGGACTTTTGGATCTTTGCCAGTCCGATCAGCTAGAGAAAAGGGACCTTAGAGTAGTTTTTTTGTTTAGTCCTCACCCAAGATGTTATTGATTTTAGAGAGGGGAAGAGAGAGAAAGAGAAACATCGAATGGCTGCCTCCCGTATGTGCCCCTCCCTACTGGGGATGGGATTCACAACCCAGGTGTGTGCCCTGACTGGGAATCAAACCCGCAGTCTCACAGTGTGTGGGACGATGCTCCAGACAGCGGAGCCACCCAGCCAGGGCGGGAAATTAGAGCAGTTTAAATGGGAAGCACTTTTTTTAATGTTTATTTTTTCTGATTAAAAAATTAAAACCTGCTCAGTATAGAAGTATGGAAAAGAAAACAAATGTCACTGTACTAAGTTTTTAATACTCCAAATGTGAACAAGGGGATTCTGGAGCAGAGCAGATCAGTATTATTACTTATGTAGCAATGACCCTGCCAGGTCACCCCAGTTCTGACCCGGGGTGATGAGATGAAACCTGAGGTCACCCTGCTCATGTTTGTGCTGTGGGCAAGGGACCCCTTAACCAGGAACCTGGGTAATGAGTTGGGAGAGGGGCCTCCTGAGAGCCGGGGATGGATTGATCTCAGGGGTGTCAGGAGGGCAGGTGCTGGGTTTTTAGCATTTGAAATGCAGTGTTTCTCTCAGGGGAAGGTAATAAGACCATGAGCTGCCAGCCTAGCTTTGCGACCCAGGGGATGTGTCCACAGCCTGGGTCTCATCCCCCCTTGAACCACAAACACATACCTTCTGGGAGGTGAGTCTCTGGAGTCCTCGAGCTTGTCAGTCATAAACTGACTTCCTGAGCTTGTCTTTCAGCCCAGATGCCAAGTTTCAGTCACATTTGCTACAAAAACCCTAACTGAACAGAAACGAAAATATTTTCTCTGCAACTGCACACCCCAAACAAAACTGACTCGAGCCTTTTCTGGAACAAGGCAGGAGACCAATAAATAAACAAATAAACAAATTATTAAAAATGAATGAACAAAATGGGCCAGTGGACGTGTGTGGCTCTCTGTGTATACGGAGTGGGCACAGCTTCTTGATTGCCGAGATCAGTGTGTAAGATAAACATAATCACTCGGGCCTGTGTCCCCAGCGGAGGGTAAAAATAAAGCTGCAGCTGTTCTAATTTTTCACATCATGGCTCAAGATCTCACTTACCCTGTTGATGTTAGCAAAGTTAACCAGTTACTGACACACTTCTGTGTCAGGCCCCAAGCTAAGATGCTCGATGAGTTGTGTTTTACCAAGTCACTTGCTTAAAAAACAACCGCAGGAGATAGTTGCGTTTATAATCCCCATTGTGCAGACAGGGAAACTGAAGCTGGGGAGATGAAATCTCTTACCCAAGGTCACACAAGCCAGGCAGTGACAAAGTACAGATTTCTCTCCAAAGCCACGAGCTAGGTTGTTAACATTTAGATGTTTCCACCCAAGTTTTTATTTTTTTTCCTCAAATGTTTGAAGAGTTAAGATCCCCCAGAGACCCAATTAAATAAACTGCCTCTTTCTGATTTAGAAATATGTCAACACGCCTCTGCGAGAGATAGGTTTCATTTCCCCTATTTCTCAGGAAGAAAACTAAGGCCCAGGGAGGGGAAGTGACTTGCCCAGTGGCCTATAGCAGCTTGTGGGCTGGGACACCACCTCAGCCGATGCCCCATCCAGGATTCCACACCAGGTGGCCTGGGAGCTGGAGACAAACTGACCTTCTGACCAGAGCAGCCCGAAGTTTATGTGACAGACAGAAGTGGCCTGGAAGGGTGTGGAAATGTACCCGTCCCAACGAGACAGCATCTCCCCTCGCCGTGGTGGATGGGGGTGTTCTGACTCCTCTTGGAATCCCAAGAACCCTGGGGGAATCAAAAGTCAAGTCCAAGGTCCAAGTCCCAAAAAGTAGGTCCTGGACCCTCTGAGTCCTGCCTGCCCAGCCTGTGCCTGAGACGGTGTAGGGAGTTGGTGGGGGGCCCATGTGTGACGGCCAGTGAAGCCCCACTCACCTCTTAACCCCGTCTCTCCTCCCCCCCCCCCCCCCCCCCCCCCCCCCCCCCCCCCCCCCCCGCCAGAGAGCTGAGGCTGCCCAGCGGGAGGTGGAAAGTCTTCGGGAACAACTTGCCTCTGTCAACAGCTCCATCCGCCTGGCCTGCTGCTCCCCGCAGGGCCCCAGCGGGGTAAGGATGGTGGGAGAGCCAGAGAGAAAGGTTGAGAAAGACCACGTTTGTGGGTATGGATGTGTAGGTTGGTCATGTGTACCTATGTGATTTTGTACACATGGATGTGTGGGTCTCTCTATGCTCACAGTGCATGCAGTATCTGCATTGCCAAGGTCACTGTGTCCTTAAACATAATTACTACGACTTGCTTCACCAGCTAAGGGTAAAAATACAGCCCCAGCTCTTACAACTTTTCAAGCTCAAGCTTCTTCTACCCTGGTGAACAGTCCAGTATCTTCCTTTGAAGGTCTCCTTACCCCGAGTTGTCCAAAAATGCCATGAACCTACTCAGACCAAAGAGGATCATCATTCCTATTGCCAGATGCCTGCCCTGCAAGAGGGCAGGAGAGGGTGGGAAAGTGAATTCGATCAATAGAGCAGCGGTGCAGTTGTGGTGGCTACCACCAGGTGTCGCTGTTGGCCGCTGGCCTCACTGCTTGGTGTATGCATGGTATTCTCCCAGACCAAGAGCAAAGTGGGGACCACATACCAAGATCTGAAGTTAACGCTCATACTCAGCCATTGGTTCCCAAAACGTGCCGGGGTGATTCCAGTGTGGTTTCTCAAACAGCCACATACTACGAAGCACCCATCTTCTGTCACTAACCCTAAGGTCCCTGTGTTAAGCCTGGTTAGTGCATCTTTCTCTCTCCTCCTGGCTGGCATCCCTTTGGGGTCCTGGGGTAGTTTTCTCCCAAGGGGTTTTGTCAGAACCACCCCAACCTACCCTTCTGTCCATCTCTCTTCTCTCAGAAAGCCTTGGGTTTCTTGTGTAAAATGCTCTGCCTACCTACAGATCTCTGCATATGAGGCATTCGATTCACAACTCCTTACATAGTGACAGGTCCGCCCCAGGGTGGTTTGCTCTCTCTACCTGGAACCTGACGTGGCCCACATGATTTCTACCTCACCTGACACCCTGGGGTACAGGCCTGTATGCCTGTGTCCATCTCTCCGCTTGAATATTGGAATGAGTGTCTACTTGTGACCTTTGGAAAATGACTGTATCTTTAACCTAACTGTGCCTTGGTTTCTTCATCTGTACAAGTAAGACCTACATTATAGGATGTTGAAAGTATTACACGTAAAGTACCTAAAGTGGTACTTGACTCAGTCTATGTTCAGTAACTGTTGGATGCTGTGATGATGATGATGATGATGATGATGATGATGATGATGTCTGTATGTGCCTGGTGATGCCCTGATGCTGTGGATTTCTGTGTGAGCCCGTGTCAGCCTTAGTATTCAGGCAGGTATGTGTGTCAGCATGTGCTGTGTCTGGTAGGTGTGTCCCTGGAGGCAGGTGTATGTGTCAGGGGGCCCGATATATGCACGACACAGAGAGTGAACACAAGAGAGACTGAGAGAGCACAAGAGAGCCCATGAGGACGCCTAAGAGAGAATTCACTGATGGTTCTTAATTAAGCCCCGTGGAGCCCAGCAAAGGCCTATGCTAATCAGCCACGGGGAGCTTTGCTGGTTTGGGGGGTGAGCTTTTCTGAGTGGCGCTCGATGCTAATTAATTTAATGTGTTCATGGCATCCGCTTCCTGTTTTAATTGTCATTTATCTCCCTGGAAGAAGACCGGGGTTGGCAGTGTTTTGTTTTGTTGTTTTTATATTGCTTCTTAGATTCATTTGTAACTGAACTCACAGTCTGCCTGACTTGAGTTTCCCTCAAACAGCAACCTCTTCATCCTCATTCGGGACCAAAGGACCATTTCCTAAAACCCAGAGAAGCAGCAGTCAGGCTCGGGGTTTGCGGCAAATTAGGAGAAGGAAGGAGCCACCCCTAGTGTTGCCTGTGGCGGCAAGGCCTCAGGTCTAACCCTGCTGGTCTCTTTGCCTTTGTCTGTGCTGTTCCCTCTGTTGGGAACATCCTGTTCCTACCACTTCCTCACCCAGCTATTTCCTTTTTCTTGTTGTTCTTTTTAACAGATGTCTTATTGTATAATATACATAAGGGAAAGTGTACGTGTCATAAGTGTGCAGCACACTGAATTCTTAGAATAAACAAACACCATAACCAGCATCTAGATCAAGTAGAACATTCCTAGCCCTCAAGAAGCCCCCCTTGTGCTCCCATCCAGGGGCTACTCCCCTGATCTCTAACACACAGATGGTTTTTGCCTGTGTTTGTATCTGATCTTAATTGAATCACACACACACACACACACACACACACACACCATGGTATCTGGCTTCTTTCGCTCCATATTGTGTCTGGGCGAGTCGTCCGTGTTGTTTTGGAGTAGTTGCAGGTTATTCATTTTCATTGCTGCATAGTATTGCATTGTGGGAATATACCACAGGCCCTCGCTCTCTCGTTGGTAGACATGTGGAGGGTTTCCAGCGGGCTGCCGTGAGCATTCGTCCGGGTGTCTTGGTGCACAGGGCCTGTGTTTCTCCTGCACATATACCAACAAGTGGAAGTGCATATGTTCCCCTTTAGTGGCTGCTGCCAAACAATCTTCCAAATCCCTAATGTGTTCTTGAACTTCATTATGGTTGAGACACATCTTCCTCCAGAAAACCTTCCCTGCTTACTTTCCCTCCCACCTGTTTAGTTTCAAGAATAGAGGGAAAGGCATCCAGGCTGGAAGGTGCAGCCTGAGCAAAGGCTCAGAGGCCAGAATAGGAAAGCCACCAGCCTGTCGGAGGGGCCGAGTCATTCTGGGGCGCTCAGCACAGGGACTCGGGTGTGGGGAGGCCAGCCCTGCAGACCCTCAAAGCCCTGCTCTGTCCTCAGGATAAGGTGAACTTCGCGCTGTGCTCGGGCCCGCGGCTTGAGGCGGCCCTGGCCTCCAAGGATCGAGAGATCCTGCGGCTGCTGAAGGATGTGCAGCACCTCCAGAACTCCCTGCAGGAGCTGGAGGAGGCCTCCGCCAACCAGATTGCTGACCTGGAGCGGCAGCTCTCAGCCAAGTCCGAGGCCATCGAGGTAGGTCATGGGGGAGGAGGTGGGGCATCTCCAGGCAGGGCAGCCCAGGCTTACCATCTTTATTTGCTCCTCTAGAAGCTGGAAGAGAAGCTCCAGGCACAGTCCGACTATGAAGAAATTAAAACAGAGCTGAGGTACTAGGCAGAGTGAGGCTCCACAGACCCCCAGCACTCTTCCCTGGCTAGGGAACCCGGTGCGGGCAGCAAGGGCCCTCAGCCAAGTTCATCACCTTCCTTTCTCCCATCACATTCCACTTCGTGGTGTCCTTGCCTCCTTACCACTGGTACCTTGGGTGTCATGCTTGGTCCTTTACCATCAAGAGCTACCTAGAGGAGAACATGAAAGGCAGCCTTACTGGGGGTGGGGTGGTATGATGGTGGAGGGGAGGCAGGGAGGATGTGTTGATCACATAAGCTCAAGTGGCCGGTGTGGGGGTGGGAAAGCACAGCACCCCTCCTGGCCACATTGGCAGCCACTCACATGCCCACTCCTGACAGCCCCTGTTACAATGAACCCAGCGCTGTTCCGGGTCCAGGGGATGAGGGTGGTTGTTCTCGGCCAGGGAGGGTGAGCCATGGGAAGCACCTCTCCAGGGCCTTTGTCCGAGCCAGGAGGAGCCTGGCTGGCCTCACTGTCTCCACTTTCCCTGGCAGCATCCTGAAAGCCATGAAGCTGGCCTCTAGCACCTGCAGCCTCCCCCAGGTGAGCATCCCTGCCACTGTCCCTGTGGGGCAGGCTGTCCCTGAGAGCCTTCCCTCAAGCAGGCCCTCTCAGCCTGGCCTCTCATCTCCTCAGAGCCTGGCCAAGCCCGAGGACTCGCTGCTCATGGCAAAGGAGGCCTTCTTCCCCGCACAGAAATTTCTGCTGGAGAAGCCTGGTCTCTTGACCAGCCCTGGTAGGCAAAGGGATATTCTCAGGGCTGAGGGGTTGGGTGGGGGTTGCCATGGGTCTCTGGCCTCCTCCATGCCCATGGACCACTGCTTTCCCCTGGGGCAGGAGGATGATGGGGAAACGGGGTGCATGCTGATCGAGCCCCTGCTGTGTGCCGGGCGCCGAGCCGGGCACCGTCCCTGGCTAAACCAGCTGGCAGCTGTCCACAGGAAGTACGCACACTCAAGGACATACCGCTCACTCAGGCCCCCAGAGGCTCCACTCAGCCCCAGGCCTTCCTGAGCAGTGGGATGAGGTCACGGGTCAGGGAGGGCATTCACACGGCACCGCATAGCAGACCCCTGCGGATGGCCTGCAGATGCTGCTCTCTCCAAAGTCACCTTCTCAGCCACTTGCCTCTTCTCCGTATGCAGTGACACCATGACTTTTAGCTGTGTGGCCCCAGCCAAAACTCTGCTACCTCCATTTCCTCACCTGAAAAATGGGGAGTGGGGCGCCAGTGATGGGCCCTACTTACAGGTGGGACGGGTGCCCGGAAGTGGGCCCTCCTGCTGGGTGGGGTTAATCCAAACTCCCCACTCCCAGCGAGGAGCTGGGCCTGTGACAAGTGTTCAGTTAAAGTTCTTCAGGGAAGGAGGGAGGGCTCCCAGAACAGGTGTTTGGACAAGGCCTTGAAGGGTGGGGATTTGAGGGTGGGGAGGGGCTGCTGGCAGACACAGCGTCAGCGCTGGACACCTATAGCACTTCCCCGCCCTCCCCTCCTTTCTCCCTTCTCCTCCCCCCTTCCTCTTCTCCCTGTCTCTGAATTTCTGTCTGTGTTGCTCTTTGTCTCTCACTGTCACTGTCTCCTCCTTTGCATCTCTGTCTCTCCCTCTGTCCCTGTCTTTTACTCTGTCTCTGCCCATCTCCCTTTGCCTCTGACTCTCTGTGTCTCTCATACATGATTTCTCCCTCATGTAATGTCTCTCTACCTCTCTTTCCCTGTCTGTCTCTTTTGTGTCTCTTTCTCTACGTGTGTATTTCTCTGTCTCTCTCTCCCCATCATCATCTGCTTCTGTCTTACTTGCTCTCCGTCTCTCCTCTCTCCCTCTGTCTGTCTATCTGTCTGTCTCTAGAGGAGGACCCGTCAGAGGAAGATTCCATCAAGGACTCTCTGGGCACGGAGCAGTCCTACTTGTCTCCTTCACAGCTCCCACCCCCGCCAGGGCCGGAAGACCCCCTGTCCCCAGGCCCCGGGCAGCCCCTGCTGGGCCCTGGCCTGGGCCCCGATGGCCCTCGGACTTTCTCGCTGTCCCCCTTCCCCGGCCTGGCCTCAGGGGAGAGACTATCAGGGGACGTGCTGCTGTCTAAGCACCTGGTGCCCCCGGCCGCCTTCAAGGGAGAGACAGGCAGCCTGCTGGTGTTTCCCCCGGCCTTCTATGGCGCCAAGCCCCCCACTGCCCCTGCCACCCCAGCCCCTGGCCCTGAGCCACCTGGGGGCCTCGAGCCGTCTGACGGTGGTGGGGGCAGCACGGCTGGGGCAGGGGCCGGAGCAGAGGAGGAGCAGCTGGACACGGCCGAGATCGCTTTCCAGGTGAAGGAGCAACTGCTCAAACACAACATTGGGCAGCGGGTGTTTGGCCACTACGTGCTAGGGCTGTCCCAGGGCTCAGTCAGCGAGATCTTGGCCCGGCCCAAGCCCTGGCGTAAGCTCACAGTGAAGGGCAAGGAGCCTTTCATCAAGATGAAGCAGTTCCTGTCGGACGAGCAGAACGTGCTGGCCCTCAGGACCATTCAGGTGCGGCAGCGAGGTGAGTGCCAGCCGCAGGCCTTTTCCCCAGCCAGGCCCGGGCAAGCAGCTGGCTGGGGCCTGAGAACACGGGCTCAGCCGCTTCCAGCTGTGTGGCCTGCAACAAGTGACTTTGCCTTCCTGTGCCTTACTTTCCACCTGTGTAAAATAAGGAGACACATTCTCTCTCCCTCCTTCCTGGAGCCTGTGGCTGCCCTTTCCTCCCCACCTGGCCCTCACAGGGCAGCTCAGTAGTAGTGGGAAAAGGCTGAGTCTTCGGGAGCTGCCCTAGCAGCTCCCCACTGAGCCTAGTTGGTACCTCAGAGCCTCAGTTTACCCATCCATTATGTGGCCTGGGTGACCACCAAACTTGCCAGACTTGATTTTCAGGCTAACCCATGCGAAGGACCCAAGCCTGACCTCACAACACCAGAGTTTGCCCCCAAGTTTGCCCCAGCTCTGCCCTTCACCGATGGGGCAACCTCAGGGAGCTCACTTGGGCTTCCTAGGCCTCAGCCACCCCATCCATCTGCCTCCAAGGGGGGTTATGTGAGTATAAAGCACATAGTAACTGCCTGAGGACTGCGAGCTGCGGCTGTGGCTGCCACCATTGTTGTTAGTATTTCAAGCCAGAGTCACTGGTAGGTCCACAGTATGTCACACACTAGCCCAGCCCTGGGCCTGCCACACGCACTCACAGTCTGGGCCTCACTCCCCCAGCCCCGGGACCAGGGGCCAGGCATGCACCCCGCCTAGCCCCAGGGACTCCCCCCCACATGCAGGTCCCCGTGACAGGTGCCCCCTTGCCTCTCCCAGGCAGCATCACCCCGAGAATCCGCACACCCGAGACGGGCTCAGACGACGCCATCAAGAGCATCCTGGAGCAGGCCAAGAAGGAGATTGAGTCACAGAAGGGGGGTGAGTGTGGTGGGCGAAGGCGGTGGCCTCTGGGGCCTGCTCTGAGTGGGAAGCAGGGCCTCAGCCCCTCATTTCCCATCATGCACCCAGAGGGGATTCCAACCTCTTCACCTCTTTCGCAGTCTGCAGCCAGGCAAGGTCTAGGCCTGGAAAGTGCTGGATCTGTGCTGCCTAGTACGAAGCCACTAGCCACACGTGTCTGTACCCATTCAAATTAATTAAAATTAAATAAAATAACTTATTTAGCTACACTGGCCACATCGCCCATGTGACAAGTGACAGCCGTATGGGACAGCACAGCCCGGACCGTCTCCCTCACCACACACTGGCAGCAGCGGCCTGCGTTGGTGGGTGTCCACCTTTCAGGAGGTCCCGGAGCAGTAATCACAGAGGAGCTGGCCGTACTCATCACGGCCTGAGCCTCACCCCGACTGCTGGTCCCCCTCCTTGCTCTGCACCTCCTGATTCCCAAGGAGACACTGGTCCGGCTTCCTCCTGCGTCTCAGACCACGACGTCCACACCTTCCCAGCCGGATCCATCTCCCAGTGCTGCTGTTGCCCTCGGACTCAGTGGCCAGAAACAACACGAATTTGTTATCTCACGGTTCTGGAGGTCAGAAGGTTAACTCCACCTCCCTGGGCTGGTCAGGGAGTCGGCAGGGCTGCCCCTTCCGGATGCCCCAGGGTAGAGTCTGCTCCTTACCTTTCCCAGCTCCTCGAGGAGGCCCACGTTCCTTGCCTCCTGGCCCCCTCCTCCATTGTGAAGTCCAGTATCCCAGTCTCTTCAAGTCTCTCGGATCATCCTGCCTCCCTCTTATAAACTCCCTTGGGATTATGTAGGGCCACCCAGATATCAGGATAATCTCCCCATTTCATGGCCCTTCACTGTAATCACATCAGCAAAGTCCCCTTTGCCATATAAGGTAACATATTCACCAGTCGCAGGGGCAGGGACTTGGATATCTTTGAGGGGCTACCTCTCACGAGTTCCAGAGCCACAAGCCAACTGCTGGGCATGTCCACCAGGATCCCCACTGGCATCTCAGACTCAATATGTCTGAAACGAAACTCACTGTCTTCCCCTGCCCCTACTCCCTCTTCAAAGTCACCAGCTCAGGGCTGGGAACCTGTCACAGACAGTGCAAAACCCAGAGTGAGGTGAAGGGCTACCCTTGACCTCTCACCCGTGGCAGCCATTCAGCCAGCCCATTCAGCCAGCCCATCCAGGGGACACTCACCCTCTTAAGAGATTTTTTCAAGCTTGTCCATCCCCCACCCCAGTTGCCACCAGCTTGTGAGCCACCATTGTCACTTGCTGGGACAGGTGTAAGAGTCTCTTTACTGGTCTAGGCCCCACTCCACCCGGACACCGGAGGGGTCTTTCTAGGGCACATACATAGTCATGTCGCGACTCAGAATCCTTCCATGGCTCCCCGTTGCCCTGAGGATGAAACCCCAGCTCTGCCACAAGGCCTCTGGTCTCCAGAGCCCTCCCGATCCCTCCATGCCTGGCATGTGGACGGTTTATATCCATGCTCATCCTCAACCCCTGCTGCCATTCTCCCCAGACCCCTGGCCAGCTCCTTGTACTTCCTGACTCAACTCAGAAGTCCGCTCCTCTAGGTGCCCCCACCCCGCACAGATGGATTGGTTACTGCCCCTCCTTGGATCCCCCCGAATTATATATATGCTTGGTGCAATGGAGCCAGTGTGCTTTGCTGCAAATTCTGTCTGGCCCTGGTGTTGATTAGCTGTGTGACCCTGGGCAAGTTTACTTAGCCGCTCTGTGCCTCCGTTTTCTCACCTGTGAAATGAGGACAGTGTTAATAGTTCTTAAGGTTGTGTGAGGGTCAATGAGATCAGGCCTGGCAAGCACTCAGCCTGGGACTTGGTGTATAGAAGGCGCCCCTGAAAGGTTAGCCCTTCTTACAGGTAACGTGACCATTATTATGTCTCTGTTCTTACATTTGTTCATGTTACAAATGACCCTGCTGATGCGGCTGTCCCTCTCACTGGTCTGGGGGCTTCTTGCAGCCAGGGACCGGGCTGCATCCCTGCACCCAGCACAGTGGAGCGCAACTTGGTTATAACACGGTTGCTGACTTAGAACAGGTTTCAGCGCTCCCACTCTCTTTTGCAGTGTCTGCTGCCCCCTGGTGTTGGCTCGGAGGGTGTGCATTCTGTGAATACCTCGGCAGGAAAGAGGGCCAGGTTATGGCCCCACACCCCTGACGGGGTCAGTGCTGAGCAGAGAGCAACTACCAGTCCCCCAGGGAGGGAATGAATGTGGCTGACTGCCAACGCAGGAGTTTTACTTCTGGGAACCGGAGGGAATGTGCCACGTTGGGCACAAGTCTTCCCTTTATCATTGTCACAACAGTGACAAACTAGAAACAACCTAAGTGCCCAGAGTTGGGGGATCAGGTGGTAAAGCAGAGGCGGTCCCTTCAGTGGGGCATGCCACCATTGAAGATAGGAAGGGAGAGACAGATGTCGATTTGTTACTCCACTTATTTACGCATTCGTTGGTTGATTCTGATATGTGCCCTGACCAGGAATCAAACCTGCAACCTCGGCGTATCAGGGATGACGCTCTAACCAACGAGATATCCAGCCAGGGCAAGAGAACTTTTAATCATAGGGGAAAATACTCACATGGACACAAAGTAGGGACAAGCCAGGCCATACTCCCACTTCAAGTATGATCATCCCATGCGTGGAGTTGGGAAACAGATCGAGGAAATACCTGGGAACATTTCCTGTGGTTTCCTCTGGGAGGGAGGTTAGAGGGGATCTTTTCATTTTCATCTTAACGTTTTACACTTTCTTAGCTCTCTATAATATGCACATACTATTTTTTTTTAATTGAGGTGAGTCACATAACAGAATCAACCATTGTAAAGTGAACAGTTCGGTGGGGTTTACCGTATTCACAATGTCGTGCAGCCACTACCCTTATCTAGTTCCGAAACATCTTCATCACCAAAAAGGAAGCATCGTGCCTGTTTAGCAGTCGCTCCCCGTTCCCTTCTTCCCCAAGCCCTTCTGTCTCCGTGACTGCCTATTGTGGGTATTTTGTATAAATGGAAATTATACAAGACGTGGCCTTTTGTGTCTGGCAGCTTTCACTTAGCAACATGTTTTCAAGACTTTTTTTCATGTTGTAGCAGGTACCTATGCTTCATTCCCTTTTGTGGCTGAATAATATTCCCTTGCTGTATTACTTTTTAATCAGAAAAGCAACAGAAATTATTTTTAATGGGGCTGTGGGACCCACCGGGCTGGAGGCAACACAACAGCGTTGATCTGGTATGGTCCAGGGGTGGGGAGACCCCGACGTGGGAGAGACCACTCATGGGGCAGAGGGAAGCATCATTCTATTGTTCCTTTTTGTTTACTAGTTTAAAAGATTTTTTTTTTCTAAATAACATATTATTTATTTTGCCTGTTTGGAGCTCTAAAGGAAGCAGATTATACCGTGTATCATATTCTGGAACTTGTCATTTTCATTCAAGATTCATGTGTGGCTTTACACAGTGACTTTCCTTTTATTGCTGTATAGTATTCCATTGTGTGTCCTTACCACTATTATCATCCACTCCCTCCTCTGTGGGCGTTTGGGTGTGTGCCATTATTCTGCTGTTACAATAAATGAAGCAGCCTCTTTTGTGTGCAGTAGTTAGTATCTTCCTTGTCTTCAAACATTTGCATAGGTGGATCAGAGCATATGCAAAAGAGAAGTCTTTTTTTACACTGCATTATCCCCATGAGTATTTCCTGAACATCTGCTAAAATCTCACTGTCTGCTCGTCTTAATGGCTGCCTCATAGTCTGCCATTGAGATGGACCATAATTTACTTACCCAATTCCCAGTTGGTGGACACAGAAATTGCTTCCAACATTTTTCCATCAGTATAAATACTGATGCTGTGAACATCTTTGTCCTTTAAGCCATGTCCTGATGAAGGGCCTCTGGCCACCTTGTCATCTACCCCTCAGGTGAGCCCAAGAACTCGACAGCCCCCATGAGTATCACCAACGGCACAGCGTCTGCCAGCACCTCAGAGGACGCCATCAAGAACATTCTGGAGCAGGCCCGCCGGGAGATGCAAGCACAGCAGCAGGCCCTGCTGGAGATGGAGGCAGGCCCCCGGGGCCGCTCAGTGCCTCCCTCGCCCCCGGAGCGGCCCTCACTGGCAGCCGTGAGCCAGAATGGGGCCCCAGCATGCGTCAAGCAGGAGGACAGCGGCAGTGGTGGGGGGACCAGCAGCAGTGCCACGCAGACACCCCTCACCGTCCTGTCCCCCGCCGCCTTTGTGCAGAGCATCATCCGGAAGGTCAAGTCAGAGATTGGCGATGCCGGCTACTTTGATCAACACTGGGCCTCGGACCGCAGCCTGCTCAGCCGCCCCTACACTTCGGTCTCGCCCTCACTCTCCTCTTCCTCCTCCAGCTACTCCAGCCAGCCCAATGGACGGGCCTGGCCCCGTGGGGAAGAGGCCCCCATGGCCCCTGAGGACGAAGCGGCAGGGGGTGAGGATGAGCCCCCCAGGCTGGGCGAGCTCAAGGCTGAGGGAGGCGTCCCCGAGTCAGGCAACGGCGGGAGGCTGGCCTACTACCCAGCATACGTGCCCCGCACACTGAAGCCCACCGTGCCGCCCCTGACCCCAGAGCAGTACGAGCTCTACATGTACCGTGAGGTGGACACGCTGGAGTTGACACGCCAGGTCAAGGAGAAGCTAGCCAAGAACGGGATCTGCCAGAGGATCTTTGGGGAGAAGGTGAAGAAGGTGCAACGGGGTAGGGAGGTGGCAGGAAGCCCAGGGCCATGGGACCGGCGAGAGAGGACCAGCTGAGGACCCAGCCCCCAGTGCTTGTAGTCTGGACAGAAGCGTGTATGGGCGAGAACAGGGCAAAAGCAGGATTTGAACCTAAGTCCATATGACCACAAAAGTCCGTTTTCTATAAGTAGCTGCCTCTGGGCTGTGTGGAGAGGGGAGGGCCACGGGCAAGGTATTCAGTTCTGTGGTGTTAGGGCAGTGAAGCATGTTCATCTGGTTAGGAATAACCACTGAACCAGACCGCCTCCTCCGGGATGCTCCCTCCCTCCATCCATCCAGCCACTGAAGGGGTTAAGGTTCATTCAGCCCAGTCAGGGGTCTCCTGATTGGTGGGTGCCCCTGCAACACCAGTGGTTATGTAGTTTTTTTAGCATCACCTCTGCCCAGGCAGAGGAGCAGGCAAACAGTCAGACAAGCCCAGAGAAGGGAGAAGTGACCTAAGTGGGAGACACAGGAAAGCTTCCTGGAGGAGGGGACCCGTGAGGGGTCTCAACGACTAGGTCGGATTTTTACGTGCGGGGAAATCGGAAGGGCCACTGCAGGTGGGGGTACAGCGCAGGCACAGAGCAGGCACCTGGGAAATGAAGAACAAACGGAGGCAGCCCCGGCCTCTCAGGGAACAGAGTGAACAATGGTGCCTAAGGGTATTGGGAGGACAGGGGAGGTGATGACCTGTGTCCCTGGGGCCTGCTGACCTGCCTGTTCTGCCCCACCATCCCCAGGTGCTGGGCCTGTCACAGGGCAGTGTGAGCGACATGCTGTCCCGGCCGAAGCCATGGAGCAAGCTGACTCAGAAGGGGCGGGAGCCCTTCATCCGCATGCAGCTGTGGCTCTCGGACCAGCTCGGCCAGGCCATCAGCCAGCAGCCCAGCGCCTCCCAGGGTGAGTGCCCACGGGGCTCTTCTGAGGGGTGCTGCCAGCCCCTAGAACCCTCATTCTTCGGCCCGTGCATCTGCTTTACTGCCCACACTTGCCACTCTCCCCGGCCCTGCCATCCGGCCACCGTGACTGACCCCCTGGAAGACTGCAGTGAGCTCCTAGCTGGTGTCCCTCTGCCCCGTGCATCCTTCCTGCAGTCAGCAGGATGCATCTGTCAGTGGTTTCAGAGCAAATGCAGAAAATAGTGTGCATTTGGAGCCCCAGCCTCCAACCCCCTGTCAGAATCGCTGATTGAGGTCTTTTTCCCAGGGACCCAGTGTGCACCCCCAGAATCCTTCGCACACGGCCTTGAGCAGCTGTTATCCATCCATTAATGGCACAGGCAGGGCAGGGCTTGGACTTTGCCTTGATGAGGAAACTGAGGCTCAGAGAGTTGCCCAAAGTCAAAGGCCCTAATTGTGGAGAGAAGGGGCAGGGGCAGACTCTGGGGAGCCCAAGTTCCCTCCCCGGGATGCCTAGTGGGCAGGCCTGTCCAGGCCCTGGAGAGGTACCCGCCCAGGCCATGAGTGGGCATGACTTCAAGAACAGGACATCTGATCTGCCACTGAGACCAGAGAAAGAAAGCCAAGGAGAGGCTGGACTCTGAGTCCCGGGACTCAGCGCAGTCAGTCTGTCCATCTGTAAGGTGGGCGTCAGTCCATAGGACCAAACCACATCTCAGGTTCACAGAACTGAACCAGATGGACAGGTATGCACAGGAGTACTGCCTGAAACACAACATCTAGCAACAAAAGCGTAGGTCCCCGTGGCGGTGTTTATTTTAGAAGTCAACGCATTAAAGTGAAAAAGAAGAAGCCACCACCGACCTGCCTGGGGAAAGGGACTGCTCTGGGCAGGGAGGGGCCAGGAAGAGACCTGGCAGGGAGGGAGTCTCTGGCTGTCTGTTTCCTTTTTCCTTTAAAACAAAGGAGATGTGCAGCAAATAGGGGGTGTTAACATCTATTAAGGTGATGGCCCTGGGCAAGAGAGAGAGAGGACTTATATTTTCTTCTCTGTACATTTCTTTGGCTTTGAAATATTTTATAATTAAAATATTTCACTGAAAAACTCTGGCCATGGCTGGTGTGGCTCAGTGGATTGAGTGCCAGCCTACAGACCAAAGAGTTGCCATTTAAATTCCCGGTCAGGGCCCACACCTGGGTTGTGGGCCAGGTCCCAGATCCCCAGTAGGGGGCACACAAGAGTCAGCACATTGATGTTTCTCTCCCTCACTTCCTCCTTTCCCCTCTCTCTAAAAGTAAATAAATAAAATCTTAGAAAGAAAGAAAAACTTTGCATCATAGACTGTTATGGAGACAGCCTCTTGTTTTCCCAGGCTGGCCCTTCCCCACTAGCTTTGTGTCTCTGCTGGTGACAGTGACCGGGGACATTTCCGCGTCTCCAGCATCACAGGGATGTCACCTAGATGTCCAGGATCAACCAATTTAGGGGCAGGTGGGACCGTAGAGTCCTTGAGACCTGAGTCGCAAGCTGCCAGCACATGGAGCTGTGCTGAACCACTCAGAACTCTGAGGCTTCACTGTGCATCTCTCAGGCTAACCAGGGGTCCCGGCCGAAATTTATTTACTCAACAGACGACCCCCTGCCTCCTGCCGCCCCAAGCTCCGAGGACTGACCCAGGACCAACCTCTGGTCCCTGCCTACCAGGAAGTCATAGTCAGTGGATGAGAGCTCAGGTTTGGGTGTAAGCAAACCTGAGCTCTAGCCCTGATTTTGCCACTAGTCACTGTGTGACCTGGGACACATACTTTGAGTCCCTCTGAGCCTCCGTTCTCCTCACACACCTCCTAGACATGTTTTCGGTGTTCGAAATCAGAAGCGTAAGACACGTAGCTCTACACCGGGCGTGTAGGAAGTGCTCGGGAAAAGGAAGCTGTGTTGGTTAGTGTCACCACCATGGGCGTCGTTGCCAGCTGGTAAGGGAGAGACCAGCACCAGCAGGAAATCGCAGTGAAGCTGCTTCTTTTACAGACCGTCCCGGCTCGGCTTTGTCGGACACGTCCTCGTCAGTAGGTTCAGGCCACGCGTGCGCTTCCGGCAGCGATGTCACAGCAGTGACGCTGAGCCTTTCTCAGTGCAGTCAAACCTCGGTTCTCGAACGTCGCCCACCTCAAACAGTTCGGTTCTCAGCCAAGAGGTTCACGGACAAAATGTCTCGGTTGTCAAACCAAACTTCAGTTCTTGACCTGACAACACTTTCATGCTGTTACCCGTATGATCGCTCACACGCCTCTCAGGTGCCAAACAAAGGCGATCTGGCTTTCGAACAAATTGCTTCTCGAACAGCCTTCCAGAACGAATTAAGTTCAAGAACCAAGGTCCCACTGGATATGGTAGCAGGAGGCAGCACAGGTTGATTTGGCCCTGGATGGGCGATGCTGGATCACTTGGTTGCGGTGGCACCTGCCAGCCATCTTGACTGTAAAGTTGCAGTTTTTCCCTCTGTGACTAACAGCTCTTTTGTGGGGGGACACTTTGAGACTATGTAAATTTTCACCCACCGGTTTTCCCACTTAGGGCGGTCCCTGAGATACTGTGGTGGCTGCAGAAGGGGTTGCTGCCAACTCTTGGCTCTAACAAATGAGACTGGCCAGCCTATGTGTGTCTAGGCCAGGTCACAGTCACCGCCTTCTCTGTCTCTCTGTGGCCCGCAGCCAGTCCCATCGAACCGAGGTCCTCGCCATCCCCACCCCCCAGCCCCACGGAGCCCGAGAAGAGCTCCCAGGAGCCCTTGAGCCTGGCACTGGAGAGCAGCAAGGAGAACCAGCAGCCCGAGGGACGTTCCAGCTCCTCGCTGAGTGGGAAGATGTACTCCAGCAGCCAGGCCATGGGGGGCATCCAGGAGATTGTGGCCATGTCCCCCGAGCTGGACACGTACTCCATCACCAAGAGGGTCAAAGAGGTTCTCACCGACAATAACCTAGGTATGGGGGATGCTGCCTCCCACCCCAGTTGGCTCCTACTCCCCTTGAGAAAAGTGCCCTCAGTGAGCTCCCAAGGCACTGGGGTCCAGCCTGCTGGCGCCCATCTGCTCTGGCATACCTGAGACCCTCTAGGAGGCATCCGACTCTGACCTGGTCCCCTAGAGAATTAGATAAAACAAGTAAATAAAATCCACCCCCAGCCTCCCAGTCACAATCCAGTTTTTATGTACCTTTGACACACTCTCTGAACACATACAAGAATACATATGCACTAGGGTCTTCTTTCTTCTTTTCCACGTAGGTGAAATCACACACATACACGTACTATCCCACAGCTTGCTTTTGAAAATTCACACTGTGCAAACCTTTGCACATTAGAATAATTAGGCTGCCTGCGTTCTTTCTCACTGTTGTCAAGGGTTTTAGACCAGGATGCCCTGTGTTTCCCACCCAGCTGGTGGGCGTTTTGATTGTTTCTGGTCCCCTGCTGCCTTTGAAGCCACCTCCAGATGCAGCTCTGTGCCCCTGGGCAGGCGCGCTGGAGGGTGGATGCAGCCGGATCAGAGGCTATGCACACTGAAACTTTGGTAGAATCTGTCGAATTATAGTCTAACGAGGTGATAATAATGTACACGTGAAGTTCGCAGACAATTTCAGGGACCCCCTAGGAGGGAAGGACAGAAGTAGGAAAGCGTCTTTATTGATAGCTGCCTGCCCTCCACCCCCCCTCTCTCCCACCCCCTGCTCCACAACCTTCTATTTTGCAGAAAGGTCCCCTCTAGATCCATGCTGGGAGCGGGCTCCCCCGAGTCTGAGTTAGTGGAGACAGCCTGGGTTCTCTGCTCAGCCTCTTCCAAGAGCACCTCTGCCAGGCCTGGGTTAACAGGGCCTCTCCCTGTCCCCAGGGCAGCGGCTGTTCGGGGAGAGCATCCTGGGCCTGACGCAGGGCTCTGTGTCTGACCTGCTGTCCCGGCCCAAACCCTGGCACAAGCTCAGCCTGAAGGGCCGGGAGCCCTTTGTGCGCATGCAGTTGTGGCTCAGTGACCCCCACAACGTGGAGAAGCTGAGGGACATGAAGAAGCTGGAGAAGAAAGGTGAGCACTGGGTCTTCTGGGTCTGGCCTCGGGTTTTCCCATTGGAACCATATCTGGTTGTGACCCAGATCAACCCCTGGCCCCAGGGGTCCGGTCTTAGCCTGGTGTGGGACCACAAGGAATAGTAACCCCACAGAATATAACTGAAAACAGTTAAAATACTTACTGCTTTCCCCGTGGAAATTCCAGGGCCCCGTCTCTCTTGGTACCCTTCCACACACCCATGGCTACTTGACAGTCTCCGGCCTGCCCCACTGCCATGCCCCAAACGTTCCCTCTCTGACCCTCTGTCCTCTGCATCAACTCCCTGATATGTAATACACGGGCAGATCCCCCTTTGCCCATTACCCAGATTCTGCACAACAAAGCAAGACTTGACCCAGCCAACAGGGTGGGGGGTGGGGGGGTGCAGCACACAAAGGGATGGCAGGTTCTTACATTTTCCAATATTATCTTTTATCCCTGAAAAAGTGAGCCAGTGAGCACCTGCTATGTGCCCACCTAGTCCAATGCTGTACACAAGGGATTCTTGGACCTTCCTTAAAAAGCTCAGGGTCCAGTTGGACCATGGGGTTCAAGGAGTTGACAGTTGTCACCCAGGGCACCCCAGGTGGTGCATGAGGAGAGAGAGCCCCAGTCCCACCAGGCTGTGAGGGACACATGGGCCAGGGCCAAGGCTGGGCTGTTGGCTCTGACAACTTGGCACTTGAGGACTTGGCCCGCCACTTCCCGGCTGTGTGACCTTTAGCAAGTTACTTCCCCTCTCTGTGCCTCCTTGTACTTCATGGGAAATTAAGAGTCAGTAGCATCTACCCCACAGCGTTACTGTGAGGATAAGTGAGACCCTCATCCCTCACATCCTCCCTTCCAAAGTAGGCTTTCCCCCAACATTTTGATGATTTGAGGTTGAGATGCATTTGTTGGGTTCCCCTATCCCCAACAAGTCCTTAGTGAATTTTAGTGACACTTCTGTCAATCAAGAGAATGCCTCATAATGCCCTTTTTTGGGCACTTCTATGTGTGAGGTGTCCTGCTAAGCCCTCTACATATGTTAGCACTTTGAGGCTAATGCCAGTCTTTAGAGGCAGGTGCAGGCACTCAGGCAGGTGTGGGCAGATGTGGGCAGGTGAGAGCCTCAGCCAAGGGGCGGGGAGGATGTAGAAGGAGAGCAAGGAGAGAGAGAGAGAAAAGGATGAGACCGGAAGCTCGGCCCCCAAGTTCGGGGCACAAAGGGCTCTCAGTGGGATTGGCTGGTGCAAGGTTCAGCCCTGGGAGCCTGCCGCTTCTGCTGCCCCTGGGGTTGGTGGGGGTATTGAGGTGCCTCTGGGCAGGCCCCTCTCAGCCCTCCCTCCCTACCCCTGCCCACCCCAGCCTACCTGAAGCGCAGGTACGGCCTTATCAGCACCGGCTCAGACAGCGAGTCTCCAGCCACCCGCTCGGAGTGCCCCAGCCCCTGCCTGCAGCCCCAGGACCTGAGCCTCCTGCAAATCAAGAAGCCCCGCGTGGTGCTGGCACCCGAGGAGAAAGAGGCCCTGCGGAAGGCCTACCAGCTGGAGCCCTACCCCTCCCAGCAGACCATCGAGCTCCTCTCCTTCCAGCTCAACCTCAAGACCAACACCGTCATCAACTGGTTCCACAACTACAGGTAGGGTGACTGGGGAGGGCCCACGGGGGCGGGGAGGGACAGGCAGGGTCCCGGCCAGGCTTCCTGAGCAGGAACTGTCTCTGGTGTCCATGTGGAGCCAGAGAGGAGAGTCCATCTGCACGTTCCAGGGGCAGAGAGAAGGTCTCTTGATCCCCAAGGGAGAAAAGTTTGGAGAAGCCTGGAGGGGTGGAGCACTTGAGATCTCTCTCCACATCCCAGGCATGGGCCTCATGCAGACCTGAGTTCAAGTTCCGCTTCAGCTGTGTGTTCTCGGGCAAGTCACTATACCTCTCTGAGTCTCACCCCCATGTTATAGATAAGGAACCTAACACCGACAGTGCTGAGTCAAGGATCCAATGAAACACACAAGGCATAAACACAATGAAAATACTGCTTATTATCTGGCTTAGAGCCAGAGCCCACCGAACATCAAATAAAATACAGTATTTTTGTGTCAGACCATAAGACGCACCTAGGTTTTAGAGGAGGGAAATAGGAAAAAAAAACCCACTCTACCACCGCCGCTCCCCCACCCCAAGCGAGCCAGGTAAGCTACATTCAGACTATAAGACACACCCCCATTTTCCTCCCAAATGTAAGGGGGCGGGGGGAGTCCGTCTTAGAGTCCAAAAAATGTGGTAGGTTCTTAAAGCCTCACAGCCTCCATCTCTCCCCAGCATGTATAGGGGTGTCCTCACCTGTTTTGTTCCCCACAGGAACTGAGCACTCCGTTATTACCCAAAATATTCATTCAGCCAGGGTCTGGAGAAATGGGGGTTCAAAACCAACATCCCTGCCCTTAGGGAGCTTAAAATCACGCACCAGATAATTTTACTACAACCTAATAAATGCTGTAAAACAGGAAGGGATGGGGGCCGGGGGACGAGGGAATTGTTCTGCATCCTGGTGAAGAGTTTACAGAAGAGGTCGCACGCGAGCTAGGTTTGGGAGGGTGAAGGAGTTTGCCCCAAAGAGCAAAGAGAATTGCACTCCCAAAAGAAACCACTCTCAAAAAATTTTAGTAATAGAAGAGCACATTAGTTCATTTGGAAAATGTTTACTGAGCACCTACTCTGTTCCAGGCAATGAAGAGAACAAGACAAAGTTCTCACCCTCACATCTCTTACAGACTGTCAGGAAAGATCCCTCCTGTTAGTGTATCATTACAAATGGCAGTGAACTCTAGGAAAGGCGAACAACAAGATGTGTTGAGAAAAATTACCAGAGTGGCCCTGTCATACATTTGGGGGGCAGGAATTGCAAAGACTGATTTATACTATAGTGTGAATGACTATTAGCTTCATATTTACATTTTATCTATAGTTTGGAAATCCAAATCATGGAGCTACAGGCATTGAGCCATCTGAAACCTCCAGGGCTGCTCTGGTCCTGGCAGTTCCTTCCCTTTAGCAGGGACTGAGGGAGATGGTAGAGTCCCCATAAGGTGGACAAGGCCACCTTTGTGGAGGGACTGGGGGCTGAGAGAGGGGAGTGAACAAGATGATCCCTCCCAGTTCCTCTAAACCCAGGATCCTGGGGTGGGGCCCCATCCCCTGCCCTGGGCAGGAACCAGGGATGCAGGAGAGTGTAGCCGGACTGCTAGGCCCAAAGCCCACCCGAGCTGCTCACTGGCTTTATGATGGGGGCAGTCCTGTGTCTCTCTGAGCCTCATCTCATTTACCGGTGGGAATGGTCATGGTAATGTCCCCTCCTAGGGTTATTATGAAAAATAAATGAGATAATCTGCACAAAGCACTTGGCCCAGTGCCTGGTACATATAAGCACCCATCGTTATGATGTTTATAATCAGAACAGTTATTACTGTGTATCAATAACATGTACTTTATTATTCATATAAATGGGTGGAAGGCTACAACCTTGGAGTAGCTGAGGGAGCCCTGTTGCTTGATGACCTTGGATGAGTCATTTGACCCCTCTGGACCTCATTTGCTAAATAGGAAAATAATTAACAGGCTTAGACCCATTCCTGGCCCTTCCTGCTCTGAAACATGATGGGTGAGACTTGGTTTCCCTCCCACAGGAGGGGGACTATTGAAATGAAGAGAAAATGGGTGCTGGACTAGAATTAGGGGTACCCAGACTCTGGTCCCAGCTCTGCCCCCTTGTGTGCTGTGGTGATCTGGACAAGTCACACTCTGTGCCTCCGTTTCCCCTTCTGGGCTGATGTCTAAGAGCCCCTTCAGGAAAGAAGCAGGGAGTTGTTGCCACAAACTAGACCTGAGTTTGACTTTGAGAACGTACTGTCCGACAGAAATGTGGTGCAAGCCACGTGAGTCATTTAAAATTTTCCCGTGGCCACGTTTAAAAAATAAAGGAAACATAATTCATTGTAGTAATATATTTTATTTAGCCCAATACATACGAATGTAACCATTTCAACATTTAATCAATGTAAAAATTTTATTAATGAGATCTTTTACTCTTTTTTTCTTTTCTTTTTTTTTGAATGAAGCTTTGAAAATCTTACCCTTACATCACATCTTAACTCGGACTAGCCACATTTCAAATGCTCAAGAGCCACTGTGGCCAACAGCTACTGTGCTGGCCCTTCTGGGTCAGCAGGTTTAGATCATGAGCTATGGAATCCAGCAGTCCTGAGTTCAGCCATTCTGCCATTTACTGGCTGTGTGACCTGGGGCAAGTCACTCAACCTCTCTGAGCCGTGTTTTCTCTGTGAAGTGGGGATGACACCAGCGCCCACCTTGTAGTGTTATGGAGGGGACTTCCTAAGATGCATGTGGAGGAGCTTAGTGAGCCCCCAGGAAAGTGGGCGGGTTCAAAATGCCCTTCTTGTGGAGCAAGGCCAGGGTTAGCGGGTTCCCCCTCTGCCCCCTCGCTCACCGCCGTCTCTGCCCCAGGTCCCGGATGCGCCGGGAGATGTTGGTGGAGGGGACCCAAGATGAACCAGACCTCGACCCCAGTGGAGGTCCTGGCATCCTACCACCAGGCCACCCCCACTCAGATCCCACCCCACAGAGCCCCGACTCTGAGGCTGAGGACCAGAAGCCTCCTGTGAAGGAACTGGAGCTTCGGGAGGGCCCTGAGGAGAGCACCACACCCATCACCGCCCAAGACCAGGCCCAGGTGAGAGTTAAACAGGAGCAGACTGAAGACAACGCTGAGGAAGAGGCGGGCAGCCAGCCCCAGGACTCAGGGGAGCCGGACAAAGGCCACGGTTCTCCCAAAGAGATGCATCCCAACCCTTCAGGCAATGATGGACTCCCAAAAGTGGCCCCTGAGGCCCTTCCTCCAAGCGGGACCACCCCAGACTGCCCCTCACTACAGCCCCCACAGGAGAGCAGGGGTGGACAGCAGCTATACCCAGACCCCCTGAGTTTTAAGTCGGCTTCAGAGTCCTCGCGCTGCAGCCTAGAGGTGTCCTTGAATTCACCCTCGGCTGCCTCCTCACCGGGCCTCATGATGTCTGTATCACCTGTCCCCTCCTCCTCAGCTCCCATCTCCCCATCCCCACCTGGCGCCCCCCCTGCCAAAGTGCCGAGTGCCAGCCCTACTGCTGACACAGCCGGGGCCTTACACCCCAGCGCCAAGGTGAACCCCAACTTGCAACGGCGGCACGAGAAGATGGCCAACCTGAACAGCATCATCTACCGACTAGAGAAGGCTGCCAACCGGGAGGAGGCATTGGAGTGGGAGTTCTGAGGGTGGGCAAGGGGCATGCCCAGCTGGCCATCCTTACTCTTTCAACACCCCCCGCCCAGACAGCGCAGGGTCCGGGAAGGAGGAGGAGCTCACCCACCAAGACGTGGACAGCAGCGTTCTGCCGTTTACATTTTTCATTGTAATCCTAGTTCTGTAAAGTTGTGCGTGAGCAGGCGGGGCAGATGCCACCGCCTCCTCCCCATGCCCCAGGGGGCACCGTCCTCTCTACCCTGGCCTCTCTGCATGAGACAGAAGCAAAGAGGCGCCGCGTTTTCACCTGGAAACTCCAAACTCTTTTAGAAAAATGAATAAATATTTATAGACCTCTTTTAGATATTTTAATAAAGGATCCTTTGGAATTTATTCCCAGCCGATGCTGTTTTGATATTGCAGAGTTATGAAATCAGGATGCCGTCACAACTGTTGCGAAGTATACACTGAAGTTGTGTCGTTTTTGCCACTAGATGAGATTAAAAGAAGACAATTGTTCAAAGCCATCACAAAACACTCTGAAGACCGACCAAAACTTAGATAACCTTTGAACCACGGTTTTTTCCCCACGTCTGTCTGTGAGACACAGCACGTTGCTGCTGCCCGCCCGGGAACCGTGCTGAGAAGATGAAGTCCAAAAGACTCTAAATGGAAACCTCGATGCCACTGAGGATGTGTTTCGTTCTGGTGGTCTGTTTTGCAACTCTGATAACACAGAATGCCCCGCTCTGTTGTGAGTGTTGTAGAGATGTGAGCTGTGGCCAGCTGTCCCACCTGACGTGTGTGGCACCGCACAAAGCGAACGGCCTGCACTCCCTGTGGTCAAAAACCCGTGGGCCCCGGAGGTCGGGCGTCCATCTCGTCCTTGTGTGAACAAGGTGTGTTTCCGGACCCTTTGGAAAGCCAGGCATGGGGGCAGGTCATTGGAGGGTGGCGCTTGAGCCAGAGTGACCCCATTCCCCATCCTGAGTCATGGCCACAGCGCAGAAGTTTCATTGCTGGTTTTCCAGAGCAAGACTGTGGCCATCATCATCCCATTTTTGTGTTTTAAGAAAACGACAGCGTCAGTCACGTCACAAGCACCTGGCGCCAAAAAGTAGATTCATCACACCAGAGACCCCAGCTCCCCTTCTCACCACCTCTCCACGTGGGCCCTGGAGCTGCTTCTGGGAGGTGTCTGCAGCTCCGTGTCCATGCAGCGCCAGTGAGAAGGCCAAGTTCGCTGCAGCATGACTGCCACAGCCCAGTGCTCCCAGCCCACCCTCCTGCCTTCCAACGTGTGACTTTTTGAGGAGCACATACTCAACCCCCCAACTCAGAGAAGCCTCTCCTCCAGCATCTTCGTGGTTTCTCGGCGAGAGTCCCACTCTGGATGGAACAGCCACCATACTGAGTATCCTGTTTTTCTTTCTTACCTTTTCCAAACTCTGTGGGAAGGCTGAATGGGTGCCTCCGCAGCTGAATCCGAATGATGATGAGAAGGTGGCTCTAATAGGTGCCAGTCCACTGCCGGGAGGAGGGATGGTCAGAGGGGGCTTCAGGGATGCTGCCGGCATCTTGAAAGCAGTCCAGTGCAACCCAGTGACCAGAAGGGGACAATGGAGGGCCGTTCCAGAACTCTCAACTCTCATGCACCCAGCCCCGGCCGCAGCCTCCACGCCCAGCAGCGAGGAACAATGCAAACCCTGCGGGAAAAGCTCCTTTTCCTCACACATCAAGGCTATGCATTGAAGAGTTTCCACTGTATACATTTTTATCCAGATGAAGGTATTTTTATATTTTGACAATAGGAAACAGTGACCAATTTTCAGAGTCATCAGATCTGGAAGAAACAAGACATCTCCTTTCAGTCACCACCGCCCTGTCGCATTTCAGACAACCATGGGGGAACACACCGCTTTTTACTGCTGCGACCCACACGCCATTGAAACCCAGGCTTGCAGGCAGACCACAATCCTTAGGGCGCCGAAGCTGGCTTTTGTGCGACGGGATTTGATTAAGCACTTAGTATAGTCTCTTGAACACCCAGAAAACCCCGTCACACTCAGAGCTGGCGGACCGGTGAACTGCTCTGTCAGGGCCACGTCCTATAACGGTAAAAACACAGCAAAAACCCACACAACCGTTTCTATGAGAGATTGATGAACTTTGTTTAAAATTTAAAAAAAAAAAGGAACACGTTCTGTAAATGCGTCGCTCAATACAGAATTGTATAATAATGTCTGGGTGTCCTGCTTGCTTTGTCCTGGAGCTGGGGGTGCAAGTTGGGGGTCACAGCTGGCCCTCAGACGTGTTTTTAAAAACTGGTTTTTAAAATTAATTTGCTACCATTAAAGTATGGGGAAATGTTGTATAAAATTACAATCACCGGCTTCCCTGGAATACTGTTAAGATCTGGCCACAACGGACCTACCCTCCAACGTGACAACAGCCAGCTGAGGAGTGGCTGCCACTTTTAGACAGGACATGTGCCTGTGATTTGCCTCGGTGCTCACCTGTGCCGCCTGTCTGGGTGCTTGGACGTCTTAGTGGGCGGCTGTGCTGTGGGCTCCAGCCAAGGAAGATGGAAGAATTGGAATCCATTTTCCACCCGAGAGCAGGGTGGAGACAGGTTAGACCCTGGGGCCAAGTAGTCAAGATCACGCCCTGTCCCCAGAGCAGGGGCCACAGGCTGTGCCCCCCTCAGTGGGGTGTGAGTGGCAGGTGTCCCAGCCTCCTGAGACCAACACAGCATCGCCTTTCTCAACTGTATATCTAGGACCTCGGTGTCCCCATCTGCAAAACGGGGGTGTTGCAGCCACCACCTCAGAAAGTCAGTGCGAGGAATGGTCACGCATGCGAGGCACACAAACCAGTGTGCGGTGCGTGAGAGCTTGGCGTCCCTGTTCCCACGCGGGGCGAGGTTCTTTCAACCCATGAGTGTGAGTCTTCTCTGTGCATCAGCTGCAGGCGGTTTGGTTTTCCTTAACCAGTCATGTCAAGAGCATTAAACGTGTCCCCGAAGTGGCATTAAATATTACTCACTGTGAGCCAAGGCCACATGATACCCTGAGACAGACCTTTTCTCTGTGTCTGGAAACCTTCCGATTGCCCAGTTTTTCCCCACATCCTCACAGTGGGAACTGAGTGATTAATTGCCTCCCCCTTGGTTAGGATAACTAATTGCTCCAAACCCGGCAGGACAGTCCCCGGGGTTGCCTGAGTACCCCCGCCAAGCTGGAGAGAGTAGTGGCAGAAAGAGGCAAGGCCCCACTGGCCCCTGAGGTCCCCAGCTAGCCACTGAGAGTGACATTTCAGGCAGGCCCAGCCTTTAGTCAGAGCTGGAGGGGAGAAGGATGGGAGCCAAAAGTTTAGGACATCAGGCTGGACCACCTTTCAACCCCAGCTCCCCCTGTTGGGGCCATATGACCCCAGGCCAATGTCTAAACTGCCCTGGGCTTCCGTTTTCCAAGCTGTAAAGTGGGGAATGAGAGTAACGGCGCCTTCCTTATAAGGTGGTTGTAACAACTCAAATGAAGTGAAGCCAGAGACTGGCCCTTTGGACCCTCGGTTGACAGCCCTGGAAAAGGTCAGAAACCCCCAGGACATGGCCCCATGGTGTAGGTGGAGACAGGAGTGGAGGGGGGAACCGCCTCTGATGCACACCAGCCACCTAAGAACCTGTGGAAGCAGGTGCCCCGGGCTGAGAACTAAAACTCCATTCTGGACCATCAGCTTGTTGTTGACGTGGTGTCTGCAGCTGCTGGCCATCTGAAGTGGGAAATGTAGCAAAAACACAGAAATGTGGAATTCTGGACTAGGGACTGTGGGAGAGCAGGGAGTGGAGAGACTGGAGGAGAATGGGGATGCGTGGCAGGCGTTGCAGGAAGCGGCGGGTTTGTATCGGGATGGTGGAGAGCAGAGAGCTGAGTTGGGGCAATTTGGCAGCTGTTCATCAGGTGCTTCGTATTTCAGGAGTACCTACTATGTGCTTAGTGCGCCCCTTGGAAACACTGGGGGCCATGAGAGCATGAGTCATGGGGTCCAGGAAGGCTTCTTAGAGGAGGGGACATCTCAGCTGACACCTGAAAAACAACAGGAGTTAGAGGAGAAGAGAAGAGAGGAGAGCAGAAGGAATGGCAGGTGACATGTGGGACAGGGACAAGCACGTGGGGGAACGTCCAAAGGAGGGTGGAATTTGAGGTGAGAGTGGAGGGAAGGAAAGGGACAAAGGCCAGCTACTGAGGCCCCCTGGGGTGTGGTGGGAAATACGTCTTTCCCAAGGGCACCAAGGAGCCATGCGAGGCAGGAAGTTACTGTGGTCAGGCCTGTGCTTTTAGGAGGTTCGAAGGTTTCGTCTGCTTGGGGAGGTGGCAGCCTGAGGAGGGTGGCAGGGCCCGTTCCCACCTTAGCTCTGAACCTCTGGCCTCCATGGTCTTCGCTTCCTATCCGGCCACATAAGAAATGGCCAAACCTGCAGGGGGTTTTATTAGTCTGTGTCACATTGACAACCTGGGCCAGGTCACAAGAACATAAACACTCCTGAGAATAACAGTTTTGCAGCTTCTTTTATGCATTTGAAATTAAGGAGGGAATGTAAGGAAGATTCCGTGGAGGTGGGGAAAAGCCAGGCAGGGACTGGGTCACAGGATAGTTAAGATTAGGTGCTGTCTTGAGGGTTAATATGTCTGGTATTTCAAAGATGGATTAACCTCCATGCACAGACAGGGCTTGTTAGAAGCAAAGATAAGCCTTCACTGAAGACATACATCAAAGGCCTGGGTGTGACTACTCCCCTAGACCTTCCTGGGTAGAATTTTGATCAGATCACCCCTTGCGGTGACTTTCTATAGAACCTGCCGCACATCCCTGCCCTCCTCTCCCTCCTGATGAAGCAGCTTGAATTGCGTCAGCAGCCCTGCCTCCTCACACGTCCTTGTCAGTGGAAACGCAGGCCTCAGTGGCTCGTGACCACTGGGGCAACTATCTAGGAATCCGTTCTAAAGGCCAGGCTCTCCACAGCCAAGGAACAGGGTGTGGGTCGCTCTAGAAACCAGGCTCCCTCTGCAGGTGCCCAGGAGGCTGGAGCCACCCCCCAACAGCCAAGAGCGGTGGGCACCAGGCAGGGAGCCATCCTGAGGGGTCTTAGCCGAGGTGACTCCTCACTCTGGTGGGTTTCCCTGAGTGGGAGAAAACCATTGATCTCTTTAATGGTCTATGACTTTCTCTAGCCTCCAAGGGCTGTTAAAAAGCGGTGGCTTTGAACTCAGCCTAGCCTGAGTTTGACTCCACTATCAGGAAATCTGGAGCCCTTCAGTGAGACTCAGTTTCCTTATCTGTAAAATGGATACGATCGTAAAAGTATCTACCTGTATTTGGTATCTATGGCTGCGTGGCAAACAATGCTAGAACTTAGTGGCTTAAAACAATAAACATCTCTCACAATCTCTTTGGGTCAGGACTTTGGGAGTGGCTTCACCAGATGTTTTGGGCTCCTGGGTCTCTCATGTGGTTAAGCCGTCAGCTAGGGCCCAGGCCAGTTCTAGAGCTGGAGGAGTCGCCTACGAGATGGCCCCCGCGTGCGGCTGGCAAACGGGTGTGGGCTGTTGGCGGGGCATCTCTGTTGCTGTGCAAGTGGGCCTCTCCAGGGGGCTGCTTGAGGGTCCTCACAATATGGCAGCTGAGAATGAGTGAGGCAGAGGCTGCAGTGTCTTCTGGGACCCAGTCCTTCACAGCATCCACCTGGCCACACAGTGTGGGAGGGGACTACACAAGGGCATGGACACCAGGAGCTGGTTACCACAGTGCCTGATGAGTTTCTTTGAAAATTAAATGAGGTTTCTTTTTTAAGATTGTATTTTTTTAGAGAGGGGAAAGGGAGGGAAGAAGAGAGGGAAACATCGATTGGTTGCCTCTCGCACAACCTGGGCATGTGCCCCGACTGGGAATCAACCCACTGAGCCCCACCAGCCGGGGCTAAATGAGCATTTCTTAATCTGTGCTCCTAAAGTCCCTTGTTTCCTACTCAAAATGTAGCTTCCTGGGCCCTGCCCCAAACTACTGACCCAGAAATCCTGGAACCTGGGCCCAGGGATCTGCATTTTTAAGAAGTAGCTCAGGTGACTAGACATCATAGGCCTCAGTAAATGGGAGGCAATTCTGATTCATCGCATCGTCTTTGGCCCCACTGGGGCGTGCAGGATGCTGGCGAAACGAGAGAACGGGAGAAGGAACGGTATCCACTGGGTCTCTTGGCATAATCGGGAGCTGGTGGGTTGAAAGAACTCGTGACCCCCTTTAAGATGTGCCAACAGTTTATGGAGGAGGGGGCAGATCCAGGGGAAACATGGAGAAATCCAAGGCAAGAAGTTCAGCCAGGCTTCAGCACACTGCACCGTCTATCTTGATTTGTTTGTTCTCTCTCTAAGGCCACCTCAAACTTTAATCTGTTCCCCCCAGTTCAAGATTCCTGGGACCCTGATTGCCCAGCTTGTGTCTTGGGATCAACTCCTGCCCAAGAGGCTGTGATAGGGAGAAAAGGATCATGGGAGCTGAGGAGCAGAGGCCGCAGTATGGGCAGCTCTGTGCTGGGCACTGTGGCAGGCCCAGGGAGGGAGGTGCATGGGAAGCAGGCCTGGCCCCTGCTCTCCGGGAGCACAGTCTAGGGGCCTGGGTGTGCTGCCCTGGGCTATCTCAGTCCCCAGCTAGAGGAGCAATGACAACAGGGTCCCTGGACACTGAAGAGAGGGCAGTGGCCCCAACACTCAAAGGACTTCAGAGCTGTGCCTGGCAAGAGCAGCCACGGCCCCGGCCCCCAGGATGGGCAGATGGAGCTAAGACAGCCCTAAACCCTCTGTCAGAACCGTTCAGCTGTGCTGAAACCCTGAGACAAAAACAGTTCATGGGCCGCCTTTTAAAAAGTCTTCATCAGAAAGCACAAAATCTGCAGCTGGGCTTGAGCAGTTCATTATATATTATTTTACCGCCTTAGAAGTTTCGTTTCGGATGCGGCAATTTTTGAAATTAGGACAAATCACAGGGCCTTTTGTATAACAAAGTCTGTGTGAGGTGAAGTGAGGTGATCCGGGGAGGGGTTGGAGAGGGTGGACAGTCAGCCCCAGGTCTAGCCCCAGAGTAGGGACAATACAGCCCCATTTAGGAACAGACAAGGTGCAGGGCCAGGAGCAAGTACAGGAGAGTGCTACTCTTTCAGTATGTGTTCACTCTTTCAAAACAGGAGAGATGGGGGGGGGGGAGTCCCAGGGAAAGGATGAGAAGCAGAGGCCCCTTTACTGCTCCAGGGGATTTCACTGCAGCCCTGATCTTCACCCCACTGAACTGACGACAGCCCTGAAGTTAGTCAACCACAGCCACGCTCCTTAGAGGGCCAAGCTGCCGTCACTCAAGCTTATCCATCAGGAAGCCTATGGCTGCAAGTAACAAAAAAAGTCTCCCCAAAAGGTGTAAACAAGGCCATGTATTACTGCAAATAACAAGCCGTCCAGAGGTGGGGTTGATTCAGAACTTCAAGGATATTTTCAGGTGTGTGCTTAACTCCAAGGAGGATACTTTTCTTAGAGTGTCCTATTTCATGATCACAAGATAGCTGCCATAGCTCCAGGCATCAGGCATAACTTTACCTTTTCAAAACAATGAAGAGCTCTTCTTTGTGTCTCTCTTAGAAATCAAGAAGTTGCTTCCACTCACATCGCATTGGCCAAAATTGAGTAGCAGAGTCATTCTTTAGAAGCTAAAGTTTAGCTAATTCCTACAAGTCAAATGGGAGCAGCACAACTGATTGAGGGGTTTTTGTTTGTTTTGTTTTAGTCCTCCTCCTCCAAGGATATGTTTTTATTGATTTCAGAGAGAGAGGAAGGGGGAGAAAGAGAAACATCAGTCGGTTGCCTCCTGTACATGCCCTGACTTGGGATTAAACCTGAAACCTAGGTAGGTGCCCTGCCTGGGAATTGAACTCTCAACCTTTTGGTGTATGGAACAACGCTCCAACCGAGCCCTTGGGCCAGTGCTGAATTTGACCAGCGTTTTGGGTGGAGTCCTTAGACATGTGCCCTGAACACATTCCCTGGGTCAAGGGGAGACACTAGCACACTAGCGGGTGAATGCACAGCACTCAGGTCTTGGCTGGCTTGTCTTCCTCTCCCGGTTTCAGCTGGATTCATGGAAACATTCCAGCCCTAAGAAGCCAGCAGGTGACCCTCCCTCTTGGAGCTAGCTGTCTCTGGCCTGCCACTTCCCCATTCTGCACCCTGTGGTGGCTGCGGTCACAAGTGCCACAGCAGCGCTCTGACTCAGCCTGTGCGGGGAGCCACTTCCCCAGCCCCCGCCTGTCAGCTGTGGTCCCAGGAGAGATGGAAGGACTTACTCAGCGTGGCCTGGACGTGTGCGAGTGGCATGATTCCCAGACCTTGGCATCTTTCGTTTCTTGTTCTTGAACACGTTCCGCAGGCCAAGGACTATAGGTTGCTCATCCTAAGCCACATCTCCCTCAATGTGCATGATTTTCCCAGGTGGACAAGGAAAACGTGACCCAAGCTCTGCTAGTCCATCATGCTAGGCGACCTTAGGCCAGCCCCTTCCCATCTGTGATCTCCCACTAGCCCAGTGAGTCTGAGACAGCGACAGCATGAGAGCCCCCTCATTCACCTGGCCTCATGGCGGACACCCCCGCAATTGTAGGACCATTCCCTCTGAACCAGCGTGGGTGCCCGAATCCTAACGGCAGGCCCCCAGGGCAGCCCCATGACCTGACCAATAAGAGCCAGCTTTTGACTCTTCCATTTGCCACCCTTGACGGTCCTCCCAACAGTCAGGCCTTCAGCCCAGCTGACTTTCCAATCCTCACCCTTTCCTCTGCCTGCTCTGGAAAGGAGCTGTGTGACCCCATTTCTCCGTATTGCTCTGGAAGGCCCTGCCCTTTCTGCTCAGGGTCCCAGGGGTCCCGTGCCTGCTGACACTTTCTGGGTGTGTGAACTTGGCAGATTTCTTAACATCTGTGAGCCTCAGTTTGCTCATCTGTAAAGTGGGGCTGCTACCCTCCAGAAGAGGTGGTGAAGAAGTGCCTGGCAGAGCACCAGCCATGGAGGGCACACTTGCACACCGGTCACTGGTCCTGCAAGGCCTGTCCCTGGCTCTGCCGGGCAAGGCAGTCCAGGATTTTGATGGGAAAAATCACACAACCAGCCATTACTTGACAAACTTTTGATTATTTTATTTTAGTTTTTACAATCCCCCTTACCAGGCTGCGTGATATGTCTCCCCCAACCCAATTCTGAAGGCAGCCTGACCCCACCTTGTGCTTTGGGGATGGGGAGCAGGAACAGGGGTGATTCCCACCAGCCCCCCATGGAGACCAGGGCATAGTACCCTTAGAGCTTGTAAACCTGTGCCAGGACTGGGGCCACCACCTCGCCCACCAGCCGGGTCTAGGCAGCTCCTGACACCCTTGGCGACCAAGGGCCTGTGGACAAGAGCCACAGCCCCCACCAGCACCGCTCAGGACTTGGGAAACAGGGACAGGGAGCTCACCAAGGCCCCACAGGCACCTGCCCCAGATCAGGGCTGGACTAGAGAAGGCAAAGAACCCGGTGAGATTCTTGAGATGCCTTTGTCTCCAGCCAAGATTCCGGGCCCTGTCCCTGGGGCGTGCAAACTGTCCTCTCTCACCTCCACCCCAGCCAGGCTGAGAGCCAGACACCCTGTCCCTTCCCAACAGCCAACAAGACGTCATGAAAATGCCAAGCTTTATAGCTTAAAAAAAAAAAAAAACCCAAAACACCTCAGTATCAAAAATTAAATTAAAACAGGAGCCCCAGTCACCCAAGCCATCGGTGAGCCAGTGATTGCAGGCAGATAGCGCCCGGCTTGTCCCCTGAGCCCCAGGGTCTCTCAAAGATAGCAGTAAGGGGTCTCAGGCCGTTTGTCACCAAGAGGGGTCGTCCTCTGGAGAATAAAGGTTGGGGGGAGGTATCCTCAGGGAGTCCCCAGCACAGGGCACTGAGGACTGTAAACATAACCCAGCCTCCAGAGTCTCCCTGGACAAAGAGCAGCCACCATGGAGATGAGAACAGTAGCGTCACCATCCATTGGAAAACCACGGGTGGAGGGAGTTCCAGAAGCCAAACACAGCTTCGCAACTGCTTCTTAACCCCACGGGACCAGCACCCGGCCCTTTCTGGGCAGTGAGTCAGCTGGTGGCTCCCTAGTGAAACCTGCTGGAAAGGCAGCTCCAGCCATGGCTGCTGGGCCAGGCTGAACCAGGTCAGACGAGCTCCCAGGAGGTCTCCTCCCAGGGAGGGGGAGAAGGGCTGGCTTGAGCTGGGAGACCGAGGGTGTGGTTGTGGACTGTCAGGTGGGCATGTGAGAGCCACCACAGGAACACAGATAGGCTCAAGGCTGGCGGGTCATTACCACGCCAGAAGTGCCACCTCAAGGCCTGGCCCAGGCCCAGGGCGGAGTCTTGTCTGGGCCCCACTCCAGCCACGAGCCCTGGGGACCAGGCAACCTCACCATACCGGTTATGCATTAAAACCTGCCACCACCTTCTCACCTGTTGCTACGGGAGCAAAAGGAGGTCCCACCCAGGAGTGTGGCACACGGGAGCCTTCACTCTATGTGGAGGCCCTGTCAGGGACCAGGGCTGACAGGGCACTTGCCTTCGGGCCACAGATCCTCGTCAGGTCCCAGTCGCTGCAGCCAGGACCTGATGCCAGCAACAGGCCTTTGCTGGGTGATCCGGGCTGGGCCTGGGGCTGGAGTTCCAGCCCTCAAGCTTCTTGAGGCTCAGCCAGACCCAATTCTCCTTAGGAGGTACTATGGCCTCCTCTGAGTCCTAAAGCACCCCTCCAAGTCCAGCATCTTCTCAGGGCTTACGTCCCCTGAAAGCAGGCCACACAGGGGCCTCGGTTTTCCTTAGGGCTTGACCATGGTTTCCCTGGGCCCAGGCCCCCAGTCTCTCAGGGCTGGGCCCGTCAGAGCCGGGCCTAGGACTAGAGTCCCTCCAGAACCAGGACCGCTGGCGACCTCAGGGCTGGCTTTGACCCCTGCCCCTCAGCACAGGCCCTCCCCCCATCCCTTTAGGGCTGAGCCCGGCTCCTGAGCCACTGGCTCCTCAGGGCCCTGACCTCCTGTCCATACCACTCATGCAGCTGGGTGAAGGAGGCCGAGTCGAGAGGCCCATTGGGCGCCGAGGCCCGCTGGCGGGGTGGCAGTGGCGGGGGCTCAGGGCCCGGTCGGGCCCGGGTGGAGGTGCCTGTGGAGGCAGGGAGTGGCTCAGTGCTCCAGACCGCACAGCCGTTCTCCTTGGGCAGGAGGGCGCGGGGCCGGCGCGGTGGGGGTGGGCAGCCCCCAGCCCGCATGGCAGCCAGCTGCTGCTCCAGCTCTCGCACCACCAGCCGCAGGTAGTCGAAGCTGGCCCGTGACAGCGCCTTCACCCAGCCCTCCATGGCAGCCTGGCTCTCGGCAGCCAGAACGTAGGTGCGGACCCGGGCCCCTGCAAAGCGCACGGCAAAGGCAAACTCCTCGGCGGCCTCCACGAGCTCCACAGTGCAGCCTTCCAGGATGATGACGCCCACGGGCTCACGGCTGGCTGGGTCCTCGAAGTAGAAGAGCATGTTGCCGCGCAGCACGAACCAGCGCCGGTGGTAGGCCGCATGCCGGCCGCCCTTCTTGTACAGGAAGCCTGCGTTGTCCACCGGGGCATCACAGGTGGCGTAGAAGGCCAGGCTGCGCTCATTCAGCTTCATGGCGGCGAGGAGGGGTCTACAGGGAGTTCAGGGCCTGTCCCACCCCAGGCCAGCTGTCACTCACGTGGCCACCATCACCAGGTCACCCAGTGCCTCACCCTGACCTCCCAGCCACCTTTGGGTGTCACAGAACTCAACACCCCTCCTTCACAAATAAGGACACTGAGGCTCAAAGATCGGAAGCGACCTGCCTGGGCTCACACAGCTCTTCAGGAGCAGAGCCAGGACTCACCCCGGGGTCTGACTCAAACCCTGGCCCCAGAGCCAGACTCATAACCCTCCTGCATCCTTCTCCCCAAAATAATGTTGGGGATTCCTGCATGCCAAGCACTTTACATATCTTAACTCATCATGCAACGGACCTTAGTTGGCAGGAAGTAGCCTGACCCCCATTTGACAGATGAGGAAACGAAGCGGAGGGGGCTAGTCACGAGCCCAAGGCCACAAAGCAAGTTGGGTGGAGCTGAAATTCAAACCCAGGCCTCACTTCAGGCCCTGCTGTTTCCATCATCCCTGGGGACCAGGCGGGCCGACCTTTTGTCATCCCTTTCAGGTCCTGGCTCTGGTTTCATAACTCAGCTTGGATCTGCCTGTCCGTGAAATGACAACATTTCAAAGGGTTATAGGGACTTCATTTACCCAACATTGAAGCACCCACTGTGTGCCAGGCACTGGTCCAGACACTAGACACCAGCAGTAAACAAGAGGGAGAGGGTCACGGCTGCCATGCTAGTGGCCAGTGCAGGAGGCAGACAAGGAACAAAGGGACAAAATGTGTCTGCCCGATGGTCCGGTCTTCAGTGCTGGAGGAAAGCTAACATGGAGAAGGGGTCAGGAGTGTTTGATTTTAACGCGGTGAGAGGGGGTCAGGAACAGCTGTACTGAGAAGGTGACATTTGAGCAGAGACCTGAAGGAGGCGAGGGAGGGAGGCTGTGGAATGTGCCAGGCAGCGGGAACAGCAAGTGCAGAAGCCCTGAAGTGGGAAGCTGCTGGTGTGCTGGACGACCAGCCAGGAGGCCAGTGAGGCTGGAGCAGAAGGAGGAAGGGGTGAGGTGGCAGGTGCAGCCAGCCAGACAGAAAAGGCTGTGGTGAAATAATCCAGAAAAGGGGCCCAGAGCTCGGCCCGCAGTTACAGAGAGGGGGTGGGCAGAGAGCATCGGGCACTCAAAGCGGAAGAATCTAACTATGCGCTTGGCTCAGTGATTTTTGCCACTTTCCCCAAGGAGCACAGGGTGGGGCAACAGAGGTCAGGTAGGACCTACTGGGAGGTGATACTTGGGCCCCTAATGTGACCACACCTTCCCTTGGGATTCTCCACAGCCACTGTGAGGACCCACCTTGTGCTCCTGCTTCACAGCCTCACTCTATATAGGACAGTAGGTACACTTTTCAAGAGACAAAATATGTGAAGTCCCTGGAATGCAGTAGGTGCTCAGCAAATGTTCATTCCCCAGCCTGTGTGGCGCCTTGCTCAGGGCCTGAAGGAATGCGGTATATGGGTGGTAGCTCAACCTGACCCAGGGTGGACGGGGTGATTGCTCCCAACTGAATTCACCTCATCTCACCTGCCTAGGCCATCTAGGATGGCTTCCTGGAAGAGGCACTACACACTGTGATTTCGTAGCTGAGGTCAGCCTCCCTTGACCTAGGAGCAGGTCAAGGCCAAAGACCCTGAAGGCTCAGGGTATTTAGTGCCTGCTCTGCCTCCCTAACCTGTGACTTCAGACAGGCTACCCTCCTCTGAGCCTCAGTTTCTTCCTCTGTAAAATGATACTCATGCCTTTCCCCCAGAGCCCAACAACTGCATGTGGACCCCAGCCCCACTCCTCACAGGAAACGCCCACGCTGCCTGTCCTGTTTCCCTCCTACCTCTCAGGCCGCCGCTCCGCCCTCTGCCCAGTCTGCTCTTGGCTTGCTCTTCTCTGGGTTCGAATGTCAGCTTTGTAGTGTCCAGGCTGTGCAACCTCAGGCAAGCTCTAAGCCTCTCTGCGCCTCTACTTCCACATCTGTGAAGTGGGGTCATAAAAGCACCTAAGTCAGTGTCGTCATGACAGTGACACGGTGAATTAATCACACAGAAGGCGCTAAGCATGGTGCCAGGCCCATGGTACCTGCTCAGCAGTGGCAGCTGTTGCCGCTCAGCGCTCTGCAAATGACCCTTGGCTTCTCCCCTCACCCGACTCTGACCACTGATCAAGTCCAGCTGATCTCCCTCCAGCCTCTCCCGAATCAGCGGCCTAATTTCTACCCACTGCCACATCCCCATTCTAGGCCCCCATCATAGCTCGCCTGGACTGCTCGGCTCCAGTGGCTTCTTCCTTGGTCTCCCTGCCTCCACCCCTTCCCTTCCTTGTCCAAGTTCTTCAGGGTAAGAGCCACACTCCTTCCAAGGCCCCTCCTCCAGCCCCACTGAAATCCAACCCCCACAGAAAGATCCTGTTTAAAACCAAGTGCAGCCACAGCCCTCCACCACACCATTGACTCCTACCTTCTCATTACAAAATTCAGTCTTCCCGGGGCCTCCAAGTCCCCTCCCCCTCTCCCACTCAGCGTCAGCCAGCCCGCACTCCCTGCTACTCCTCAAACACAGCAGGCGTGTCCTGCCTGGGGGCCTCTGCCCTGGCTGCTCCCTCTCAGGGGAGCTTCCCCAACTACCCTCCACACGAGATTCCCCCAGTCCCTCTTCAGGCACCCAAGCCTGAAATTACCTGGGTCGTGTTTGCCTATTCTAGGAGGGCAGAAGGTTTTTTGCCTGAATTCCATTCCGGTGTCTGGAGTGTAGTTGGTGCTCAGATACCTGTAGAATGAGTCAAACAATAGTCTTAACGTCTCAACGGCTCCTCCAGAAGGTGTGCGTCCCTGTCCTGTGTTAATAGGTGTGGAAACTGAGCCACAGAGAGGTTAGGTAACGTGCCCAAAGGTACAATGCTGTGCCCAGAATTGCACGCCCCAGACAAGTGGCCCAAAGGGGCTAATCCTGGGGTGGCCCCACCCCATTAAGGCCAAAGAAAGAGCGATTTCCCTCATGCTCAGCAGCCCTCCTCCTCTCATTGCCCAAATCGGGGCTGGTCGGGTCCTAGGTCACCAGTGACACAGGAACCCACTCTGTCCATGACCCCTGTTCCTTCCAGCCCCAGCAAGGAGGAGGGGCAGGGCTGAAAGGGGAGGAGCAGGGGCTCCAGCCTCTGGGAGGGCCTGGTCCCTGCCTTATCTCCCCGGCTCAAGTTGCTCTTAACAAGTCCAGAGTCCAGTGTAGGGCGCAACTGACTCATAGCCTGAGGCCAGGCAGAAGGCTGTAGGGTGCCCCCCCTCCCCCTCCTCCCCCTCCCTGATCCCAAGGCCACGCACGCTCTCCACCAGTCCACGTTGGAGGTCCCTGAGAAGGTCACTTCACTTTTCCAAGCCTCAGTTTCCTCATCTGTCAAATGAGCTGTGGAGACAATTCAATGAGCTAAAATGAGGAAAGCCCCATGGCCAACTATGGGAAAGGCATCAAAAATACCACCTCTGTGAGTCAGAGTTTTCACCGTCTCACCTCTAAAATGAGAACATTAACATGCACCCGTCTGGGAAAGGTTGAATAAGTTAATCCTGAAAAGCCATTTTGCAAAACGCTTAGCAGGTAGTGAGCACTCAGGGAAGCTATCCAAAAAAGGCAAATAATTAGCTCCAGGTCTCCAGGGACACACCTGGCCCAGAATGGGGGACTCTGGAGAAACAGACATGGCATTTTGGCACTCAGGAAAGAAACCACACCAGAGGTCCTGGGGTTGAATCCAACTGCCACAAGTGTCCCTGAACAGTGGGCACGGAGGAGAGGGTGTGGCAAGCACAGGGATGAAAAGCAGGGACCCCAGGGGCACTCCCCAAGCCCCTGGGGTGGAGGCAGCTCCCACCCCTTGTAAAGGCTGGATCTCCAGGGCTGCTAGCAGCCCTCTGTTCCTTTGTGTGTCGTGTGGGGAGCTCTTAAGTTTCCTGGGGGACAGTTAAAGCCCCAAACAACAAAATGTGGATACCAAGTGGAGGGCTTGTCTCCAGAGTTCCCAGCAGCAGAGGCCCCTTATGGGGGCGGGAAGGGGCAGTTCAACGGCCAAGTTCGCCCAGGACCGCCGGGGTCCTTAACGGGAAAATCACTGCTGACGTGGAGTCGCAAACAGACAGATCCCCAGAAGAGGTCTCTCTCGCCGGCCGCGGGACCCGAGACCCATGGCGGCCCGAACCCGGGCCCACGTCCCCTCGCAGCGCTCCCCGCTGGGCGGGCCTTACCTGGCGGCGCGGCCTAGGGCGGAGGCGGCGGGACGGAAGACGCGGGGCCGGGGGGCAGCCCGGCCATGGCCCGGGACCCGCACTAGCAGTGGCAGCGGCGCTTTGTCTCTCCGGCGGCCCGGCAGGCGCAGCCGCGAGAGACCAGAGCTCGGCTCGAAGGAGGCGGGGCAGCGGGACAGCCGGGGACCTGCGGGCGCGCCCCTTTAGCCCCCCACGCTCGTCCCACCCCCGGATTGGCTGCCCGGCCTGGCCCGCCCCCAGATTCTCCCCGCCCCTGTGGGCCCCGCCCCGAAACCACTCTTAAGGGGACCGCGACCCGTTCGCAATCTTGAGTGACGGATCTCAGGAAAGAGGACGGGGTCCCCTAGAGTCAGCCGGTTTCCAAGGCTAAGGACAGCGGGGAGATTCGCCCAGAGAAAACAGCAGGGTCCTGAAGTCCTAGGACCAGCGTCCGAGCACCTCCCGGGCTAGGGTTGCCAGATTTAGGAAATTTAACACCCAACTCAATTGAAAAATAACTCCTCATGCTGAAAATTTGTGATTTATTGGAAAAAGAAAAAACTGAATACAGGACATTTCGGGCGATCTGACAGTCAGTAGAGGGCTGCAACCCTAGCTCTTGCCCTGGGGGAAGAGGGAAAGTTCCGGAGGGCCTTCACTTCTCTAGGCCTCAGTTTCCTTCTGTGTAAAATAAAGACAGTCAAGGTACACAAAGGTCATGGCACACAGTAGGTGATCTCAGCAAACAGCAATTTCTGTTCTTTTTGTTCTGCCCCAAAAAAAACCAGTTTGCCTGCCTAGACCTGTGTTTACTCCCTGCTCTTGCTGCCTCCTCCTGGCCACCTCCAGGGCTCAATCACTGCCCAGTCCTGGCTTGAGGGCAGGAGACCAATCGGACTGGTCAGGACCATACATTCATTCTGCATCCTCTCACTAAGAGACTACTGTGTGCCAGGCACTGTGGCTGAATCAATCAACAAACCACAGAAATAAGATGAGCTCTATAAGCGGTTCGTGCCAGGAAGATGGTTCGCAGGGGCCATGGAGTGGAAGGGCTGTGAATGCCATTTCGGACAAGGTGGCTGGTCAGAGGAAGCTTCTCTGAGGAGCAGGGACCTGAAGGACCTGGAGGAGGGAGCCGTGGAGATATCTGGGGGTCTCCCAGGCAGAGGGAACAGCAAGTGCAGAGGTCCGGAGATGGGCCCATCCCAGGCATGTTTGAATGAAGAAGAGGCCAGCAGGGCTGGAGCCGAATGAGCAAGTGCAGGAATAGTAGGCTGAGTAATGTTCCATTGTGTGGCTGGACCACATTTTTGTCTATCTTAGCATCCACCCGTGAGCATTAGGTTGGTTTTGCCTTTTGGCTACTATGAATAGCCAGGCATCTTCATGGCTGGAACTGTAGAAAAGAGACAATGATTCATAGGGACTGGAGAGAGGAATTTGAGAACCAGAACTGGGTCATGGCTACGTTACCTAGTCCCGATGATGTTACCTCAAAATCGTGTCTTGAGTCTGTCACTTCTCCATTTCCGCTGCCGCTTCCCCATCCTAGGCCACTGGTCATATCTCACCAGGTGGGCTGCCGTAACCTTCTCTCAGGTCTCCCTTCTGCCATTCCAACTCCCAGCCCCCCGGGTCCAATCTCCATGGAGGGATCCTAGTAAAACTTAAATCACGTTATGGCACTCTCTTGCTCAAAGGCTTTTCCAGACACACAACTGTGGCATATTGGGCTGATGATCTAACCAAGTGAGCTACCCAGCCAGGACCAGAATACAAGTTTAAAAGACAGATAAGCACATACATTTTCATAGCAACACTACTTACAATAGCCAAAAGGTGAAAACAACCCAGATCTCCACCCATGGACGAATGGATAAATAAAATGTGGTACATCCATGCAATGGACTATGACTCAGTCATAAAAAAAACATGAAGTCCTGACACCTGCTACAGTGTGGATGAATGCATCAAAACCATGATGCTCAGTGAGAGAAGCCAGACGCAAAGCCCGCATATTGTATGATTCCGTTTATATGAAATGTCCAGAACAGGTAAATCCATAAATACAGACAGCTGACTGGCAGTTGCCAGGCAGGATTTTACTTTTGGGTGATGAAAATGTTTTGGAACTAGATAGGGGTGGAGGTTGCATAGAGCATTGTGAATTCATTTCAAAATAGTCAATTTTTTAAAAAGGTTTTATTCATTCATTTTTGGATTTTATTTATTTATTTTTAGAGAGAGGAGAAAGGAGGGAGAAAGAGAGAAAGAGAAACATCAATGTGTGGTTGCCTCTTGCACAGCCCCCACTGGGGACCTGGCCCACAACCCAGGCATGTGCCCCGACTGGGAATTGATCCTGTGACCCTTTGGTTCGCAAGCCGGCACTCAATCCACTGAGCTACACCAGCCAGGACAAAAATGGTCAATTTTATGTCATGTGAATTTCACCTCAATGAATTATTGTTTTAAATGACAGCCAAGTGTTCCTGCCCTCCCTCACCAGAGGGGGGAAATAAGGAAGCAGCACTCATGCAGTACACTAGCTGACAACGGGAGTCAGGGAGAAACGCAAAGCAGGGGCAGAGCGTGTGCACTGTGAATGAGGATGACGGATTAGCCATTTTCACTAGGAGGGCCGTGGAGAAGGCAGCTTTTGAGCAAAGACCTGAGGAAATAGGGCAAAAGCCATGCAGATATCCAGAGGGGATGCATCCCAAGCACAGGGACTAGCAAGTGTAAAGGCTCAGAGGCAAGAAGCATGTCAAGGAAGTCAGTGTGGCTGGAGCAGAGAGAGTAAACCGAGAAAAGAGGTGGGAGCAGGGGGGCCTGTGGGCTTTTCTCCGAAGGCTCAGGAGAGGAGGGGGCCCCACGAAGGAGATGAGAAGGCGCAGACGGTGAAATAGGCCAAAAACCAGGCCAGGCCAACTGTAGGCAGTGTAACTGAAGACTCTGTGCCTAACCTGTGATGCCTCCCCACCCACCGCCCTCCCGCCCTGCCACCAGTTAGAAGGTGGGTCTGGGAGTGCAGGGAGTTTAGTCTGCTTTGTTCTCTGTGGGGTCTCCAGTGCCTGGCACAGTGCCTGTCAGATAGTAGGTACAGGGTGACCGGGACATGCACGACTCAGGACCTGAGCCAGTTCTTCCCAGGAAGGTGCTCACAGGACCTGCCATCTTGCATCCGGACCTCGGCCTCCCCACCCTTTCTAATGATCCCCCACTTCGCTCAGCCACCAGCAGGGAAAGGCAGTGCTCTAAGCTGGCGTCTGGGGCAGCGTTTCATCCCACAGTGGCTGTTCTGCCCCTGAAGTGGCTAGCACCAGCCAGCCCCAAAGAGGAACTGAAATTGCCCTCCACCACAAACACTCAGCCCAGGCCACAGGCTGGGAGGGACCGGGGGGGAGGTGAAGTGTAGGAAGGGCTAGATCCCTTCGGGGCCCCTCCTCCCTTGGTACATGTGGAGGAGAAACAGGGGCCTGTGCGAATTTTGCTGAAGGCATGGAGATCGGGAAGGTCTTGTCCGCTCCTTGCGTGGTGTCAAATGGAGGATTTGAGAGCCCTGCCTTAAAAGGTGGCATTGCCAACTCCTCTCCTCATCCCCTCCATCATTTATGGGGCCTCTCATCCCCCCTCTCTAAACCCTTTCTTCTATCTTCTGCAGTCTCCCGAATTCCTAAATACTTCCTCCCAAGGAGCAACTTAAACTTCCTCTGAGTTTCACCTGCTCCTTAATAGTAACCAAGATGTGTTGCATATCATCCCATGGCCAAGTTCCTTTCACAGACCCTTATATTGACCCTCAAGCCAAGGCTCAGAGAAGGTGAGTAACGTGCCCATAGTCACACAGGAAGGGGCAGAGCTGAGGCTACAACCCAGGTCTATTGGCTACCAAAGCCTATATTCCTAAGTACCTAGCTGCCTCCTCTTCCAAGTACTTACTGCCCTAGCAAAACCCACAAACCAATAGCCCCCTCTTTGAGATAAACCACGGCCCTCACCCTGAACACCAGAATGGCTGCCTTTGGTAGGATATTAAGTCAGATATGTTTTTCTTCCTGCTACATCAGGTCAGGACTTGAAGGGAGGTAGGGTTGGTGGTCTTGGTCCCTGAACCACACCAGGACTACAGAAGGCCAGAGAGAGAGGTCTTTCATTTGCCTATCAAGCCCTGACTCATAAAGCAACTCGTAATCTTGCTTGGAGCTGGAAATTAATGGATTTAATGTGCATACTTGGGTTCCAATGACCCCTCTGCCATTTTCAAGCTCTGTGACCGCCCGCAAGTCACTTCACCTCTCTGTGCCTTGGTTTCCTCATCTGTAAAACTGAAGAAATGCCAGTCCCCATCTCAGAAGGTGTTATGAAGGATTTCAAGAACAACAGGTTAAAAAAAAAAGAGCAACAGGTCACATTTCCTGAGCACTTGCGTGTTTTGCTTCTCAAGACAACGCTGAGAAGTAGGGCCGATCTTACCACCACCATTTTACAGGTACAGAAACAAGATGAAGTGGCTTGCCTGAACTTACACGCGAGCAAGTGGACGCAAATCCAGGTGGCCTGGCGTGTGAGCCTACGCCTTGCTGCCCCGCCACGTAGCGATGTAAAGCCCTCAGAACAGCACCAGCACATAGTAAGGGCTCAATAACTGTTCGGGGTTATTACCTTGTCCTGCTTACAAGTTTTGGGTGGAAGTTCAAACATCTTTGAGTAATGGAAAAATTGAAAGACAACTAAGTCAGTAGCTGGGAAGATATAGCGCTTGGAGATTAAGAAAAATCAAAATAAGCCCTGGCTAAGTGGCTTATTTTGGATTGAATGCCAGACTGTGAACCAAAGGGTTGCAGGTTCAATTCCCAGTCAGGGCACATGCCTGGGTTGCAGACCGAGTCCCCAGTAGGAGGTGGCAAGAGGCAACTGCACATTGATGTTTCTCTCCCTCTTTCCCTGTCCCTTCACCTCTGTCTAAATATAAAAATAGCCCTGGCTGGTGTGGCTCAGTGGACTGAGCGCCGGACTATGAAGCAGAAGGTCGCTGGTTCGATTCCCAGTCAGGGCACATGCCTGGGTTGCAGGCCAGGTTCCCCGGTGCCAGAAGCGTGAGAGGCAACTACACACTGATTTTTCTCTCCCTCTCTTTCTTCCCCCTTTCCCCTCTGTCTATAAATAAATAAATAATAAAAATAAATAAAATCTTAAAAAAATACAGAGCCCTTGGGGAAAATCTATAATTAAAAAATTTTAATTAAAAATATTTAAAAATTTAAAAATAAAAATAATAAAAATTAAAAATAAATAAATAAAATATATGCCCTGGCTGGTGTGGCTCAGTGTATTGAGTGCCAGCCTGTGAACCAAAGGATCGCTGGTTGGATTCCCATTCAGGGCACATGCCTGGGTTTTGGGCCAGGTCCCCAGTAGGGGGCGCATGAGAGAGAACCACACAGGTTTCTCTCCCTCTCTCCCTCATTTCCCCTCTTTCTAAAATAAATAAATAAAATACTTTTTTTAAACAAAGCCAATTAAAAAAATTAAAATATTAATTAAAAACTAAAAAGTTTCTGGGGGGTATAACACAGACAAATTAATAAGTAATTGCCCTGTAAGGGACAAGCCCACTCCCCCTTAGAGGCTTGATACTTAGGAGGCGACGCTCCCAGGAAACCAGGGCAGACTTCAGGCAGAGGTCACGTTTCAGGTGGTTTTAAAGGGTGTGTAGGAGTTTGCCCAGCAGAAGAAAGGGAAAGGGAATATCAGACAGTGCGACTAGCACAAGCAAAGGTCTGGAAACACGGAACAAGGGCAAAAAGAGGCCTGGTGAGTCCAGAGCGCAGGGCATTTGGTGGATGTTGTCACGAGATGAGGTCTTTGTGGTTGAGACTGTGAGGGGCTTGGAATGACAGGCTGAGGTGTCTGAATTTTATTCATAAGGTAACAGGAACCATGGATGATTTAGAGCTGGAGAGAGACATGGCACATAATCAGATTTGTGCCTTGGAAATTTAAAAAAAATAATAATAATAATAATAACAATACCAGCAGCAGCAGCATTTATTCAACACTTATTTAATTTTCACTACAATCCTATGAAGTAAGTTCCTTCCTTATTCCCATTTTACAGATGAGGAAACAGACTCAGCTCAAATCACTTGCCCCTGGTGACAAAGCCAGCAGTAAAGAAAGCAAGCAGGTAAACTATGCCCCAAATCTGTGTTTTTGGCCTTAATAGCTATTCGACTGTGAATTAGAGGCAGCAGACCTGCAGCCTGGGAGGCTTCCAGGAAGCTTGGGGGGAATCCAGGAGCAAGGGGGTCTAGGCCAAGGAGGGCCGCAAGGTCTGGAAGCCACTGCCAGCCCTCCACCACCCCGGGGCCACCAGGGGGCGCCAGAGGCCCGCGCAAGCCGGGCCGCCCCCCACCCTCCCACCCCTCCACTCTCAGGGTCCGCAACACCCGGCAGCCTGGGACTCTGTCCCAGCTGGCGCGCTGGAAGCTCGTGCGCCCACGCTGAACCCGGGTAGTAACTAGGTTGTCGGTCCTCTGTGGAGCCATTAGGCCCTTTAATTACCGGGATTGGAAGTGAATAATTATCTGCGGGGCCTGAAGCCACTGAATCACTTCCCCGCAGAAACCGGATTCCCCCGGCGGAAGAGGGGGGTGGCTTGCAACTCCCTTCTGGGCTCGGGGACTGTGGGGTGGGTGTGGGGTGCGCGGCCACCACGCCGAGGGCGTAATTCTGGAGCCTTAGAGTAAATCCCTGCCTGCCCTTGGACCAGCCTTGCAATTCGGCCAGGTCACTTCACCTCTCTGTGCCTCAGTTTCCTTCTCTGTCAAGTGGAGGGAAATAATATTCTCTCCATAAATTGTTGGGAAGATTAAATCGTTAATCCGTGGAAAGCCCTCAAAATAGTGCCTGGTACATAATGCTTTAATAATGGTTAATGCTGTTATTAGCATCATCGTTCTTACTATTTGGGCATAGTAGGTAGTTAAGAGCTGGAGTTCTGCAATCAGACGGGCCTTGAGATCAGACCAGCTACTTCAGTCACTTAAAGAGTCATGTGGCTTTGGACACATCACTTCACTGCTCTGCCTCAGATTCTTCATCTGAAAAATGGGGAAATTCATAGCAAGCCCCTCCCAGTGGGGAGGGGCTGGGAGGGTATAATATTGCCTGTGATGGTCTCAGCTTGGTGCATACTTCTGGAAACGGAGTCCAGGTTATAAAAACTGTTCATCCTTTTCTTAGGCAAGTACTTGGGGCAATTTTAGACTCAAAGGTACTGGGAGGATAGGAAAGGGAGCCAGCCTGGGGCTGCCAGCTCAGTTGGTTAGAGCATCGTCCTGTTACACCAGGGTTGTAGGTTGGATCCCGCATCGGGGCATGTACAAGAAGCAACCAGTGAATCCATGAATGAGTGGAACAACAAATCAGTGTTTCTCTCTCTCTCTCAAATCAAAAAGAGAGAAGAGAGGGCTGGTGTGGCTCAGTGGATTGAGCATCGGCCTGCAAACTAAGGGATTGCTGGTTTGGTTCCCAGTCAGGGCACATGCCTGGATGTGCAAGAGGCAACTGGGGGGGAGGGTGCAAGAGGCAACCACACATTGATATTTCTCTCCCTCTCTCCCTCCTGTCCCTCTGTCTAAAAAGAGAGAGAGAGAGAGAAGAAAGGAAAAAGGAAGAAAGAGAAGAAAAGGGAACCAAAGCTGCAAGAAGGAAGCAAGAGGGCACAGACAGCATCAGGCACCTGTGCTCAGCAGATGAGCCCGCCCCCCCCCAGCCCCCAGGAATCCAGCCTGGGGGAGTTCCAACTGCAGGGTGGGAGGAGGAGGGCCCAGTTATGGAATTCTTTTCTGATGCCCCTTCCTGAATCTCCCAGCCTCAGCTGGACCTTGATGGGTAGGAAGCGAGAGGGTTGGCTGGGCACCCCCAGAGCTGTCTGGAACGCTTTATTAGTTATGTGCAGTGTAACAAATGACTCCCTAACTTAGCGACCTCAGAGTCCAGTCTCATCTAAATTAGTTATGAGACTCAAAGTTGACCCATTCATTCAGGCAAATTCCTCTTTTGTGAAATTGAATGTGTTACGGGCTTTCGAATACAACGGTAGGGCAGGGCTAGGGCAGACTTTCCTATTCTCAAAGGGGGAAAGAGAAAAGAAGAAAGTGATAGGCCCCGGGGCTCTTTGGCTCGAGCTCTGCCCCCTAGGACACTGAGGCTGTGGTCCTGCCTCTGGACCTACTGGGCTGGGGAAGTCCTGTCTCTGGCCACATTAGGATGGCATTTCTGACCCAGAATTCTCTGTGCGTAGCCATGGCTTTATGAGGCGAAGCCCTGGATGCAGGGCTCCTGGGCTGGAATTGTAAGCAGGTGGCTCTACCAGGCTGGAGGCACGCCCCTGTGACTCTGGGAGGTGGGGAGGGGGTGTTTGCCCTGATCTTAGAGGTGGCTGTCTGCCTGGGTTGTGCCACTGGCAGCCCCTCAGAAATCTAGATGGAGGCAGACATGGCCCCCCACAGCTTTGCGGGCACAGCACTGGCTGCTGGAAGCTGTTCCTGGGGTTCCTAGCAGCTGAGGGGGCCCTGCTCCTCCTTTGAGATCCTCCTGCCCGTGAGCCCTCCTGCTGTGGGCCTGTGCCCAGAGGGAGGGGGGCTCTGATGATATCCGAAGGCCTCTGGGGTCATTGTCCCACCGGCTCTGATATTTTTTTCTGCAGCCCTCCTCTTTTCTTTCTGGGCCCTCACCAGAGTCGCCCTTAGTGGTCAGTATAGACTCTTTCTAGCATGCACCCCAAAACTCCTGCAGCCCCTACCCATAACCCAGTTCCCAAGCTGCTTCCACCTTTTTAGGTGTTTGTTGCAGCAGCACCCCCACTTCTCGGAGCCAATTTTCTGTCTTAGTCTGTTCCTACTGCTGTAACAAAATACCATATAAACTGGGTGGCTTAGAAACAACAGACATTTATTTCTCACACTTCTGGAGCCTGGAAGTCCAAGATCAAGGGGTCAGCAGATTCAGTGTCTGGTGAGAGCCAGCTGTCTGGTTGAGAGCCGGTAGCTTTCAGCTGTAACCTCACAGGGCAGAAGCAGAGAGAGGCCTCTTTAGGGTCTCTTTTATAAGGGCACTAACCTCGTGCATTAGGAGTCTGCCCCCATGGCCTTCCAAAGGCCTCACCTCCTAACACCATAACCTTCGGGGATTAGGACAGCCACATGAATTTTAGGGGGGTAGCAACGTTCAGTCCACTTACCAGCCCCTGCCCGGCTAGGGGAAAAACTACGCACTCAGGCCTCCTCACCAGTGGCCCAGACCTCATTCCCAGGAGTGAGAGGACCAGTTTCCAGAAGTGTCTTGTACAGATGTGGACACCAAGGCCTCCACTCACCAGCTGGGTGACCTTGGGCCAGTCTTTACACTCAAGCCTCAGTGTACTCATCTGTAAATGGGTGTGGGCGCATACCACCCACAGGGCTACTCTGCTGGGCCACCACTCTTCACTCTCCTTGAGGGACATACGACTCGACTCTTATACCCAATTATAAATTCAACCAATGTTCTTTACCCCTGACCAGTATGGCTCAGTTGGTTGGGTATCATCCTGCAAAGCAAAGGGTCACAAAGGGTCACTGCTTCCATTCCCAGTCACGGCACATGCCTGGGTTGCGGGTTCGATCTGTGGTTGGAGTGTGTACAAGAGGCAACCGATCAATGCTTCTTTCCCTTTCTTTCTCCCTCCCTCCCCCTCTCTCTAAAATAAATAAATAAAATTAAACCAACATTCTTTATTGACCATGGGTTATGTGGAAATGCCACCCACACTCCCAAGCCCTTAACAAAAGTTTTCTCATCAAATTCTCCCTTGCAACCCAAGGAGGTCAGCCCTGTGATTGTCCCCATTTTGCAGGTGAGGAAACTGAGGCTCAGAGAGTCCAAGTGACCACCCAGCTAGGAGGAGGCCAAACGGAATTCTAGGCCTGTCCAGATGACCCCAGAGCCTTCGTTCTTTTTTTTTTTTTTTACTTATTTTTAGAGAGAGGGGAAGGGAGGGAGAAAGAGAGGGAGAGAAACATTGACGTAAGAGAGAAACATTGGTGGGTTGCCTCTCACACGTCCCCACCTGGGACCTGGCCCACAACCCAGGCCTGAGCCCTGACCAGGAATGGAACCAGCGACCTTTCGGCCTGTGGGATGACAACAAAACCGCTGAGCTGCCCCGGTCAGGGCCAGTCTTCCTTCTCAGTTAGGGGGCCCCTCAGACAATGGCATCCTGCCTTAAAGTGCGGTAAGATTCTGCTCAGGGCTAGTGACCCCACTTTTGAGTGCCTCGGTTTCCTTATCGTAGCATGAGGACAATTCTAATAATGACAGTACCTGCCCCAGGGCTGCCGTGAGAATCAAATTTGTCATCATGTAAAATGTCCAGAGCTGTGCTGTCCAGGACAGTAGCCACCAGCCACATGTGGCTCTTTAATTTCAATTTGTTAGCATTAAATAAAGTCACAGAGTCCATTCCTCAGGGACACCAACCACACTTCCAGTGCTCAGTAGCCTCATGTGGCTGGTGACCATACTGAACAGCCCAGACAAAACATGCCCATCACCACAGAAAGTTCCATTTCTCAGCACTAGTACAGGGCCTGCCTGTCATCAAGCAAGCCTCACAACCTGTTCATTGTATTATTAACCCTGTACCTGTTCATTATCATAATAGGGTTATATCTGTCACCGTTAATTCTGTCCTAGCTTATTGTTATTTTTGTATTTATCATTAATCCTGTAACTAAGTGCTGAATTGTTAGTCCTAGAACTGTTAACTATGACTGTATTATTGTTATATTACATTTATTATTAATGTTATTACTAACCTATTGTTATGTTATATTTATTATTATTAATCCTGTAACCATTAGTTCCTGTTATTACTATTACTCCTAGGCCTGTTAACTGTTATTGTCATATTTATTATTACTACTAATATCCTATTGTTACTTACATTTGCTATTAATCCTGTAATCCTATTACTATTCATTAGACTCTTTAACAGTTGTTACATTACTATATTTATTGTTAACCCATTTATTATTAATCCTGCACCACTTAACTTCCATTTTGTTATTATTATTGTTAATTGTTAATATTATTAATAGTATTAGTAGGTGTTTATTAATATTGTCAACTATTGTTTTGTTGTGGTTATTAATCCAGAGAGTCATTAGCTCCTGGAACTGGGCAAGAAGCAGGTGCCTTCACCCATTGGAAGAAGGGCCGTGGGAGCAGCTTCCTTCAGCCCTCTTTGCTTGGTTTGGGGGGGAATTCAAACCTCTTTCTCTTGTTGGGGCCCAGCGACCTGCAGAGTGGGAGGAGCCACCATCGGCCAGCCTCCGAGAAGATGAAATCGCTGCTGTAAGCCGCGATGCTCTCAAATCCAGGGCAAGGCAAGAAGACGGAAGGGGTATTCCTTGTAACCCTTTGCCTTTCTAAGGAAAGACAAAAATAGCAAGTGAGACGTCTCTATCGCAGAGAGCACTGAAACAAGAGACTGGACTCTGGAGAGGACGCTGGTGAGAAGAACTTCAGGGAGAAAGAAAACCACTTTGGGCCTCAGAGAAATCTGGCGCGAGAGAAGGCGTGCGCGGTGATTAAAAAGGGGAAGAACCACAAGTCTCCGTTTAAGTCAGCAGAACAGCCGTCTGGGCAGTGAGAGGGAAAGTGCTTGTGGCTGGCAGACTTCGGCGACCCTCTGACGACGGCTGTGTACCTGGCTGCTCTGTTGGCATCACCTGGCCCTGTCTGACTGCAGGCAAGTAAGTGATCTCTCTGAGCCTCAGTCTACCCAAGTGGAATAAAGAGACAGTAATATAGGGTGAATAATTTAGGCTTCCCCGACACCTTTCCCCCTCTTCCCCCTCCACCCCTGTCCCACATCCTCAGATGGAGTGCAAACATCACTGCAGCACCTCCTGATGGGTTGCCAACAGCCTGAATCCAAAGTTAGGATCTGAGCTTCAACAGGTCCTCCTCAAAACACTCCATGGCTCCCTATTGTCCTCAAAAGAATTCCCAAACTTACCACCAGGACCTTGCAGTCTCCATGTGATGGGCCCACCTGTCCATTTCCCCATCTTTTCCCACCATCACTGCCTTCTTGACTTTCCTCCAACACACCAAGCTTATTCCCACCTCAGGACCTTTGCACTTGCTGTTCCTTTGCTCTGGAATGCCCTTCCCTCAAACCTTATCAGGCCTGGATCCTTTTAGCAGTGGGATGGGGTGGAGGTGTGGCCTCAGCTCCAATGTTTGCTCCTCAGAGATGTCCTCCCGGAGCCTCCAGTCTAAGCCTCTTCCCACTCTCCATCCGTAAGTGTTTTGTCATCTTCACAGTACATTACCCCATTTACCTCCTTTGCTCTTTCCCCCACCAGAATGACAGCTCCAGGAGTGCGAGGGTATTTGTCTTGTTTGCTGCTGTGTCCTCAGTACCTAAAACAGTGCCTGACACACAATAGGTATTTAATACATATTTGTGGAAAGCACATGTTTGTGGCCAGCCCCTTCAAGGTTATGGGGCTCCAAGGTCCCCCTCTTCCCATCTGGGTGGAGTCTGGAAATCCCCACCTTCGGGGGAACCCCTTCCTGTAGCTCAAGGGCAGGAGTAGGCTTGATAGTTTCAGAAAGACTGATGCAGCAGTGTTTTCCCTTGGGCAAAGCCCCACGCTAACTGCTTTAATGCATTAACTCATTTAATCCTCCCCGGAACCCAGTGGAGTGGGTACCCGTACTGTTTCCATTTCATAGATGAGGAAATTGAGGTATGGAGAAATCTAGTCACTTGCCCAAGGCTAGTAAGAGGGGGAGGCAGGGGAATGGAGGAATGACTATGGTGTCTGGGAAGGGATGATGTGGCCCCTGCAAGCTAGGGGCGCGAGCGACTTGTTTCTTGTGTGGGAGGGAGGTAGGTGTAGGCATTCCTGTCTCCTCTTCTTCCCATGCATTGGGGGAAGGGCTGGCTGAGCCTATGCTCCACCTCAGACTTAGGGGAGAGCCTATTGTCAATTTCCCCCAACATAAGGCATGTACAGAAAGTGAAAGTAGGCCTGGGAAGAGCATAGAAGGAGGCTCAGAGAGCATGGGAGCCAGTGGTCCAGGAGAGGGGGCAATGAGTGGGGGGACCGGTGCTCCTATAGAGGCCGACGTGTACAGGCACGGACTGAGGCAAGAGCAGAGCTGGGGTCGGGACGGAATCAGAATGGGGGTGCTGGAGTCTTGGCGGGTCGGCTCAACAGAGACGCGGATGATCGGGGCCGGGTGGAGTTGGGATCCTTCCACGGGTGATGATGAAAGCTGCGGTTTCTATTGCACCGACCAGCCCGGCGCGCGCAGATAAGGCCCAGCAGGAGGGAGTCGGCTGGGGCGCGCCCCCTCGAGGCCATGCAGCTGGGCCCCTCCCCTCCCCGCCCATTTCCCCGCCCCTCCAGCATCTGGCCCCGCCACCGCTGGCTGAGGCGCTAGGTGGTCTCCGGGCGCTACATGGGTGGGGCCAAAATTGTCCTGCCCCTCAGACCTTTCATTCCCTTCTTTAGGCTGAGCGTTGCGAAATCAGGTGGGCGAGGTGTGGGCGTGGCCTAACAAAGCCCCTCCTGTGGCCGGGCCTCGTAGGAGACACTAAGACCAGGTCAGCCTTGGAGCAGCGGGTTGATGGGCGGGGCCAGGTCCGGCCCGAGCCCCCTCGGACTGAGCCAGGCTCGAGGTTGACATGGGCGGGGTTCGGGTGGCCCCGCCCCGGACCCGCCCAGACCCCGCCCCTGCCGTGGCCGCCCTCCCCCGCCGGGCTGCGCTCTCAGAGCCGGTTTCCCTTTACATAACGGCGCGGGGCGGCATGGGCTCGGGCCACCGCCTCCGCCCGGCGGCCCGCGCGGACTATCGCGGCCCGCGGTGGCGACGGCTGCAGCAGCAGCAAAGTTTCCCCGGCGGCGGCCGGGGGGCGCATCCCCCCGCAGCTGTCAAGCTCTGGCGGCGGAAATGATGAGACGCTGGCCATTTTCCGAGCTCGGGTTTCCTGCCTGAGCCCCGCTTGAGCGAGCCGAGAGCCAGGAGCCGGCGCGCAGAGGGATCGTGCCCGGGGCGGGGGCCCGCCCGCCCCCTCGGGATTTCGGGGGGCCAGGGGCACGCGACGCCATGGGCCGGCCGGGCCCGGACCCCCTCTCTCTCAGGTAAGCCCGCCTTCCCAAGCGCTCGCGTCCTCGGGGATGGGAGGGCTTTAATGGGGGAAGAGGAGGCCCGTGTCCAGTTCTGCCCAGGGTCTGTGCACTCCTACAACAGCCTAAAATATTGTCCTGCAGCTAACTCGATTGGGGGCGTTCCCGCGGTGACCCTTCTTCAGCGCCCGCGACACCCTCCCAGTGACACCCCCACCCACACACGTGCTGGGGATATAATGGGGGCAGCCCAGGCGGCGAGGGAGACGCTGAGAGAGGGTATGGCCAACACCCCAGTTCGCCTCTTCAGCAGCCCAGCCCGTTGCGGGCAGCAGTCCCCCTCAACTTGTGACCGGTGAGGAAGGGTCGGGAGTCATCGCTAGGTACCTTGAAAGTGAAAGTGGTCCAACTGAGGCTGTGAGAATAGAAGAGCCCTCCAGCCGCAGCTCACTCCCTCTCCCAGGCCACGCCATGTGGCTAGGAGGGTAGCACCCCGATTTTGGAAGCTCCTCTCCCCACTTCTTGCATTGCAGCGGGGGGGGGGGGGGAAGCAGGATCAGGCGCCCCCATGCTACTGAATTTGAAGGTTCACAAGGTTTAGGGGGCCCTAGAGCCCAGGTCTCTTTGGGCATGGACCCTCACAACCAGGACCTGGGGCTCCAGGGGAATTTTCCCACCAAAGAAAGGGTGGGGTGGGGTGTGGGGCATTGGACTGATAGGTCAGCAGGACTGGGAGGGTATTTCAGAGGCCTTCAATGCCCAGTGAAGAAACCCCTCCCTCCCTTTGGCCACCGGGGCTTTTGGAATGATGGGGACTGCATTTGAGGAACTGCGTTTGCCTGTCCCGCTGCTGCTTTTTCTCTTTAGTTTCCTCATTCCCCTGTTTCTCTTCCCCATTCCCGGGGCCACGATGATGTAGGTGAGGAGGTCACTGCCTGCAGCTGGGGGCCTCCAGGGAGGGGCCTGGCCAGGCCGGACCTAGGGGGAGGAAGTGAAATCGGGGTGTAGGCAGGGGCTTGAGAGCAAAGGGCCTGGCGATGCAACGTCTGCAGGGCCACGGTCCAGCTTTGGGGGCAGGAGGGGCTGAGACCCGTGCCCCCTTGCCTGGGAGGTGAGCATCCCCTGACACCTGCACGCTGCCAGGCTTAGCTGGGGCCGCCAGCCCATTCCGCATTCCCACTTGTAGTCCAGCCACAGGCCCCCTGCCAGGGCGGTGGGCACATAGGTCTCCAGGGCTGTGGGCTCGAGTCGTGTCTGGATTTCCCGTCACTGACCTGGCTGCCAGAGAGAGCGGAAACAGCTCTGGCAGCTCCTCAGGGCCTATGGGGGCTAGAGACCTAGCCCTAATAGGGGGAGAGCAGGCAGAGGCTGCCTGGGCAGCCTGGGGTCAGTGAATGAGAGGCCAGGGCCTGTTGGGGAAGCTGGAAGGGTTTTTAATATACTTTTTCTGAGCCTTTTCCCACAACCCCCCTCGGGGAGGGAAAACCCTTCTGAGCCAAAGGGTGAACATTCCTAGAACTTGTTGGAGTCCCTGCGGGCTACAGAGGCTGAGGCAGGGAAGGGGCTGGACTGAGGACCTTCAGGGGCTCAGCGGTGGCAGAAGAGCATCCTGGAGGCTTAGATTCCGTTCTCTCACTGCCTCCTTTCCAGCTGAGGGTGGGGGCAAGTGACACTGGTGAGCCTCAGTTTCCCATTATGTTAAATGGGGTAATAGCAGGTTTGTGGTAAAGACGTAAAGGAGCCAGTGTATGAGAAGCACCTGGCAGAGAAGGGGTTCGTTATGGTGGAGGCGGCAATGTTATTGTTGCCATCATGAGTGTTGCCGGCTATGGGCTGTGGAGGGTTCATTAATGGGTGCCTTGGGCACCTCCTACATGGTCAGTTCCGGGCTCCCTGAGTCTTGGGGAGAAGAATTCTGAAGACTCAGGCAGGATGAGTAGATGGTGCTTCCTTGGCTATGAGACCTTGCTTAACCACGCCAGCCTCAGTTTTCTCATCTGTCAAATGGGAGTGTGCCCGCTTCTTAGCATCCTTGGGACCATATGGGTGTGAATTCAGCAAGTGTTTACAACTGCATGATCAGGAGGAGGAGGAGTAATAAGGATGCGATTGTTATTACACTGTCGGTTGTGGATGTTAGCTCTGCTTGTTTTCTATCAGGTCCTCCCCATCCCCACTCTTCTGGACCCTGGGCATGAGCTTTCTCTGATAGAGAGAACTTTTTTTTACTTTTATTTATTTTTTGGAGCGAAGGGAAGGAAGGGAGAAAGAGAGGGAGAGAAAAACATCGATCAGTTGCCTCTTGCCCGCCCCCAACTGGGGACCTGGCCTGCAATCCAGGCCTGTGCCCTGACTAGGAATCGAACTGGTGACCTTTGGTTTACAGGCTGGAGCCCAATCCTCTGAGCGGCACCAGCCCAGTGCGCAATAGGGCTGATAGAGAGAACTTTCTAATACAAGTCGAACTCTGGAGAGCCACTCCAGATAAGGCCCAGCAGGTGCTAGGTAGGGAGCCCTGCCACAGTTCAGCCTGTGGGGCCCCTTGGATGTCTGGGTCCTGCTGTGCCACCCTGGACACCTCCACCTCCTGGATGGAACCTCTCTCTTTGGGCAGAATGGGGTGGGGCTGAAAGCACCTCCCCCTGCCAGTCCTAGCACCCGCCCACTTTGAGTGGCAGAGACAGGGTGCATAAAGCACTTAGTACTGGACCTGGCACTTAATAATAATAATAGTTGTTGTTGTTGTTGTTATCATTATTTAAATGAGACGCCTTTCCAGTTAAGTTCCCAGTTCTTCCTGGTAGCAGCATGGGCTTTGAAGCCAAATATGGGCTCTGCCAGCCTGTAGCTGTGAGGCCTTGGGCAAGTTACCTGATGACTTTGGGCCTCACCTGCCCATTGGGGGCCAAGAATCCCAGCCTCTCCAGGTTCTATGAGCCTGTATGTGAGCTTATATTCTAAGTGTGTGAACCGGGCAGAGTGTTGGGGTAATTTCTATGGCTCTGTGACCTTGGGCTTGTCCCTTACCTCCTCTGAGCGACAGGTTTCCTCCTCCAGGACATGGCAGTAAAAATGGCTTCACAACAAGGTTGTTTTGAGAGGAGGCAGGTACGGAGCCTGGCACACAATCAGTGCGCAGTAAGTGTGAGCAACTGCTGTTAATGCCCAGGAGGGGCTGGCACTGAATTGCCAGGTTTCCTGGGAAAGGGTCTCTGTGGGGCCCTGGTTGTGCAGCGTTTGGGGCTGGGAGCGGCAGGAAGCTGCTTCCATCTGGCAGGCAGGAGAAGCCTGCCTCACAGAGTCCAAAGGTGTAATGCAAGTTGCAAGTTCCCAGCTACCCCTCCTCCCTGGGGAAACTGAGGCGGGAAGGCCAGGGGAAGTGACTCAGCTGGGGTCACTAGCTGAGTCAGGCCTAATTGGACCCAGGAGCCCTGTACCCCAGCTCCCTGGCTTCTGGGGGCCTGAGGTCCCTTGGGAACTAGGCAGGCCCAAAGGCCACAGCTGGATACTGCTTGCTCAGGCCCTGAGGCCTGGGTGACCAGCTTTCCCTGGTCAGGGCCCCAGGGTCCCCCCCAGCCACCATTGGCTGCTCAGCCCAGAGTCCTTCCTCTCGTCAGGGGCAAGGGGCACTTCCCCAGGAGAGCAGGTCCTCCTGGCGGCGTCCCTGGCTCGCCCAGGCCGGAAATACGGCAGCTGAGCAGATGGCTGGAAGATTTTTCCTCCCACGCCACCCTGTCAGGGGTCGGCAAGGGGGGCCGGGCTGCAGGCTTCCTTATGAGCCAGGCCTGGAGCCTCTGGGGGCCAGCCCGGATGTGGGCCCCCACCCTGGCTGGCCAGGGGGAGGCTGCCGCTGCCCCAAGTCTCCCCAGGGAGGCCTGGGAGGGAGGAAGTTTGTGCCCTGCTCACCGGGAGCTGACTCACAGGGCGCCTGACAGTGGGGGTGGGGGAGACTGGCCTTGGGGGACCAGGGGACTGGAAATGTGATTGGCCGAGGTGGACACAAAAGGGCCTTTGGCAAGGAATCTGGCCTTTGTGAGCTGGCACTCTGGTATCATATCACAGGAGGGGCCCAGAGAGGGTGATGAGTGTGGGGAGAGGCACAGGAGTGGGTGGGTTTGAGAGCACCCCTCCTGAATTGCCCCAAAGCAGCCCCGCTGATGGGGGAGGGGGAGCTTGCTGAGCTGCTTCCCCTTGTTGAGGTCTTACCCTTCTCCCCTCAACCCAGGGACAGTTAACAAGAAAAAGTCATAGGCTGGGACTGAGAGGGGGTGGGGTTTGGAGAGCACTGCCCATTCTTGGGGGGTTGGTCCCTGTCATTGCCCGCCTCCCCATGCCTGGCTGGGCCTGGGTGTCAGTCTGGGGCGGGGGCAGAGGAAGCAGAGGACATTTCCTGTCTGGCAGACTGTGCCGGCCTGATAAATGTCCCTGAGTGTGAGGGGACCCAAGAGAGTGCATCAGGGCCCTGGCTCCCCGGGGCTGCTCCGTGGGCCTGCCAGCTTGGATGTGTGAGAGGGCAGTGGGCTGCCTGCCCGGCAGTGTGTGTTGGGGTCCCCCCAGCTCTCTGGGCCTCCCTGGGCAGAGGGTCTCAGCTCCTGGAGAAGTTGGTGCTGTGGGTGGGAAAGACAGAAATGCTCCCTGTGGCCTGGAGTCAAACCTGGAGGCCTCCCCAGAGGAGGTGTCTCTGAAGGTTTGAGACTTCCTGCCCAAACATCTGTGATCTGGGGGCAGGGCTGCTGGAGACCTAGGGGAGGGTGGAGGCTATGTTTGGCTCATTTTAACTTCATTTACCACAATTTAAAATATCCTCCCCAAGCCTTGGCAGGTAGAATTCCCGCTGGTGGATAAGAGCCTTCACTGCACCTGGGTCTGATAATTTAAAGGGAAATGGTAGCTTGCCGAGATTACATTACCCAGGGTGATGGGATTGGGGCGAGTCGGAGAGCCCCATCTCTGGGGTCATGGGCCCCACGCGCAGAGCCAGGACTCCCAGCTGTTTCAGAGCCTGATATCTCCCTGGCTTGGTGGAGGCTTGAGGGTCCCTTAGGATGGATATCCTTAGGTGGAATGAGGGACACCAGACAACAGGCTAAGACTTCAGGGCCTTCCTTAGGTCACCCTTTGCAGCACTCCAGTGGACACGGTTGTTCTGGGCTTGGGGCCCTGGCAGGCAGACCCGCCCCCACCTTGCCCCTGGGTCGGGCTGGAGGAAGCTGTCTCTAACTCCTTGTGTTTGCCATGGGGGGTTGGGAGTGGGGCGCCAGGAGGGGATCTTCTGGCATCACATCCTCCTCATCCCTCACCCTGCTGGGGGACTAGGGGAATCCTGGAGCCCCCCCCCCCCCACAGCTAGGGAGCTCCTGTCCCTGAGGCCGGGCTGAGCAGGTGGGGGACCTCTGGATGTGCAGGCCCCTCTGGATGGAAAGCTGCTTGTCCTGCTGGCTGCTCAGGCTCCCAGATGCTCCGGTCCGGGGGTAGAAGTGCCCGAAGAACCCTCCAGCTCCTGCTCTGCAGCCTCAGCCTGGGGGCTCCTGGGAACCCCAGGTGATTAATACTTGCTTTCTGTCCAGAGCCTCTCAGCCCCTGCCCCCAGGGTTGGCATGATCTGAGCAAGTGCTCTTCCTCCTGGCCTGGCATATAGTAAGTGCTCAATAAATGGCCACCACCTGAGCCGAGGCTCCAGAAGGAGACTGTCTTCCTGTGGCCTGTCTGCCCACAGCGCCAGAAACCTCCTGGCACCACCGCCTCCCTGGTTCGGGCCACAGCTGGCCATTTCCTGCCTGAAGCGGCCATGTATCCCCTGAGAAGGTCTTTTGTTCGGTTCCCATGATGCCCCAGCCCTGCCCACCAGGCCAGGCTCTCCCTGTGGTTTCTCCTGGCTGGCAGGCCTGGCCTCCTCTGGAGCTGGCCCTCCTTTCTAACAGTAATAGTAATGAAGTAGCAGTAGCCACTGGTTTCAGGAGTCCTGTGCCAAGCACCCCTGAGACATCAGTCCCTAGAATACTCCTAGCAAATGCCCAGAGAACATTGGCCCATTTTACAGATGGAGACATCGAGGCTCAGAGGGGGAAACCCCTCTTCTGTAGCACCTGGCAAGGAGGTGACCCCAGGTTTGGTTGCCAGCTCCATCACAGAGAGGTCATCTGGGTGGGGGTAGGGGTCTTGGTGGGCTCCTCAGACCCCCCACTCACTGCCTTTTCTGCCAGTCCTCCTGGGTCAGTGGCATGGCTCTGGAGTGTGCTGTTTGCAGCCCATCTGGACCCCGAGAGTTCATCAATTCATACAGCTGGTATTTCTGAGTACCTGCTGTGGCCGGGCCCTGGGGAGTGGGCAGGGATGGGAGGGCATCTCAGTCCGCTGGCCGCACAGCCCTGGGGGAGGGAGGTAAACGGTAGGTAGCATCGCTCATGTTTACTGAGAGTGAGCCGGGTTCTAATCCCAGCCCTGCCCCTCACTGGCCCCGTGACCCCGGGAGAGCCACTCCCCCAGCACCTCAGTTTTCTCAGCTATAAGTTGGGCGTAATGCTGGGACTCCACCTCTGGTGGGGAATGAACAAGAGAATAATGCCAGCGTCTGCCACGGAGCAGGACGCACAGCTCGAACCAGCACCGCCTTTTTTGTTTCCCCACGTTCACCCTGTGGCTATTTCCCTGACCACCTGTGGGGTTGGGGGCCAGGAACTGAATGAGACCTTTATACTCCTGCCAGGGTCACACTCATCCCTTCCACAGACACGCACGAGGAAGAGTCTTCTTTGTGGTGTGCATTTGGGCACCCATGGGCGTTTTGGGGGTGCCTCCTGCCATTCATCCTTAGCTGTGGCACCTCTTTGTGCTTAAGTTTCTCCGCCTGTAAAATGGGAGCCGTTATTGACCCTACCTCCGAATGCTGTCATGAAACTTGGGGGAGTTCTCGTTTGCAAGGGCAGTTAGAAAAATGTGTGAGATGTAGCGAGTGTTCAGTGCACGTCACTCTTGTGGAGAAACGGGAATGCGAGCCATGGAGAGGAGAGCGGCCAGCCATCGCCTGTGCAGAGACAGAGCTTGGAGTGGGCACAGCTGTTCCAAGAAGGCTCCCACTAGGGTTTGGCCCTGCAGTTGGACTTCGAGACTGACACCCAGGGGTGGACAGGGACAGGTGTTCCAGGCAAAGGGACAGGCAGGCAGAGGCCCAGGGTACACAGGAGGTGGGCTGGCCCATCGGTGGGTGCTGGCCGCCACGTGTCTGCCAGGAGAGTGAGAGGTTGCAAGTTCTGCTGAACTCTTGCATTTGTTCATTCAACAGGCATTTGTTGAGCCCCTGCTCTATGCCGGGAGCTGCAATAGGATGGGGAGTTCCTGGCCTGGTAGAGCTCAGTTTGGTGGCAAGATAGGCACCAATCACATAATTGTAGCTGCTGAATGACAGTATCGCACTGTACGGGATTGGCGAGCTCAGGGAGGGCTGCTTTCGAGTGAGACTTGAGCAGGCTGAGAGCAGGCAGGGCTGCAGGATGCTAATGCAGTCACCCAGAGGCAGCTGGAGCCAGTGGGGCAATTCCATGGGGCCCCTTTGGTGGGGCAGCGGTCTGGGCCTGGAATCTGAGAGCTCTAGTCCCCAACCCGAGAGGACAGGGCCTGCCTCACCTGTGTCAAGGCATGCTGCAGGGTCAGCCGGGGTCCAGGCCACCCCCACGTGCAGGTGAAACCCTTCCCTTCAGCAGTGGGGCGTGTGTTCTCAGAGTGCGACGGTCAGGGGTGCGTGTGGCTCCTCGCCCTTCCCTCTGTCTGGCAGCTTTTACTGACTGCCTACTCTGTGCAAGGAGCCTAATGTGTGCAGGTGCTCAGCTCTGTGCTGTCTTGGGTGTCCTGCTTTGACCAGCTGTGGCATAACCACCATGGTCTGGAGATGGTGGGGTGACAGAACCCCAGTTTCTGGGCTCAGATCTCCATTCGAGTCCCCTTCTTAAGGACTCCTTGCAGCCGATACCACACTGCTCCCTGTTTGGCAGATGGGAGCCCAGGGTTCAAAGAGGTCCAGCAGGGTGTCAGGGACCACGCAGCCTCTGTGTGTGTGTGTGTGTGTGTGTGTGTGTGTGATAGAGAGAGAGAGAGAAAGAGATGCAGCCTCAGGAGAGTGGGCATTTCTGTCTGGGTCACTGCTGCATCCCCAGGGCCTGGCGTGGTGTCTGGCACATAGTAGGCCCTCAGTAATATTTGGGGAGGCAGGTGAACAAGTAGGCATGATTATGTGTCCCCAGTCGGGGCTCCAGCCCACCTGGGTCCAGCTGGAAGGAAGGCCTGTTCCGATGGCAGCTAGGGCACTCTGGGGTTCAGCACCGCGGACAGCAGAGGGTGGGGGGCTTCTGCCCTTCAGATGTGCCTGAGGAGGGACCTGAGGGGAGCCCCAGCTGGGACGGGAGGGCAAGGGTTGGCTGAGCAGGAAATATCGTTGCACCTTTTGTGAGTCTAGGCAATCTATTCCTCTTCATTTGTTGCTTTGTATTTTCTGGCAACAATACACTGTCACTGTATCATTCAAATAACAATAGAAACAGCCAACCCTTATTATGCTTTTCCTAGTTTCTGAGGCCTGTCCATTATTTAACTCAATCCTCATAACGCTCCAGTGAGGCAGGCACAGTCATGGTCCCCACTTTACAGATGGGGACACTAAGGCAGGGAGAAGCTGAATAACTCACCCAAGGTCACACAGCTAGTAAGTGGTGGTGCTGGGATCCGAACTCAGCCTCCCGGCCCTGTATTTTTGTTTTTAAAAAGGAGAAACATCGAGTTTGAATACTTGTGCATGGGGAATTCACATAAACAAGAAATTCCAAAGACAGGCACTACTTACTGGGTGTATGAGACATTTTGGACAAAGGAGAAGGGTTGGATGGGTATTAGGTTTCAGAAGTGAGAATGGGTGATTTACGGGTGGTTGGGGAAGAGCCGGGGCCGGACACACCTGGCAGGAAAATCCTTGCGAGGAGGCAGAAGCCGTGGGACACGGGGTATCGTAGCTGACGGGCTCATGTTGCTGACCTTACTTTCTGGTGAATAGTTGTTACAGTCTTCCTCGGTTACTTTTCGCCCTGCCCCCCAGTTCTGGTTCCTCCCCAGAGGCCACAGTTTCTGGATGGGTCTGCTCCAGCCACGCCTTTCTCTCCCACCACTGACACGCATCCACGTGCCCCTGAACACCGGCAGCTGGGCTTTGTGTGTGTGTCAACAGGGTCGCGCAGTTTGCATTGCTCTGTGGTTTGCTTTGTTTGCTTCGTGGTGTCCCTTGGAGATCTCACCGAGGTGGCGGCATCGGTCTTCCACATCCTCCCCGGCTGCTGCGGGAGATTCCAGCTGCAGGTGCACCAGTCTCCGACTGAGGGGCAATTAGGCTGCGCGGAGAAACAAGTATGAGGTGTCCTGAGTTACAACAACAGGCTGAGGGTGAAAAGCGCTCTGTTGACACTGAGGGTGAATTTCCAAGTGATTATCTAACCCTGGGAGCCTCCTCGTCTAATTTACACATGAAGTTTCTAATGTGCTGCCCACAGGGGCAGACACTTTCCCTCTGTGTGTGTGCGCGTGTGTGCGCATCAGCTTTGTCTATAGCTGGTGTAAATCCTTTCAGGCCAGGCTTAGCCGGCCCCCCACCCGCCCCCACCCTTGATGTATAAAAACCCTGTCGGACCTCCAGGAGCAGGACTCGGCTCTCTTTCCCACCTAACCGCGCTGCTGGTGCTGTAGACTTCCCGCCCCGGGACCAGCCGTCCACTGCTTTTTCTTTCTTTCCTTTTTTCTTTTTGCCTAGCAATGGCCTAATAAACCCTTTCTTTCAAAAAGACTTTCAGCCATGGGAGTTTAATTTTTTGCTTAACAGTCGTATCTACTTTTTCCCTACTTTAAATGTGGGGGCAGGAAACGTCTAGCAGGGGGTTGTCCTAAGATTTCTCTTGAATACTTAAAAGAGGAATTACTGGGTCTGAAACTGACCCCGTCATATTGCCCCCCAAAAAAGCTGTACCTCCTAACCGTACCCGCAGCTCGGTATGGAAGGGCCCATTTCACTGCATCTTCACCAGCACTATGTGTTATGAGTAATTTTCGATTTTTGACGTTGGGTTTGTTGCCTGTTCCCACCTGTCTTTCAGCCCGGCTGCGCCACCTCGGTCTCCGCCATGAACGGGCCCGCCCTGCAGCCCTCCGCGGCCTCCTCCACGCCCTCCGCCTCCTCATCCACCAGCGCAGCCCCAGCCCCGGCCCCACGGGGCTGGAGCGAGTTCTGCGAGCTGCACGCGGTGGCCACGGCGCGGGAGCTGGCCAGGCAGTACTGGCTCTTCGTGCGCGAGCATCCGCAGCACGCGCCGCTGCGCGCCGAGCTCGTGTCGCTGCGGTTCACCGACCTCTTCCAGCTCTACTTCTGCCGCGAGGTGCGCCAGGGCCGGGCGCCCGGGCCGCCGGCTCGCGACTACCGGGAGGCGGGCCGCGGGCCCCCGGCCAAGGCCGAGGCCCCCCGAGCCGAGGCGGGCCCCGGCCCCGCCGCCCCCGCCGCCCCCGCCCTCCCCAAGGCCCGCAGCTCGGAGGAGCTGGCCCCGCCGCGGCCGTCCGCGCCCTGTGCCCTCCAGCACCTGCGCCACAGCCTCCGCCACATCATCCGCCGCCGCTCGGCCGGGGAGGTGCCGGCGGCTGGAGCCGCGGGGGAGGCCCGGCCCAAGCCTGGCCTGGCCAGGAAGTTCTTGCCCTGGAGCCTGGCCCGGGAACCGCCGCCCGAGGCCCTCAAGGAGGCGACACTGCGCTACAGCCTGGCCGACGAAGCCTCCATGGACAGCGGGCCGCGCTGGCAGCGCGGGCGACTGGCCCTGCGGCGCGCCCGCGGCCCGGAGGGCGGCGCGGACCGCCTGCTGGAGCTCTTCGACCCGCCCAAGGTAGGCACCGCGGCCGCCGTGCTGCGCTCGGCGGGGCTGGACGGTGACAGATGGGGGTGGGGCCTCGGGTTTCCAGCAGGTGGCCGCAAGGTGCCCAGAGGGAAGGATACCTCTTCAAAACTGAACTTTGTCTTTGAGAATCACTTGATGTACAGAGAAGTTGCCGAGATGGCGCATTTTCCCTGCACACGGCGCCCAGCTTTGCCTCAGCTGACAGTCCTGCGTGTTCGTCCTAGGGACCCACATCAGGCGCCCCTGTTACCTAAACTTTGCGGCTGCTTTGGCTTTCGCCAGGTTTCCCTAAGGTCCCATTTCTGTTCTACGATTGGATTCAGTCGTGAGGCGCCTCGTGGCTGTGACAGGTCGACCCTCCTTCTTTTCTCGTTTGTGTTAACCCCGACGGTTTGGGGGCGTGCGCGTCAGGGGTTTTGTAGACTGTCCAGGGACACCCTATGAGCTGTCACCTGGGCTGTGGCAGATTGGTCCAAGTGGCCCTTGGAGACCCTGACCCAGACTGACCTTGACATGCAGGAGGTTGTCTGCCAGGGGGTTCCAAACCGCTGTGGAATTCCTTTGCAGGCTTGCACACACGCCCCCGCCCCCCATGCTCTGCGGATGTCTTACTTTCTTTCAAGTTCTAACAGTTTTGTCTTTTCCCTTTGCAACTACTTCAATTCCAGCCGTGTAGTGAGCCTGAAGGGCCACTGTTCCACACAGCTGTTCCATCTCTGACCCAGGTTACTGGGCTGATGAGACCGTGTGGCTCTCGCTAATCCCTCTCCCTCTGCGGTCCAATTCCGTGCCCCAGGGAGCAGGCCAAGCAGACGTGATCCAGCCCTCGGGGGTCCGGAGACTGACAGTTACACGTTCATTTGTTCAACAGATATTTTTTGAGTGCCTACTACGTCCCAGGCGCATGCCAGGTGCAGGGGGAACTGGGAGCGTGGTGGGGCTGTTGACGGAGCCTACAGGTACACGCAGAGTTATAAACACACACCGTGAGGGAACCCGGGGGCCCTCATTGGCGGTTGGGATGGGGTGTCATCGAAGAGTCCTCTCATGTGACATAACCGTCCCTCTGACTTCACTGCGGTGTCAGGTGTACTCAATCGAGTGTGGGGTGTGCACCGGAGGCTCCATGAGTGTGAGTGTGTGTGTGTGGCTCCCTCCATCAGTGACGCCCACCGACACGGGGTCTTGCCCCCACAGACGACAGGTCTCTGATCTTGAACTTCATGTAAGTGCAGTCACATGGCACGCAGCTTTTCCTGTCCGGCTGCTTTCGCCCAGCACTGTGTTGTAGGGGCCGTCCACGTTCCCGCCTGTGTGGCCAGGCCACTTCTCTTCTCTGCTGAGCAGCCTTTCGTTGTGGATGCTCCACAGTCAGTTTATCCTCTCAGCTGCTGGTGGCTGGCAGGGTCACTCCCTCTTTGGGGCTTTGACGGACAGTGCCCCCATGAATGGTGCCTGGAGGTCTTTGGGGGACAGGTGCTTCTGTTTCTCTGAGGTCGGGTCCTAGGAGTGGGCTCGCGGGCTCGCGCGATAAGCGCAGGCTTAACTTCATGAGAAACGTCTAAACTTTTCCAAAGCGGCTGCGCGACTGTGTGTTACGAGTTTTCAGTTCAGCTCGTCTGGTGGGCGCGCACCGGTGTTTCACGGCGCCTTTCATTTGCATTTTCCTGACGACTCAGGCGGTCAAGCACCTTCTCAAACGGTTATGGGACATTGGGACGGACTCTTGTGAAATGCTGCTTGTTTTTATTGAGTGTTCCATCTTCTTATTGAGTTGTAAGAGTTTTTATGTATTCTAGATGTACTTCCTTTGTATTGTAAATATCACCTCCCGCTCTGTGAGTCGGTTGCCTTTCTACTCCTTTCAAAGGGGACCTTCTCGTGAACAGGTCTTAATTTTAATGAAGCCCCACTTGCTTTCCTTTATGGTTAGTGCTTTTTGTATCCTGTTTAAGACATCTTTGCCTACCCGGGGTCATGAAGCTCGTTCTTGGCTTTTCATTTAGAAGCAAAAAGCTTCTAAGTTTTGTCGTCTGGGGGCCCCCTTTTTGAACGAGGGTCCACCTTGAATTAGTTTCTGTGTACGGTGTGAGGTGCGGGTCATGATTCCCCACGTTACAGTGCTGTTTGCAGAGGTGCTGCTTCCCCCTAAAGCCAGTGTCCACCCGTGCGCTCTGGACGCGTCCGGCCCATCGGCCTGCGTGCCTGTGCCAGCGCCGCAAGTAATTACCAGAGTTTCGTAGGGAGTCTTGAGAAGGTGACTTCGGACGGAGATCTTCACCCTGAGCTAAGACTCTGGGTGTCCCAGGCCAAGGGAACAGCGCCAGCGAAGCCCCGAGATGGGAAAGCGTTCCGCGTGTTTTGAAGAAAGAGTGACAGATGCGGCCCGTGTGTGTGTTGGGAGGGGAGCGGAGAGGGAAGATGGGGACTATGCGAAGGCAGAGGCTCCTGTCAGGAGCTTGCATTTCATTCCAAACACAGTGGGAAGCTGTCAGAAAAACCCAAGTGCAGATAAAAACTCGGTTTTCTCATTGCTGTTGGCGTCCGAGACACCACAAGAGGCAAATAACGCCCGAACACAGCCTGTCTGCACAGCGGCGGCTTCCCCACGCAGCTTCACGTTCAAAGGCTGCTGCTGCTGCTGCTGGAAACAACCGGTCTTGGCAAACCAGGTGCCGGGAGTCCGACGGCCCCGCTGCAATAATGAGTTCGTTCTTGCCCAGCCTGGAGGCCTTAGGCAAGTGACAGCAGTTTTCTGAGCCTCAGTTTCCTCCTCTGTACAAGGGGCCTATTCATAGCGGCCGCATCATGCTGCTCACGTGGTGGCTGGGGGGCGCATCTGCCCAGCGCCTGACAGCGGGCTCCCTGCCGTCACTGCGGTTGTTATGGCAATGACTCTGGGGCTGGGAACACAGGTTCATTTCCAGTGTTGCTTTGGGTCCCGTCAAGGCTCCTGTTCTTCGGGTGTCCTGGGTTGGGGCCCCAGTCTGAGTCCCCGGGCTCAGCAGTCGTGGTCTGGCCCCAGAGAAGGCGGGCGCCGGGGGAGGGCATCTAGGTGTGTGGGGCTGTCTCCCCACACGCTGCCCCGGGCCCTGTCCTAGGCTTGGTGGCTGCTGTATGACCTGGAGAGTCGCTCACAAAGGGAGTTGTCCTGGTGGGGCCTCCCCAACCCCTCCGCAGGGTCTGGCCTGACAGAGAAGGCTGGTTCTGTCAGCTTCTGACAGCTCATGGGAGCTGGTCCTGGCTATGCCTCTGACCCTGGGTGGGTCACCTCCCCACTCAGAACTTCAGGCTACTCACCTGTAAAGCAGGCTCATTCGGAGGCCTGCAGTAGGAGGACTCCTTGTTCCAGGGGCCTGCGAGTGGAGGCCAGAGCCAGGCAGCTGAGGGGCGTTGGCGGGGACACCTGTGGCTTTCTCCCAAGGTCCAAAGTGGGTAGGGAAGTCAGGTGGGGCAGCCTCCCTGCCTCTGTGTGCTGGCCCTGGCGGGGGTGGGGGGAGAAGGGGAAGGGGGGAAGCTGCCACCAGAGCCAGAGGGTGGTCAGTGAAGGCCCCCTGGCAGAAGATGACCTCCGAGATGAGAGAAGGTGCCAGTCTTGGGAGATCTGGGTGAAAGAGTCACGAACCAGGAGTCTGAGGGACAACCAGAGAGCCAGGACTGGGGTGGAGGGGCAAGGAGGGATGGGTGGGGCCCTGTGGGGTCGGGGGAGGATTATGGCCCAGAGGGGCTGAGACATGCACTGGGGGGCAGGCCGCAGGAACCTTCTGGGGTGGCCTGGGCACTCCTGGCCTCAGGGTGGCTACGGCAGAGTGTGGCATGATTCTGCTCCTAGAAGATCCTCCGGTGGCCATGTTCCTGTGGCACCTGCCTCCCCTCCGATCCCCCTGACCCCAAGAGGCCCCCACTCCCAACCCGCAGCTCACGTCGGAGGGTGCAGAGTGCCAGTCCAGCCAGGCCTGTGAGGCGCTACCTCACTCACGATTGAAAGAAAAAATAAGGAAGTTGGATTGGTTGCTAATATTTAAAAACATAAAATGGAGAGATTTCACATAAACATCCAGATTCCTGGTTTCTCTTACAGAACCACCTGGCCCTGCCCGAGCTTTGCCGAGGGGGGCGGTGGGGAGCCCAGCCGAGGGGAGAGGTGACAGAGGCAGCCACTAGGCCAAAGGGTGGCTGGCCTTGCGGCAGGGACTCCCGGGCACTGGGGGACCATTTGCACATGGAGCAAACTGGCTGGCTGTCGCCTTTGGGCCAGCTCTTGTCTCTTCTGGGCCTCGGTTTCCTCATTTTCCCAGGCCTCTGGGCTGTCTGAGATGATCTGAAAGCCTTGCCGGCTCTGCCAGGCCTGGGGGCTGAGCCTCAGTCCCTCACCTGTACAGGGAGTGAGACTGGAGTTCTGGCTACAGTTGAAACGGACGTTTTAGCCAACGTCGATCTGGCACTTGCTCTCTGCCCGGGACTGCTGACCTGGCTTCACTTAGCCCTCACCGCAGCCCCGTGAGGGAGCCTCCGTGTTGGGCCTCACTCTGCGGGTGGGTGAACTGGAGCCGAGAGGGTAGGTGACTCGTCCAAGCTCACTCAGCTCTCGTGTGGCCGACGTGGGGCTGGAACCCAGGCGGTTGGGCTGGACCTGGGGCCGAGCGGGTCTTTAGAGGACTTAGCAGTGGGTTGGCGGTGGCTCGATCTCAGTAAGGGCGTCTGTTTTGAGTTCTCAGACCAGGAAAGGCTCCCTGTGGCCATCTCATCCGGTGCCACCATTTACATGTGTGGACACTGAGGCCCAGAGCAGAAGTAGGGGAAGGAGGTGGGGGCCACCTCAAGGGACTCAGTCCACAGCCCTGAGCCCACACCACCCCCCTCCAGACTTCACATACCCCTGAGAAGTGTTCTGATTGGGAGTGGCTGGTCCTGCTGGCCCGGGGGTGGGCTGGGGTGGGCCAGGCAACAAGGTTCAGAGTCCTTCCCACTCTGTTCCTTCCCGGCTGGGATCCCGTGGACAAGTGACTTGACCACTCTGGGCCTCAGTTGTCCTCATCTGTAAAATGGGGTGGTCGCAGTGCCCTCCTGGGGGTTGTAGTCATGTGGGTGAGGCTGCAGATACACTAGGTGCCTATTGGATGAGTGAGGGGGGCCTGGACACCTAGGAAGGAGGCCACCTGGCCCCACCCTCACGAGCACAGAGTTCAGCCGGGGAGACAGCCTGCGGGACTGGGTTTGTGATGAGTGGCGACTCAGGCCTTGGGTCCCCTCAGCTCCCCGCCCGTGCCTGGGGTCTGCCCAGGAGCAGGCCAGGCCACAGGGGCAGTGGGTGCTCGTGGAAGCCTGGGTGAGTGCCCAGCAGTTTGCAGGGCGGGGGGGCGGCCTCGTGGGAGCAGCCGACCTGATGCCCACCTCGAGCCTTCAGGGGTGACTCCGGCTCTGCGCCTACGTCACAGGAGGACATAGAGGCTGTAGTGGCTGTGGTGTGGACGCTGGGGCCTGAGCCTGGAGCCGCGTCCCCGAGTGTGGGAAAGAGGAAGCAGAAAGAAAGGGACGTCCGTCCTCCGGAGGCCCGGTGGTTTCCTCGAGGCAGGAGTGTGAGGAGGAGGAGGAGGAAGGCCAGGCAGGAAGCTGCGGGCGGGAGGGGCAGCTGCTGTGACTCCTGCCTCTGCCCCTTGGGGTGGGAAAGGCTTTGCCCTCCCTCTCTCTGCCTGTTTTCTCAAGTGAAAGCAGCCGCCCCACGGCCCCACGTCTGGTCCGCCCAGGGCAGCTGTGCCCAGCACGCCGGCCCAGCCCAGCCCAGCTGCTTAGTTGTCGTCGGTGCTCGCATCGGTTGTTTCTGACGGGACATGTGCCGCATCGGACACGTCCCGTGGAGTAGGCACAGACCCTGTGGTGTGGGCGCAGCGATCAGGAAACGGGACGCAGAGAAGCAGAGAGACTTGTCCAAGGACACACAGCGGGCAGGTGGCAGCGCTCAGCACGGAGTCCCGCGTTTGGGCCCCAAAGCAGGCAGCAGCGAAGCCGCCCGCCTGCAACCTTCAGCCTGGTGGCTCTTCCTGGGCCGGCGCCCTGATGTCCCAGTGGGGACACAGGAGCTTCAGAGGCCCGCAGCTCCCCAGCCCCACCCTCTCCTGGGAAAACCATGGGCAGAGGCTCTGAGGGAGACAACCGGGTTCAGCTTCGTGGCTGAGCCCTGCGTGGCTGCTTCGTGACCCCTGGGGGTCCCTGCCCGTCTCTGGGCTGCGAAATGGGTAACCAAAGGGCTTAATCTTGGCCTCCCGGGACTGGTGCGGGGAGGAAGGAGGGGTGCTGGTGGGCAGGGCTCCTGTGGGGCCGCCCCATCTGGCCCTTACTGGGGTTCCGTGTAAATCGTTTTTGAAAACTGCTCTGCCGCTTAGAAGAAAGCCCCGACCACGCTGAAACCGCGGGCAGATGGTATCGCCGAGCTTCCTTTCAGCTCGAATCCTGTGAATCCGCAGACGAGAAAGGGCCCCGATTCCAGCATGGGGAGGGCGGGGACGGTATTCATTTCTTATCGTTTATTAAAGTCCCCGGCGCCGCCGGGGGCTGTGTCATGTCCCCTCCTGCTGCACCGCCTGTCTGCTGCCGCCAGCTTCTTGGAAGTTGGTCTTCCGTTTTGTCTGTTTGGGGGACTGGGTTTCGGGAGGAGCCCCACACTGCAGCATCTGGGCTGTGGACTGGCGGCCAGGGAGGGTTTTGGTCGACACCCTGGCCTCTCAGTTTCCTAATCTGGAAAATGGAATGTCAGTCCTTGCCTTGCTGGACGATTAAGAGTCAAAACGGGCTCAGGGAAGGCCTGGCACGATGTCCCTGTGCTGAGAGGCAGAAGAAGGGGCTTCCTGTGTAGGAAGTGGCTGGACCCAGAGGTGGGTCCCGGGCCGCCCTCCCAGGGATGGGCAGCCCCCTGGCCGGCCTCCCACTAGCCCGGCCTAGGCACCAGCTGACTTGCCCGCAGGCCCGGGCGACGCTGCTGGAAATCCCCCACCCACTTCTTTGTGAATGGAAAGGAAACCAAAATGCACCAGAGATCTCTGCGTTCTGAGCGGCCAGCCCTCACTGTGGGGGGGTAGCTTCCTCCCCCAGGGCAGGAGGGGCCGCCTCAGCTTCCTTTTTGGGGCCCCACACCCCTTTTTCCTATGTCCTCCCTGGGCCAGGGAGGGGCCACTGTGTCCCTCAGGTCATGCACCTCAGCCTCTGGGACCAGTGGGTACCTCTGGGTCCTCTCTCACTGTGGCTGTTGCCTGGGATCGTCCATCACTGGCCTGACTTGACTCCCGACTGTGCTGATGGGGGTGGGGGTGTTGAAAGTCCCCAGCAGCAGCAGCAGCAGCGGGAGAGACTTCTCCGGGACCCGTCTGCAGCTGGAGGCCCGTCTCATCTCAAACCTTCGTGTAATCTAGGAAACTAACCTGCCGAGCGCCTCCCAAGTTTGCGTTCCTAATGTTTCTGGTTTTGTTTTTTCAATTAATAAAGCTCATGGAAGAAATTATAACATAGTAACTGAAACGCCACCCACAACTCTGCTACCCAGAGAGAATCAGCGTTTCCATTCCGGGGGTTGTCTTTGTAGTCTTTTTCTCTTCTAGTTCTTTAACTTCTTCCCCAACCTGCAGTTCCTTCGGCACCCTGTCCCTCAGCTCTGCCGTGTGCCAGGCACTTGCTGAGATGCCGGAAACACAGGTGGGAACTTTCGGACAAAATCCCCGGCCCTTGCGGTGCGGACCTGTGTCTAGTGTCTACCTGCTTTTTTTCCCCCCACTTGCGTGTTTTGAGCAGTCTTCTGTTTTCTCAAATATTTTCCAAGAATGTCTTCTTTAAAATACTGGCTGCCCAATATTTCATTTCTACAGTTGGGCAATGATATGTTTATCTGTAATCATCTAGATTTCTGTTTCAATCATTTCTAACTTTTTTGTTCAAATAGACAACCCTGTGATGAACATCGCGTCCATAAATCTTGGTGCTCATCTCTGATTATTTGCTCAGGCCAAGGCCCTAGAAGGGGAAGTGCCGGCCCGGGGCGGCTTTCGGAGCCTCTCTAAGCTCGCAGGCGTGCGTGCTGTCTGAGCTTTACTGAGATGCCATTTACATGCCGTAGAATTAACTAACTTGTCTCAGGTGTGCACTGGGTTTTTCGTGCAGACCATCACCGGGATCTAATTGTACATTTTCATCATCTCAAGAAGAACCCGTACCCAGTAGCAGTCCCTCCCCCTGCCCTAGGCAACCGCTAATGTACTTTCTGCCTCTAGATTTGCCTATTCTGTTCTTGTCCCATAAGTGGAATCAGATAGTATGTGATCGTTTGGGACTAGTTTCTCTGACTTGGTGGAATGTTTTCAAGGTTCACATTATCCACTCGTCTCTGGGTGGGTGTTGTTAGATTACTATGCCTGGGCGGTTTGGAGTGGCACGGCCAGGAGCACAGGGCACGGGCAGACCTTGAGGACGCCTTGGGTTCCCTTCCGGACCAAGCGAGTCACCACCTTCTTGCTGGAGGAGGGTCTTCTGGCTTTCAGGGTGCAAACAAACGCAACATCTGTGATGCGCACTAAAACGGCGTGTGCCCGTGTACGTTTCTGTGTGGACACGCGGTTTCACGGCTCCTGGGCCCGTATCCGCAGAGTGGAGTTGCTGGGTTATGTGCTAACTCGGTGTCGAATATTTGAAGAACTAACTGAACTGGCCTTCAAAGCCCTGAACCATTTAACACTCCCAGCCAGCGTGTGCTCCACCTTCTCCCCCACACGTGCCTGCCTGTCTTTCTGATTAGAGCCTCTCTCCAGTGGTTTCCACCCGCGTTCCCTTGAGGGCTGGTGACCCCGAGCATCTTTTCATGTGCTTGCCAGCCATTTCTAACGCATGTGAGGTCCCCTTTCAAAGAGCTTTCCAGAAAGCTCTTCTCACCAGTGGTGCGAGCACTGGGTGTTAGGTGAAAATCCTTTGCTGACTTCCAGGTGAAAAGTGGTTGTCCTGTCCTTTCTGGTTACCAGCGGGGGGTAGGAGGGTGGGTGGGGAGGGAGATGCATTTCAGGGAACACAAAATTGGCATGTTGAAGTGCCACACCGCCATCTCCCCAGGGGGAAACCCTGTGCCTATCAGCAGGTGTCCCACTTCCTGTCCCCAAGCCCTAGCCCCTGGCAGCCACTAATTGTCCCTACAGATCCTGTTGCTCTCCAGCCGGTCTGGTCGGTCACACACACCTTTTGTGACTCGCAGGCCATTTGCTTTGTGTGCTCCTCTCCCGCACTGTCTTCCTCCTTCTCGTTGCTTGGCAAGAGTCGCTGCGTGACATCAGCTCCCTGTCACATGTTGCAGAGATTCCCCTAGTTTGCCATTTGGCTTCTCAGTTTCGACCCTGAGTTTCTGGGCTTAGGGAGGTTTTTAAGGCTGGACAGTGATCATCTCCTTCATGGTTCCATTCTTTGCTTTTTCTGCTCAGAAAGGCCCGGGCTCAGATAATCACTTAGGTTTTGGTTTTCACTTTTAATTATTTAATCCAGCTGGCTTTTATTCTGTGTGGCTGGTGGGATTTCCTGGTGTGCTTTTGATGTCAGTGAGGGGCTGTGCTTCAGGGCCTATCACATAGTAAGTGCTCACTAAATGCGGGATAACAGTCAGGCCAGACCCAGCTCGGAAAGGGGGAGTGTTGGCGTGGTGGCCGCAGCTGTGACCTGGCCAGCTCCTGGGGCTCCTTTTTGTCAGCTCAGCTGAGGACTCTGCCGGCTCCGAGCCTTCCTGGTATCCCCGCGGCCCCTGAGGCCCTCCCTGTCACCTCTTCTTCTGAATCATCATTCTTCGAAGGCAGCCAGTGGCTACCGTCCAGGGCTTTGGGGATCTTGGTGATGACGAGCCCCCTCCCCTCTGGCTCACCCCCCATCAAGGCCAGTGGCAGAGGTTATTTGTTGTTTTTTAACCACAACTCTTCCCACCCTCTGAAAGGCACAGGGCAGACGCTGGGTCCGGCGGGGCTTCCCCAGTCTGGCTGGGCTCTGCAGCAGGGTTGGAAGGCAGGTACCCCGTTCAGGGCCCTGGGGGCTGAGCAGCTCTGGCACCCCTGGCCCTATGACACCCACCGTGATCACCCACACGCTGTCGTGGGCCTGTTTTCCTGGGGTGTGGGGTCCACAGAGCCCACAGGAAGGCCAGGGGGGGCCGTGCCAGGTTTGATGCTGGGTGTGTCCCCTCCCCATGCAGGGTCCCGGACATGTGACATGGCCTCGCAGAGCCGTGGCTTCCCTTGCTGTCTGGAGGGGCTGACACAGCCCAGCCCTCGTAGCCCGGAGTGTCCTGGGACTGAGGTGGCCATGAAGGGCACTGAGTGAGGGAGCCTAGGCTGGGTAAAGGTGTGGCTGGGGACAGGACACACTGGCCTGGGGGCTCTGGCCACATGGGACAGTGGGGGGCAGGGAGAACTCCTGGCAGGGACGCCAGGAGCAGGATGTGGTCACTCGAGGCAGGGGCTGGCGGCAGCCGGTTTGCAGCAGGTTGAGGGGACGGGGTCTGGCTGGGCCCGTGACCCTGTTCCAGACACTCAGCCGCTCGGGGCCTGCTGGGAGCCAGCGGGGCGCTTCCGAGGCTGCTGTGCCCACAGTGATGGTCCAGGCCCCCCGGGCCGCAGGGATCACCGAGGCAGGTTGCTGAGCAGCCTGTGACAGCTCACTCTTCACAGCAGCTCAGCTCCAGAGGCTGGATGGCCGTTTATTCTCTGTCACCCTGAGAGCCAAAAGCTTGGCAGGAAAGGTGACCGGTGTGGAGGGCACAGCCTGTGTGGAGGGGACAAAGGCAGGAAGTGTCCCTAGGTGGCCTGGCCCCCTCATTCCTGCACCACAAGGCCCTGTCCCAGGACGTCTGGCCCTAGCTGGAGCTGGAATGCAGCCTGGACGTCTGTCACCTGAGGCGGAGACGAGATGAGCTGGTGATGGTGCCAGTGGGTGATCGGTCCCCTGGCTCTCCTGTCAGTCATGCCCATGAGGACTTCCAGGGGTGGTCCCTTTTAGGCACAGTCACTCTCACCTTGGGTGCGGCCCCACCACTGGCAGGCCTCAGAGCAGAGTGCAGGCTGGTCCTCACAGCTGGCTCCTCCATATTAGGGTGCCACCCACTTCTGGGGTGGGGGGGCGAGTGGCTGTGGGATCCCAGGCTGGTTGTGTGTGTGTTCAGGGGATGTCTCTCTATGGGGGTCTCTGTCTCTGGGTGTTTGTCTCTGTAGGGGGAGGTTGCTCCAGCCTGTGAGAGGGGCTTTGTGTCCCTGTCACTGTGATTCTGTGGGGGGGTGGGGTGGTCTCCGTCTCTCTGAGAGGGGCTTTGTGACTGTGTCACTGTGAGTCTGTCTGACGTCGGGGGACCTCCCTGCAGGTGGGGTTCAGATAGGCCCCCAGCCCGTCAGTCCCAGCGTCTCTGGCAAGTTACCACCCCTGGCCTCCTGGAGCCTTGGAGGGTCCAAGTGTGGGAGAACCCAGGGGTCCAATGCTTGGTCACTCAGGGTGTGACGAGGTACCACCTGCCCAGAGGAGGGAAGCAAGAGGATGGGGAGATCCTGTCTGTGAGCAGGCTGGTTACATCTGGGGGTCTGCGCCTCCCGTTTTTCCCTGGCTCTGGGGAGGTCTCTGTTTCTGGCACTTGGGGGCGGGGCTCTCGTTTGCCAAGAAAGGGGGGAGCTGACCTGATCCGTGTGGCTTTTCTGGAAGCTTCTCTGACCCCTTTCCTGCTCCTCTGTGGGGCCAGCCCAAGGGGGAGACCTGGCCTGTAGGGACAGGAGTGGGAGGCAGTCTGGGAGGGTCCCTTGTGCTCAGGGCAGCAGGCAGGTTCCCTACAGAAGCCTGGAGGGCGCGTGCCGTCATCACCTCTGCTTTACAGATGAGGAAACAAACGCACCGAGAAGCGAAGTTATTTTCTCGGGGGTCACACAGAAAAAGTGGCTGGCACAGGCATCTGAAGGGGTGGGGGTGGGGGGCGCTTGCAGCCCTGGTCGAGGGCAGAGGAGGGAAGGGACCCCTGACCTGTATTTCCAACGTTGTTCAGTCCCTGGAACTGGCTCCCTGCCTTCAGTTCCCCCCCAGAGGAGCCTGGGAACAGGGGGTAAGATAACTCACCACGCCCCACGTCTGCCTCTGCTCTCCAGACCTGTGAGGGCTGGGGCCCCCCCGCCAGCCACCCAGCTACTCCCCATCCACGTGACAAACCCTAAGGACCTCCTCTGGGCCAGACCCGGTGCTGGGCCCCAGCTGGGAACAAGGCTGGGTGCCCTGCCCCCACCCTCGGAGGAACTCCCAGTCAGATGGTGGGGGCGGCAGCGTCACCAGGAAATGGTGGCCGGGCCTGATAAGCCCCAGGCACAGGAATCGTGCTGACCACGGCATGACCAGAGAGGGCTCCCTGGAGGAGGGGAGGTGTTCTCTGCCAAGACCTGCAGCGGGAGAGCCCGGAGCCCAGGCTGGGGCAGATGGAGGTCTGGGCCCAAGCCCACCTCAGCTACCGCTCTGCAGCAGGGCAAGTGCCTTTGCCCGCCCGGGCCTCCGCTCCTTCACCTGTAGCACAGCCTTGGTCACTGTGCTGGGGTCGCGGGTCAAGAGCCTGGTCCTCAGCCGGTCTTCTCCCGTTGCAGCTGGGGGGGTGGGGGGCAGCACCCCATCCCTCCTTAGCCCTCACGGGGCATGGTCTGTAGTGGGCCTGTGCCCCACTGACCCCCAGCGCTTGATACCGGGCAAACAAGAGGCCAATGACAAATATTTGTTGTGGGAATAAAATTGAGCACGTCCAACCCCCCAGGCCCTGTGCTCAGGGCTGGGGACCCTCTGAGAACAAGGTGAAGTCCCCACAGAGCCTGCTTCACAGGTGGGTAAGTGCAGCGAAGGAACCAGAGGGTTCTGTGATGGTGAGTGCGCACACTTAGACACGGTGTTCGGAGAGGGCCTTCCTGAGCTGACACTTTATTTAGCTAAGTGTCTGAGAAGAGCGAGATTTGTGTGGGTTTGGAGGAACTGCCTATCAGACAGTGGGAACAGCAGGTGCAAAGGCCCTGGGGTTGAGCATGCTTGGTTCATGTAACGGCGGAGGCCAGTGTGCCTGGAGCAGAGTATGAGGGAGAGGGGCTGAAGTCAAGGCGCTAAGAAGGACTAGATCACGCGGGGTCCCCGCTGCGCCCATGGTGAGGACTTGGGCTTCGTTGCTTAGTGCAGTGAGGCCCACAGATGAGTTTTGGGGGGCAAAGGAAGCAGCTGGAGGAGCTGGATATAGCTGGGAGTAGGACTAACAGGTGGCAGCACCTCAGGGGGCACAGGATGTCACCCTGTTTTCCGACTCCTCACCCTATCATGGGGGGTCCCTGAGAGCAACCCCCCTGCCTCCTTCAGGTCTCCTGTGGCTCCCTGGTGCCTGGGGGAGGGGTGGCGGGTGCGGCCCCTTCCACGGGCTCTGAGCCATCAGGGGGTGGTGCATTTGTTGTGCTATCCCTGCAGAGGTTTTCTCAGCCTTCTCTCTTCATGTGGGAGGTGGGGATAAACCGCCAGCTTCAGGGGCTGCTGCAGGTCACAGGAAGGCCCCTCCCGCTGGTCTTCAGACAGACAGATGGCCCAGAGCAGGGCGGTGAGAGATCCCTCACCGGAGTATCACCATATACTTAACATCCAAGACTGTCCTTCACTCAGGAGCAGTGACCTTCCTACTTCCTTGGTCCCCAGCACCTCCATTTCTTGATACAGTGCTCTTTGCTGTGAAATTTAGAACGTTTTTGAAATGGTGCCGGTCTGTGAATTCAGCAGTCCTGAGGCCACCGGCGGAGAGCCTAGGTACACAGTGGGCACTCACCGAAGGGTGCTGGCGTCATGGCTAGTCCCAGCCGACTCCCCTGCCATCCTGTGGGCTTGGCAGCCCTTTCTGGCCTCTGGACATTGGCTCTTGCTGTTCCCTCATTCTCCAGCAGCTTTCCCTCCACTGTCTCCACTTTGGGGAGTTCAGCAAACGTGTACACCCACACACTCTGTGCCCTGCCAGACAGAAAGACGGAAGGGGCGCAGGGAGGCCTTGCTGAGGGCACGGTCAAGTGATGGGGGGACAGCCTGAGAGCTGATGACAGCAGTGGGGCAGCGGCAACTGGAGGACAGCGTCCTCTGGGAGCAGCTTTTGCTCCAGAGCAGGGCACAGCTTCCTGAGCCTGGGTTCAGGGGCTCAGCCCAAGCGAGAGGTGCCGTTCCCCCGGGGCTTTCCCACACCTGCAGTGAGTGCCATTGTACACACCATCTTGCAGAATCCTCAAAGGAGAGCGGTGGCCTTGTTAGCCCACGTTACAGAAGTGCAGGTTGGGCTAGGGTTTCTAGCGGGACCCTGGAGCCCAAGTCCGGGGAGCACAGGGGTTCGCCAGGGTTCTCTGCGTCACCGCCCATCGGAGCCTTTAACGCACCGCTGTGAACCAGAGGCTACTTCTCGGAAAACCCCTCTCTGCTCTGGCTGCCACCAAGTACAATGTGCAACTGGGGTTCCCTGGGTGTCCCTGTAAGCGGCCTAAAATCCTTTTCGGAATAAGGACGTTTTCTTTTTGTGTGTTTCAGGCTGTTCTGATACCAATCAGTAAGACACTGTTTAGTAAGCATTTTCCATGACATTTCACCTGCTTGTTTGGTTCATTCATCCAGGCGCATCCACTGTGGCCCCTGGGCCGGGGAGGGGAGATCAGCTATCCATGACTGGGAGCTGGGATTGGCTGAGCCTTTCGGTTTCCAGGGCCTCCCATCCTCCCCCTACCCAGGGGAGGTCAGCAGGGTTCCTCTGCCTACTGTTCCCCTGTAGACTGAGGCTGTAGTCAGCGCTGTGCCCAATGCCACGAAGGTACTAAGCAGTGGAGCTGGGGCTCGGTGCCGCCGAGACACCAGCTCCTGCATGGCTGGTCTGGCCGAGGCACAGGGCTTGAACCTAAACGTCTGGCCATATGCTGTGTCCTACTTCCTGTGCCACTGCTCCTCTTCGTAGGACAGGAGAGCCCAAAGCCCTCAGAGACAAGGCTGCCAGGGGCTGAGGTGGTCTGGGGCACACCAGATGGTGGGTGGTCTCTCCCCACAAGCAGACCTGCTTCTGTTGAAGGATTCAACGTGAGCCCCCACTTCCCCACTCTGCCGTAAATGAGTCCCAATCGACCCCCCCAGCCTCAAGACCCCATGGGGACTTCTGGGCCCACTGTGACCACCTCACTGTGGGACACAAAGGCCCATGTGTTTCCCTACCTCAGGGCATTTGCAAGGACCACCCCAGGGCCTGGGAAGCTCTGCTCTGCTCCTAATGTAGCAAAGTTGGCCTTCACTGCCTCCCACCTTCCCATTGGGCTTGCAATTCCCTCGGGAGACTAGAAGCTCTGGGAGTCAAAGGCTGAGTGTGTTTTGTTCCTGCTGGGGCACCTGCAGCTCAGTGAGGGCTTGGCCAGTCCCTCTGCTTGGGTCTCAAGGGTGTGAATGGTACCAGGCCCTGCTCAGGATTCTTGTGAGGATGTGGCAGAGTAGGGTGCAGCCCAGCACCTTGGAAGACTCTGGGAGGGCTGTCGTTGGCCCCTGCCCCTTAGCACACAGGGAGCAGCAACAGGCAGTGGCAGCGTCCAGGGAAACCAAGGCCTCGAGAGAGACAGGCTGGATCTAGTCATTGCTTTCGTGTGCTCCCAGGCCAACTGGAGGCTCCAAGCCTCTCCAGTGGTAGCCATGGGGACCCCTGGGTCAGTAGGAGTTGGGGGGCGGGGGTAGAGGCAGAGCTGTCCACACTGCCCTCCAGAGACAACAGACCTAGAGCCAGAACTCGCTCTGTTACACAGAAGTATGTGGAAGCTTCTGCCCAGTGTTAGTGCCCACTGAACAGGCTAAGCGTCCTCCCAGGCTCACCCTGCCCTCTGGCTCCTTCACGTTCTTAATTTTTTAAAAACAAACTCAGAAACACCCAAGTATATCATGGGCACAGTCACAGTGAAGTACATTTTATTTTACTGTAAACTACATTGCTTATATTCCCTTTATCTTAGGGTATGTAGGTCACATCATGTGTGAGCGCCACTGCAGGATGGTGAAGGGGCATGTTAAAAGTTACAAGCAGGGCCCAGCACGCTGTGGGGGAGCAGGTGTGTGTCCAGGCCCAGGCCCCTTGCAGGGCAGGCTGGAGCGCCCTGCTCCGGAACACCGGGGCTCTGACGCTGCAGTGGGCCCTCGCAGGCTTTCCCCACCTCAGCTGGCCTCAGGCCCCAGCCGATCATCACACCAGCCCCGGCAAGAGAGAGGCTATTGAACAGCTCTACTTGCTGGGTGACCAAACTAAGGCAGGAGGGCTGAGCCACGTACCCAGGGTTGCACAAAAAACAGAAGGGTGAGGACTGAACCCTGAAGCCTAGAGGGGTAAGGGGATCAAAGCCCAGACAAGGTCAGCTGTAGAAATGCAAGCCCTTCTGTGAGGACAGTGTCAGGGCTTCATAGCAGCCAGAGCAGAGAACGGGTTATTCCCACTGGGGTCACAGTGGCCATGAGAACGAAGCCAGCCTTCCGGAGGTGGGGGGGCTAAAAGACTGGCTCCCCAGGAGTGGACACTGCAGGACGTGGTGGGTGATTCAGCTGCTTGTACCACAACCACCTCCAGTGGTTTGGCTGTTCTGATTACCTAGCAGTGTAACTCTGAGCGGGTCCCCAGAGGATTGCTCTGCAAGGCAGGTGAACTAGGGCATGTGAGAGAAGGGGAGCCTGACACCCCCAGTGTTCCTGAGGCCGCTGACAGAGCCCCAGGGTTTGGGTTCACTTCCCTCCATCACGGTTCTTTGTCAGCACGTCTCTCAACGGGGAAGGCACCCGCTGGTCCCTGCACACAGCAGCCGTGGTCCAAGTCCTGCTCTAGCCCGCCCACAGGTGGAGCTGTCCTGTCTTCATGCCCCTCCCACTTGCCCCTCCAATCTCGGGCAGTGTGGAGCCAGAGCCACTGCTTCAGATCCCAGCTCTGCACCCAGTGCTGTGTGACTCCGGGGCAGTCAAATGGGCTGACAGGGGCAGCTTTCAGGGTCCCAGGGCCACCGTGAGGGTTGGAAGACTCCGTGTCAGGCTTGGCCTGCAGGCAGACGGTAGCCAGGAGTCAGGCATCATCTGTGTAGCTGGGGCCCTGCGGGTGGGTGCAGAGGGGAACCCTCTCTTTACCACTGCCCCGCCAGGTCAGCAGTTCCTCAGCTGCTGGGGGTGGAGCTGTGGAGGGAGCTGGCATGGAGGGCCCCACATTCAGAGTGAAACCAGTGGCTTTGCTGCTTAATCTCTGCACTCACTGGGGCTGGGCCCGTGGCCAGGCCTGGAGCAGAACTGAAAGGGAGACTAGGCCTGTTCCCCTCTTGGCCTGGCCTACTTCCTCTCAGTGATCCTGAGGCTGGGAGCCAGTGGGGAGGGTGGGGGGCCAGGCAGGGCCAACTGCAGAAGCAGGAGAAGGAAGGAAACGGCCCTTTGTACCTTACCCATTTTGCAGACAGGAAACAGGGGCTCTGAGGGACCGGCTGGCTATGAAAGCTGCTGCGGCACAGAGGCCCTGCTCCCCAAGTGTGCTGGTGTGCCCTGGGCGAGGCTGCTGTGCTCCCCACAGCTGAGAAGTTGGGGTGCAGGGGACATGGGAGAGAAACCAGGAAGGTGAAAAGGCTGGGGCTGGGACTGACTAGTTGTGCAACCCCTCATTTCCTCATTCGTACCATTAGGGAGACGACACAGCAAACCCCGACAGGTCAGTGGTTCCTAGAATGCTGTTGCTGTCCCCAGATGGCGGTCCAACAAAGCAGGGCGGGGACCTCCAAGGAGCCCAGTGGGGGTGTGGGCCTGCACCAGGAAGAACCCCAGTTTGACCAACCCTCTCTTGCCAGGCTGCCCTTTCACCTCCCTGTGGGTGGGGAGGGGCTGAAGGCAGGAAGGCAGAGGTGCCTGGCTCCTGCGTGTCCACAGCACGGTTAAGCACATCCCTGTGGGGATCGGCTCTTACACCACCTTTGGAAAAGGCAGCTCCTGGCCAAGATGTGCCCTTCTGGGCAGAGGAGGTGGAGGTTGGATCCTCCAAAGCCTGACTTGTTTCCACTTGCCCACCCTGTGCTGGCTGGCTCTTTAGGGGCCACAGTGTTCCCTAGGAGCACCTGGCTACCTCCTGGCCCTTGGGGAAAGAGCTGCTGGAGACAGGGGCTCAGCTGGGCCTCCTCTGTCTAATCCCTATCTCATCTCTGGCTCTTTCCACCATTCTTATCTTCTGGCCTCTGCTGGAAGCAGCCACCATTGCTGGCCAAGGGTTTGGGGACCATTTCCCACCTACTCAGAAGCTTGTGTGTGTTGGGTGTCATGGCAGACTCCTGGGCCCGAGGCTGTGTGTGAATTTTGGCTGGCTGTAGCTGGGGCTGGCCATGCCAGGCTTTTCCCCTTTGGGCATGCTGGCAGAAGCCCCAAAAACCTGTGGCTAAACTACTCCTCCAATCCGCACTCTGCAGCCAAATCAACCCCCTCCTTATCCAGAGACTTGAAGCCAGGACAGATTAGTGAGGTTTGGGAATCTGATGTTCTGGCATTCAAAACCTGCTCTTCCCTTCCCCGAGTCAAATGGCTTCACCCCCAAATCTGCATTTCTTCTGTAAGCTGTAGTGACAGTATCTGCTTCCTGGGGCCGCTGTTAGGCCACAAGAAACCCATACTAGTGGGGAGCTGAAGGCATGACAGAGGCTTGGGGCCTCTGGCAGAGCCAGTCAGCACCAGAGAGAAATGTGACTTGGGTTAGAGACCCTCATGTCATGTCATGTCCCCTCTCTGGGCTTGTGACGGGGGTCAGGCAGTCCATGTGACATGGCTGCACAAGGAGCTCTCTGCTCCAGTGGGAAAGAGATGTCAGTGGGCAACTGTCCACATAGCCAGGTGAAGGGGAGTTGGCCCCCAGCCCACATAGGTCCCCAGGGATCTCAGTGTGTAGGGGGTGCTCCAGAGGCTAAAAGGACCTTCTACAGGCTCCTGCAATCAGAATGCGAGACCTTCCTCCAGACGTGGGGTGCCTGCTTAGCAGCACCAGGAGCATGCACTCAGCAGAAAACTCACAGAGGTCTGGGGGGGCAAAGGGCCATCATGGGCAAGCCCTGAGTCTCTGCCTTGGTCACCTAGAGTTCAAAGCCCAAGCTACAAGCAGCCTGCTCCAGTATCCAGGAGGTCCGGCGATGCACACGCCTAGAGATGCCTGACAACCTCTACACCTTTGTGCTGAAGGTGAGTGACGCAGCTTTCTTTCTGCACCCAGGGGCAATCCCACACCCCCTCAGGATCCCATAGAGCCGTTCCCTTCCTCCCCACCAGGTGAAGGACCGGACAGACATCATCTTTGAGGTGGGAGATGAGCAGCAGTTGAATTCATGGATGGCTGAGCTCTGGGAGTGCACAGGCCAAGGGTGAGGTGTCCCCAACTCTGCTCCTGGCACAGTTTCCCCTCCAACCCTGATCTCCCCAGAGCCTTAACCCCAGACTCTTCTCCAGCAGGCTGGAGAGCATGGACCCAGAGATGCATGTTCCCTCAGCTCCAGAGCCCGGCACGTCCAGCTCGCCAAGGGGAAGCACGGAGTCCCTGAACCAAGGTCAGTGGGTCTGGGCCTTTGTGCTCTGAGTACGTCTGAACCCAGCCTCAGCCCAGGGTGTAAGGTACCCACAAGGGGTAACCATTCCCATCTTCTCTAGCAGGGGCTTCTCCTGGGGGGTTGCTGGACCCAGCCTGCCAGAAAACAGATCACTTCCTGTCCTGCTACCCCTGGTTCCATGGCCCCATCTCTCGAGTGAAGGCAGCTCAGCTGGTTCAGCTGCAGGGCCCTGACGCTCACGGAGTGTTCCTGGTACGGCAGAGTGAGACGCGGCGCGGGGAGTATGTGCTCACATTCAATTTCCAGGGCATAGCCAAGGTATGGGACAAGGCAAGTGGGGCTGTACCCCCACTCCAAGGCCCTTAGGGCCCACTGCCTGAGCCATCACTCTCCTCCCCCCACAGCACCTGCGCCTGTCGCTGACTGAGCGGGGCCAGTGCCGGGTGCAGCATCTCCACTTCCCCTCGGTCATGGACATGCTTCACCACTTCCAGCGCTCACCCATCCCACTTGAGTGCGGAGCTGCCTGCGATGTCCGGCTGTCCAGCTATGTGGTAGTTGTCTCCCAGCCACCAGGTGTGAACCCAATGCCCCTTGATCAAGGGGGTGGCTGGCCCAGGGAACCACGCAGAGGGTGAGAGCCTACTGCAAACCCAGGGACACAGAGATCTTGTTTTGTGTCCTTCCAATACTTTCCTGCCCTGTGAACACTGACAGCGTGGTCTCTTTGTCACTTGGTCCCCAGGTTCCTCCAACACTGTCCTGTTCCCTTTCTCCCTCTCTCGCTGGGACTCAGAGCTGGGCCTTCCCCACCTTAGCTCCTCTGGCTGTCCGCGGGGGCCCGGCCCAGAGGGCCTCCCAGGCCGGTCCTCTCCCCCAGAGCAGATCTTCCACCTGGTGCCTTCGCCCGAGGAACTGGCCAACAGCCTGCGGCACCTGGAGCAAGAGCCCACCAGCCGAGCCCGGGACTCAGACTACGACATGGACTCCTCCTCCCGGAGCCACCTGCGGGCCATAGACAATCAGTACACACCTCTCTGACAGGTTGCGGGAAGCCCAGGCCTCACAGACGCCCTGGAGGAGCAAGCACAGCACGCAGAGACAGGACTTGTGAATGTAACTTCCTTTCCTTCCTTTCAGAGAGATTTAAGGGACACTGTTAACTGTTCCTTCCAGTTTGGATGTGACCCTTGTATTAGGCCTGTTAAAGGGCCCCGCTAATTTTCAGCCTGGCTTTCTCCTTATTGTTTACAGATGTAGTTCTTGTTCGCAGATGCCACTGGCTCCTTTCCTGGGTCCCTAGGACCAGTCCCCATCACTCTTAGAGGAGGGGGTGGGTAAGAGCCAGGCCTGGCAGTGGAAACTTGTTCTCTTTTTCACTGACACTGTCATAGCTGATGACAGACTTTCTATAGGGGGAGGGGGTCATCAGGAAGCCCAAAACACTAACAAGCCCTGGATTCCCTCATGGTTTTCCCGTTGTAGCTTCAGTGCGCGTGGCCGCTCTGCGGCACCCCTGCCGCAGCTGACCACACCTATCCTGCTTCAACACTCAGCCTTACGACTAAGCTCAACAGTGATGTTAAACATTTTACCTCAGATAAATTTTTCAAAGGATTCAGGTTTGAAAACTAAACCAAGCATTGCTCATTTCACTGTACTGTTTGAACTAACACCCAGGTGTTTGTAGTCAGACACAGCTATGCAAACCCCACCTGACCAGTTCCCGGCCCAGCCAGACGCCTGGCTTCCTTGTCTACTGCATCCTCAGGACAGCTGCCTGCTGCTGAGCAGCCACTGTCCTTCCTAGTACAGAGAAGTGAAGTGTGTCACCCTTTCAGGGGAATTCAAGCAGTTACTGAAATAGGGTAGCAAGTTACAGTTCTACCCTGGTGCCTTACGAGTAAAAAACTGGATTCTGTTTTATAGCAGCTTTATGGTGGGAGTTAAACTGAGGGGTGATGGAGGGACAAGCAAGGGAAGAAGGTTCCTAAGCCTGTCTAGTAAACCCTTCACCAGCAGGGCCAGCTCAGAGCTCCCCAGTGTCTAATGGCTTATTAAGTTGTCCTGCAAAAGGTTTCAGGCTCGTGTTTGAGCCAAAATGGAAGCTAGGACCCTGGAGCCACAGCTCTGGAGGAACTCCTGTAACAGCCCACAGCTGGCGCTCTGTCCCTGCTGGTCCTGCTTCACATGAGGAAGAACGTGCTTGGACACACACCTCCAGCATCCAGGGAGGTCCTGGAGCACAGCTTCCTTCACAAGTGGTACAATTCATAGCGGGGCTGGCTCTTCCCAGAGAAAGCTCCATGAGGGCGGGGGGGCGGGGGGGCAGTGACAGAACGTGAAGTCAGCAGAGCCATTCAGTACAGCCAGGTTCACCGAAGGGGCCTCTAGGAACTTGAGTCTAGGGAGTTCAGCATGGTTTTAATGTGTACAGACACACCCATCAGTCAGAGGCTGAAGGTAAACCCTGGCCTAAAACTAACTGCTGCCTGCCTTATCTGGGGTGAGGGTTTGGTCTGCTCCCTCCAGCCACATTCTGTACTCTAAGAGGCCAGACTTTTGCTTCTAGAGTTTAATTTTCTGTTTTTCACTGGGGGTGGGTGGGTGGTGGTGGGCAAGTAGCCACCTCTTTACTTTTGCTTTTAAAAACCAACATTCCTGGGTGTTTTCACAGGTTGTAAAGCAGATCCAACCCTGATCCAGATTTTTGGTCCATTTCTAAGGGCACATTTTCCACACACCAAGCAGGTTTCTCTAAGTAATGAATGCTAAACAAAGGGTGAACCAGATGAACAAGCACTATTTTGAATTTCTCTTTTAAAAGAGAAAGCTCATCACAGAAAGTCAATGCTGACAAGTCACTGGTGCAAGAAAGGGGTCAAACAGACAACGAACCAAGCAAATCCCCATCCATCACATCTGGGCTATGACATCTTCAAGCCAGGGCACTCACTTCTTAGCAATCTTGCCACACAGAATCCTCAGGCAATGCCAAGAGGCACACCAGACAGCAAACGAGCAGCTCTGACCCCCTGGTTACAAAGTACAAGCTCAGACAGAGAATTGGAAGTCACCCACCTGCAGACTGCTTCTGTGTGAAATGTTCAAGAAAAGCATTTTTTTCTAAAAGTGTGTGAGTTACCAGGACAACTCAAATACACTTTGACAGAAAGCCCCATCCTGACCTGGGAAGAAGTGACATGGAACCAATGCCTCTCTCTTCTGCTAGAGCAGGTCAAGGAGGAAGAGAAGGAGCAGTGGGCCCCTTGGCTAGACGCCCTCACAGTGACCCTGCGGGCGGCAGCCAGCCCACAGCACGAGAGCACTTGCCACCCTCCTTCCAGTCCTCATGTGACTGCTGCTGGCGGCAAGAGACCAGGGCAGCAGCCTCCACTGAGAGCCCACACTCAGTGCCAAAGGGACAGTACACACCACGATCTTGTCAGTTATCTCTAGTCGCAGACCCCAAGGATAGCCTGACTGTTCCCAGCACCATCACTTCCTTAATCTGACATTAACCAACTTTTACAAACTAACAGTCACCAGCACCAAAGAATTAAGTCAACTAACCTGCCTTGAATTTTAGACCAGCAATCCATATGGCTTTATCTGGTATAAATCTTCTGCCTTTGATCATTTCTGGACCGTGTAGGAAAAAGGAATAGCAATCATTAAAATCTCAGACCAGAGAACACTATTTTTATATAACAGTTTCTTAACCTAAAATCAAGGCCTTGAACTCTTCCCTTCCCTAAGGGTTGCCTGCGGTTTCTTCATGCTTTTATTCAGGGCTAAGTCTCTCATCGCAATGTCGCATGAACTCTGATGTCTCCCGAAGGCTAGAGGAGCCTGTAGCACGCTATCCACTGCCTCTTCACAGGGACACATCTGACTCCAGTGTTTGGTTGGAATAAGAGCACATTGTAACAACACAGAAGATGGATTCATCTTGTATCACTATAGGCAGAAGGCCTTTGGCAAATTTTTATGTATTGTTTATGTACTGTATAAGTAACTTATTCTTGAATAATGCAAATTTTGCTATAATGTATAAATTGCTACATATGAATTAAAAAATGTTTTCAGAATCTTGACTTGTTGCCAACAAAATTTAAAGGCTCTATCTATCACGACTAGTCTCTCTAAAACCCGTGCCCTGCTCAAACACTCGCTTTTCCCTTTGTCCTCCTCCCAAAAGCTGGGGACATTCACAAATGCTTATGAGCCTATAGCCACAAGCTGCTCTGTACATCACTGCATCTTTTCTGCCCTCTGGGTTTCCTTATCAAAGTTTTCTCTTTTCTCCCCCGCTCCATCTGTTTTTTTAAAATGAATTTTTATTTTTCAATTACAATCGACAGTACAATGTTCTATTAGTTTCAGGCAAATCTTTATCACAGCTTTTTAAAAAAGTATCTCCTGCCCCCTACTGGTAAAACACACAGATGCCTGAATCAGGACAACTGACTAACGGACACATTCATCTGGGTTCCGGAGATACTAAAAAGGAAGCTTACAGAATCAGTGTCAGGCTGAGGATGTGGATTTCAGCGCTGCCCACCTCTGGCCAGCCTTCCTCCTCCTGAAGCAGATCTCTATCCACCAAAGAGAATATCTCAGTCTTCTCTTTTTCTAGAGAGACCTTGAACCAGAACTAAAGGTGAAGAAGAAAAATCATTTGACAACTACCCTTCCAGGGTATTAAGAAAGCACACTCAGCCCTCCTGCCTTGACATTAACTAGCAGCTTATACAAACACACACTAACTGGATATCAGTTTTTAAAACTTTTTTTATTTTTTGATTTTTTTTAAAGTTTTTATTTTATATTATCTACAAAGTAAAAGTTTTTCCCTTAACTTAAAAGTTGAACCACTGCAGACAGTGATCACTTCATCAAACTTGATTTATAAATAATAATCCATCAGTTTGACGGTAAGAATTTACTGAAACTTTATCAAGTTTAGTAAAAGGGTGTTCCAAGTCTTGATTTTTTTTTTTTTTAGCAGTAATCGCAGCAAGAATCACTCTTGTTACTTTTGCTAGCTGATGTGTTCATGACTTTTGAGAGTCATTAAAAAATAAATAACTTCCAGTTTCAGCAAGCAGAGCTGGGTACTTGCAGGACTCTGAAACAGCGTATGAAAGTATGGAACAGCCCACAAGTGCCTAAATGCCTCTACTCGGTCCAAGTATCTTCCACTGCAAGTGAACTGTTAGCATTCCTATCGGATGTTACAAGAAATCAACATATATTTTTAAAAAACAAAATAAATGAAATTCTAGTTTTCTGTGCTTCCAGTTGGTAGAAGCAGTAGAAGGGAGGAGGGAATTTGGCCTTTCGGTTCCTCCAGGGCAGCCTTACAACTGCTGTTGGTGGTGGGCTTGTACTGTAAAAAAGAAAAGTGAATATTTAAACAGAAAACTGGCAACACCGCACATTAGCCTAGTGTCTCTGCAGCACATGGCTGTGAACTATCCTTGTGCTAGCTGAACAAGACTCAAAATTCAGTTCACTTCCCCGCCTCCCATCTGCACCAAAATGGGGAGGGGGAGGGGGTAGGTGGAAACAAACCAGTAAGACATAAAACCACTTCAGATAAAACTCCCAGAAGACTTGTTGCTCATGGGGCAGAAAAACAGGCCTTAACATACCCCCCCCCCAAATGTTAGCCAAGCACCAGTACTGCTCTCAGAGGAACAGGTCAGACTGAAACCTCACCATGGCAGCCATCAGTATTAGAGCACCATCGCGGCCTTCTCTCCCTGTCAGGGCGTAGCTGGAGCTAACGCTACTCTCAAAACCAATCGACACACAGCACTTTCTCATCAGTAGTTTTCTCCAGAGCTACAATCAAACTGTCCTGGTGGTCGCCCCCCACGCCAGACTTTGGGACTCAGGAAGGAGACGCTGCCCTGTCCAACCTATCATAAACAAGGAAGGCCAACTGAGCCCTAAGCATGCACCAGCTCCACAGAATGCTGCTGCTGCTGCTGCTCCTCAAGCCAAACCCTGTACCATCAGAACACACACAGACTCGGCTCCGGAAGCCTCAGGCCCTGACACTGACTGATTGTCAGTCCCTACTGTGCACACTGACGGGTCTTGCTAGTTCTCCAAAGCGGGGTTTGAAGCGCTGGCCCTGCCTGCCATTCGACCTGTGCGAGCAGAATGCTTTGGGGTGCCCGGCGGCCCCTGCACACACACGCCTCACCTGAAGGGTGCGTCATATAGGGGAAATGCGCTGTTGTCGAGACTGGAATGGGCTGTAGTGCACTTTGAGCGAGGGCGGCCTGGGGACCGCCGGGTGGCTGTGTCGTCATTAGCATCATTGGCGCATGGGCAGTTGGATGAGAAGGAACCATTCCTGACTGTACATGAGCCTGAAACAGAGAGCTCTTTTACGCATACAGGCAACATCTCCAGCTTAAACAACATGTCATCTGTGTTCCTTTCACGGGGCTGGGGCTCTCAGGAAAGGGCAACAGTGGCCCTCGGGATCCTTTCTTTTCTTGGGAGACACTCCCTAGTAGAGTATCTATCAATTGACCTACAGACATGCTTTGCCCTTTAGCAGATCTATCCTGCAAGGCCGAGGGAGCAAGCACCCGGAGCGCCTGGGTGAAACCAGGGCTACAACGTCCTAGCCTTCAACGCTCCTGATCACTGGATTCTATGTGTGGGGCACGGTCTTCGCCAAGACCAGGCCCCCGACCCAAGGGCCACGTGTTCAACTAAAGAGGCAAGATGCAATCATGCTTCAGAGCCTGGCTTCCATGTGGGGACTGAAGAAGTTTTACACAGGACAGAAAGCAGATCATTACCTTATGGGAAGGGCCTATCAAATTCTGTTCTATGGATACTCTCCTGGTTTGCCCCCCCACGCCCACCCCTCCACTTCTTGCCTGCTCACCAGCACACCTCAGTTAGGAATGCGTCAGGGCAACGAGAGAAGAGACTCAGCCCCCTACTCTGCTAAAAGATATGCTGATGAAGCAGCAAGAGAAGGAGGATGGTGAATGGCTCCGGAGAGACAGGGAGGAGCAATAAGACAGAACCCAGGCCAGACCAACGTCCCTGTACCAAGCGATAGTGAGTTCAACCTGGTCTCACTGTCAAGTTGGGAAGGTTTTTGTCAACTCAAATAGGCAGATCTCAGTTTTGCAGGGACATGGCAAGGCCAGGAAGAGTCGCTTCCGTGCCTCCCGTACCGTGCACAATTCCATACCACGGTAAAGCCTTGAAGGAAATGCTGTTTTTCATCATCTTACATATTCAGATGGGCCCACGGCATATCTGGGCTTCCCTGTGTTAATCCATTTTGCTCTTTCAGCACAAGAACACAAAAAGTGAGGTTTTAGGAACCCCAACCTACAGGTAAATTCACATGCCTACTTAGCCACCAGCCACTGCTGACATCTACGGGACCCCAGCTCTCATGAAGCTCCCGACTCAGCCGACCTGTGCCGGCCCACACCTGACCAAACCAGCACCCCTCCCCACCTTCCAAAGCAAACTGTCCACTGCAGTGCGCCACACTACAGCAACTTCCCGGAGCTGTGGAACTGCATGACAAGGTCACCTGAGAGCGCCAACTGAGTCGCACCTCCAGCCCCAACCATGCCAGAGCCTCAGTGGCACGCTGTGTCACATGACATGTTCAGTGCGGCAGTCTAGCTTAGACCCACCTACGTGCTGTTGTGAAAGCAGCAAAGAGAGACATCGAATATACAGCAGATTCACCCTTCACGCTTCTGGGGCGGGCCTCACAGACAGTGTCAGAGCCCAACTTCAGTGCGGCTCCAACTCATTAAGACAATCCAACTTGGCCCTGGATTGCACTGGACTTGCGTCCGCAGCTGATGCAGACAGCAACCACTGAGACGGCCGTCATACCTTTCACCCTTTAGAAGCTGACACTGGGGGAGGAGCTCCAAAGTGCATCCAGGGCTGCTCAATAAGAAAAATAGGAAGACCTGGGTGCTTTCAGCTTCTAGTTATACCGCACCAGTGGACAAGGCCAAGCCTTTTCAAGAAGTACAACATGTAGTCCAAGCAGATGTACGGGTAACCAGAGAAAACAAGAGGAGAGATTCCTCTGGAATTCATGTGACTAACATGCAAGCTGATAGGCCCAGGGTAGTCAGAGTTAAAAACTAGTTAAGGTCCACCCTCCCTGCCACTGTGTGTGTGCGTGCATGTATGAGAGAGAGATTATATATATGTATGTGTACATACATACATACATACATATATATACACATATATATATATCAATGAAGCTATTTAAACACAGCAAAGCAGACACAGGAAGGAAAGGAGGACTGGGTTGCATTCCAAAGTCAAAGATATTTGTACACTCTCAGCTGGGAAACGTTAAAGGACTGCCCATTCAGCAACTTCACTGATCCCATTACAAAACCACACGAACATCCATGTAGGGCCAGATCACATGTATTTGAGCGGGAAAAGGGAGACAGGCAAATCACACACAGGGTTTCCTAGCTTAGAGAGCATCTGGCTCTTTGCTGCTTATCTGGTAACTTTCATATTCTGTCTGGTCTTTACAGAAAGTTGCCTAAAGCTGATTTACCTGAGGTACGTGGGCCATGTGGGGTGGGTTGGTGTATGCCGGCTGAACATGAGAAGGATGAATTGTAAAGACGGTCTGTTGTGCTGTTGGGAAACTATTCTGTGGCGACTGCGTATTGGAGGCAGGTGTCATGGAAGGTGGGGTCGGTGCAAGCCCCGCGTGGTAAATGGCTGACTGCTGCTGTGGACTGGCCAGATGGAGAGCCTGTGCGGCCTGGTGCTGATGGTGCTGCAAAGTGACAGGAAAGAATTAAGAAAATCACTTCTTTAATGAAAAGCAGCTAAGGGTCACACACACAAAGCTGAGCTTTGCGCATGGAAACAGGCTCCCCCTGAGCCCATCTAAGACGAGGGGCAATGGCAAGCACCGAGGATGTACAGGGTGGTCAGAGCAGGGTGGGACCCGCTCAGAGACCTCCTTTCTGGTGTACAAGCCCCATTCTCAGCCTGGCAGTTACAAGCCCTCAACCAAGCAGAGATAAAGCATGACTACTGCCCCAGAGAGCTGACAGATGTCAGAGACCCTTAACTACCTCGGTTAATGATTTAAGAAGCTAACAGGAATCTAAATCTAAATATTTATCATATAAATAAATATTAGGAATGAGAAAAAAGTCCCAAGCAAATTTCTCATTCTATGTTAAATTAGATTTTTCAATATTGATGTTTCCAGAACTCAATCATCTTATTCTTAATATGTATCTTACTGTGACTTAAAGCCAGCCCCGGGGGCACAGCCTGCAGGGTTGGTGCGATGGCTCCCGGAGGCTGCGCCAGGTGCTTTGATCACGTAGTGCCTGGCCTCTGCCTGGCAACCAAAGGGAACTCTCAGCAAGGAGAAGAGGAAGCAATGCTTGAAGGCCTCTGAGTTTCTCCTTACCTGAACAGGACTGGGTGCAGGGTGACTTCCACCATGTTGGCTTTGCTGCTGTCCGGTGGGGGTGGCTGAAGGCTGAGGATGTGGAGTATGTGGGTGCAGGGTAGCATTAGGGTGTGCATACTGCTGAGCAAGGGAGCCAGTGGAAACTGAAGTGGAAGAAAAAACGCAGTGTGTACAATTGACATGTGATGATCTTAACAGCTCCTCCTCTACACCTCATCTACTGAGTTTTCTTGAAGCTCAAGGTCTAACTTATGCTGTTACCAATCTCTTTATTTGACTCCATTTAAACCATCGATTTTCATAAAAAAATAAGTAATGTTATTCCTTAACATTAGACTAGCATTTATTCACATAATACAGCTGTATACTTTACATTAAAATCTAATTAGTTTAAATTTATTCTTAACACAATAACTAGGTTTTCCTGATAACACAGGCATAAACACTTCAAACAATCTCAATCTCAATCTCTCTCTCTCTCTCTCTCTCTCTCTCTCTCTCACACACACACACACACACACACACACACTTTAGCTCAAGGCCATCATCTGGCTAACCTCACCATGCTACTGCCCTGGAGCTGGCGCTGTGTCCCATGGGCACAGACTATATAGGGGCTGGGGATAAGGGACTGGACCAGGTATGTGGCAAGGTCAAGGTCTTATCTTCAGGGTCAATGACCACAATTTTTCTCAGCTTATTGCAGAAGCCATCTGCGCTCTCCCTGTTCCAGGATCTCTCACCTTGCTTTATAAAATCTAGTAGATGGAATTATATAAACTATGTAGAAAAGTGAACTCTCTCCAAAAGCATCTCAGCCTTTAGAAAGAATTTTACCAGTAAGAGTAACTTTAAAGGAAACATGAGGAGCCAGTTCATATAACAATGTTCATTAAAGATAAGAACCCAAAGCCAATTCTTTGTGAATCTCAGCATGGACCATACCTTGGTATAAAACAGGGAGATTAGGTATTAATGCATTTATTCATGTCTTCCCAAAAGAGCAATTTCAGAATCAAAAGCACAGAATCAAAAAAGGGGTTCACTGCGTCCAGTGACTATCAACAGCACACTGATACAGACCAACCATGATGGAGCAATGAGCTGAGGTCGGTGTTCCAGCAGCCCATGACTCTCAGCCTTCTCTCCAGTCACTGCTGAAGTCCTTAAAAAACTAGCCCAAACATATACAGACATAGAGGGGGCTGATGGGGACAAGCAAGCACCGCTTCGGGACCAGGCACCGAACTTCAGCAGTCTGGAACGTAAGGCTGCCGAGTATCATCAGAATAACTAACTGCGTGGGGGTGAGTCCCGCGTCGCTGTTACGCAGAGGGTTAGGCACACAGAGCAGCAGTTCTGTAATGCCTGACATTGTAGGGCCACCAATACTGTAGCCCGACTGGTATCTCCCCAGCCTGGTATATCTTTTAAAAGAGGGAAGGACAAGGCAAAGAGTCAGTGCTAGGATCACCTGTGCATCCACTGCCAATGCCGCAGCGGGTGTTAACGCCCAGATTAGATTAAACAAAGGGAGCCCCTGTGTACATTGCGAACTCTCCCTAACTTGTGCGAGGTAACACTGAGACATTTTAACAGGACAACTGTGGCAACACAGTCTCTGAGTGGTTTCTCTCCCCTTTAAAAAATTATTTTTATTTAAACATTTTCAGTATAGTTGATATGCAGTATTATATTTCTCTGGGTGTTTTTAAGTCCATGACCGTTTTCTGGGAGCTGGGAAAAACAATGTGCGGGCCGCTCTCACTGTGCCACGAGCCTATGGAAGCAGCCAGAGACTTCCCCTCCACGGGCTCACTGCAAGGCCACTCCGCCATCACGCTCATCAACTTTCAGATCCCCCAAACTGTCTCGGCAACGACTGAGTCTGAAATATTTGACATAAATCTTGAATCTTTATTCTTGTAAAAATCTTCCACTTATTTTTCAAATTTAAGTAATTAAAACAGTCAACCACATACAGCTAGTAGATGGTCAGACAGCACAATTCCATCGCCACAGAAAGTTCTACTGGATAGTGATGTCTAGAGTCATTCATGCTCCCTCATTTTCAAACCATTAGTATTAAAATATTCCCTACCTCCAAGCTTCTTAAATGTTTCATTTGTAGCAATACTAAATCTGGGCAAAAGCAATTCTCGAGTCCCACAGTCTATTTATGAGGTTTCATAGAGTAGAGAATCTCAGGGTTTCTATTTTTTAAAAGTTTATTTGTTCAAGAAAATTTTGTACTAATAAGTTTAGATTTCACTTTTAATGATCTTATAACCAAAGTATTAGGAAAATAAGTAACAATTTTTTAAAAAGCCCCATCCTTCTCTTTACTCTAAACACCAGTAAACTACAATGTATTATAAGAAAAATTAAGCATATGTAATATACAGTTCTTAAGCAGCAAATAAAATTCAAGGTAGCTAATTAGAAATATTTTCCTTTGTTCATCTTCTTGCTTAAGAGAAATAAAGCAAGTACATTGTCCAGGAACCACTTTTCCTCCTCAAATACAAAAATGGAATAGCTGGCTAATTAAGTCCATGCTAGTAACAACAAAATATAGTTTGGTTCCGTGAAAGACCAGAAGAATGAGACAAAAAAAAGGTGGGACAGAAGGGAACTTAAAAGGCTGGGAACAGGGGGAGTTGGAAGGAAAGAAAAGAGCTAAGAGGAAGGAACCCATACAGAGTAAACAAGGAAAAAAATATAAGAAACTCAGGGAATGAGAAGTGGAGAGCAGAGGGCAGTTAAGTTCTGATCTTCAAGAAGTGTATCATCTGTCCACTTTTATTACATACACTCATTTAGCTAAAGACTTCAGACTGGTTAACGATAAATTGAATCTTCTTCAGAAGTCTGACTTAGCTATTCATCAGTTAAACTTCTGTTTATAAAACTTAATTTGCCTTCATGAAACCTGGATTAGGTCAAGCAAATCAAAGAGGTATTGGCCAGACCTTGTCCAGAACTGTTCCTTGAAATAAATGTTTAAAACTCTAAATACAGGATTTTTTAAATCCTCCTAACCACATTCCAAAAATAGTTTCCTAAGCCATGATCTTACTGAAGTCAATTCAGTCCATAAAGCTATGTGTTTTAATTTGTAAATAGATTTTTTAATGTTGACCTTGGATGCACAAGTCAGGAGGGATCACCAGCACTGCAAAGCTTTAAAAAGAAAACAAAGCGAAACAAAATCTTCCAACTTTTAAATTTGATGTTAAATTTAGAAAAAATGAAGAGAAGGACAGTTGAAAACTATTCAAAAGGGGAATAGAAGGCAACTAGACCAAACCGTGACAAAACGGCTTAGAAAGGAGAAAAGGGAGTTCAAAGCAGCAAATTAAATGACAAACAGCAACCCCACTGTTAGTTTCTTTTAACAAGTGCTGATACTCATTTTCAAGGGAAGTTGCACTAAGGCAGTTAATGTTTAGGTGTGATGATTAACGACCTTTCAGCTCACTTACCAGGAAACAACTCCCAAACTAACAGAGACAGTAAGATGGTGAGGATAACTACATTTGAGACCTCAAATTGAGTACATAAAAAAATGAATTACTGACACTGTCTTTTACATACTATACCACATACATAGTTTCCTTTTAATAGTATTCATATACAGCAAGACTCCTTTTTAAAGAGTATCTATTAAAGGATTAAATTTGTTAACATTTCCTAGCACCACATAAGTAATATTGATACACTTATTTTTGGATACCAAGTCATGGCATAATTAATGAAAATTTAAGTCAATATGTTTTCTAAATGCGCTTTGAAATCTGGCATTTAGTAGATTCAGACAGTGAGTCATTCAAAAATAATTCAAAATTTAGTCTCTAAAATAAAATTTTAATCCTTAATATCCTTGAGAATATAGTATTTCACATAAAGTGACACATTACTGGCATAAATTTTTAACAAATTTCTGTAAGTTAGTACTGTTCCTATTCAAATACCAAAAGTCCATGACTAGCTTTATTTAAAAACTGACCTACAAATAGAGAAAACACACCTTACAAGTTCATTTCCAAAAGAAAGCTCTGTCCAGACTTTCCGCCTTTAGGAGCAATCATTTACCTTTTCACTGGTGGTGAGAGAGGGCTGGTGTTGCCAAGATAATCTCTGGTAGGTCATGCTTTCCTGCTTAAACCCAAATATTTTAAACCTTCAGTCATGCAAAGACTAAAAAGACAGAAATGTTTCTCCCTTAGTTTTTCAACCCTATTCAATTCAAAATCCTGGGAAGAATAAACTTCTTACCAGGACACTAAAAAAACCCTAACTTTTTAAAGTTTTTTTTATACTATGTTTGTGGCTTGGTTAAAAAAAAAAAAAGCTATTTAGGAAAAGTGTCTCACATAAGGAAAATATCAGGCATTTCCAAAAGTCACATGTTTGCTTGGTATGCAAAAATTAATTTCTGAAACAACTCAATTTTTAAACTCCAGCTTTCTTAAGCTGGGTTGTATTTTCTTTTTTAAAACTCTGAATTATTTACAGATATATTTTAAAATAATTTTGTCTGGCACAGGAAAATACTGCTCAACAAGTCTACTCCCTTAACATGTATTCTTTAAAAAGTGTTTTACTGTTTAATTAAAATTAGTATAAAAAACCCAACTCACTGGCAAAGTAGAAAGAAGGGCTTGTCTCCTTGTTGTATGGTAATTTGGGACATGCTGAATTTGGGAAATAGAAAGGTAAATTAGCCTTTTGAGGTCTGCATTTTCCTAATTTTCTGGAAAGGTTGACATATTTAGTAATTTCTTTTTGTATCCATGCATAATTCATTATTCTTATTTCACAAGAGATGACAAGCGCTTTAAACACTGCTACGAAAAACTAAGCAAGATAGGGCCGAACGAAGAGATACTTCTTCTGTGCACTGGAGTGTCAAGTTCTGCAGGCTGACTTGCTTAAACAAAAGGAATAAAATTATTATCTAATAAACAGAGCAACACGGCACTCCACTGATAAACCTTGACATCAAAAATGTACCAAAATAAAATAATATTTACCAAGTTTAATTCAAAAGACAAACAATTTTGCACATCACTATTAATATGTCATTATTCCATAGGATGTTTATTAGGCATCTGGTAGTGGATCCAAAAATTCAGAAATGTAACAAAAGCAGTATGAAACATGGATGTGATACCATCTTTATTAAAATGACTATGTAAGGTATGTGTGTGTATGCGTGTGTTTACACACACTTGGAAGGGTACGCACCAAAATGTTAACAGACGCTGTTGGGTGGCGGGATAATAGGTGCCATTTTAAACCTTTTTGCCTACTTCTTTTCTAATTTATTTGCATTTAACTACCAAAAACAAATCAAAAAAGATTCTAGATCTAACTCTTCCTGATGGCTTTATATAGAGAAAGTTTCATTATTACTATTTCTGAAAGGGGAAACACTACTGCCATAAAACGAAACCAATGAATTAGAAAACTAGATGCTAAGGGGGGAAAAAGTGACTTCTCCGGAGGGAGGGTGCAGAGGCAACGATGAAAATCAGATTAAGGTCGAAGGAAAGAAGTTTGTGATCAAAGTCCTTTCTAAAATAGCTATCAGAATGTGTGTATGTATCTCCTAATAATTAAACTCTTTGGTAATCTTTTAGCGTATTTATATTAAATATACCAAAAATGTAAAAACAGTATCAGTCTCTCATTTTGCAGTCATTAGTGGTCCTTTCTATTCTCAAAGCCTTTACTATGACCCCATCAATTAATGAATGACAAAAAGGTGACATAACTGTCACCAACATCTGGGTGCATATTCCTTTGTTTACATAAAAAAAACTTTAAAAATCTACAGATAGGATGTAACTTAAAAAGAGACAATCCATACTCAAAATATTTCATTCCTTTTGGAATAAAAAATATAAATTGTTCAAGGGAGATGAGTATATCATTAGCATTTCTACACAACAGTTTTGTCTTAGTTTAAAATAATGTACTTAAAATTTGTCTATATTTGTTAAAATATCTGTCTATATTTGGCATAAGTAGGATTTAGAATATCTAAACTAATTAAAATAAATTACTGAAGAATTAGTGAATTTACTTTAGCAGATTAAATTACGGTTTATGACAGACAGCAAAGAACAAAGTAATTCCCTAGTGTTGTTTTTAAGGTATGAAGTATCCAAATGAACCTCAAGTAATCAGCAAAAATCACACTAAATCCACAGCCTTGCTCTAGCCAGCCCTCATCAAAAGACATCAATTAAATACAACCTGTGTAAACTGCAGGAGAGTAGTTCATGTCTAGTTGAGTAACTTTCTCCTGGCATTAAAGAACTGGCTCTGAAGTCTAGTAAACTAAGTCCAGTGTTTCACTTGTTTGCAACATTTCCTATTTACCCATACTTGAATGGACTTCAGGGTCCAAGGTCAAGTGCTTTTCAAATGAAAATGTTCTGGGAAAGTAGTTATAAAAACCACTAGTGCCTCAAATAACAGTATTTATTGTACAGACTGTTTCAAACCGATGAGGCTGTTTCAAACCAATGAACATCCATCCAAAAGACAAAGCCAGATGTTGGCATTGAGGAAAAAGACGCTGCTCAACATCACAGTATCACCACAAAATCTCGAAACCATGGGTGCACAAGAGCTATTCCCTAAAAGCCACGGAAATTTTAGCTCACAAGGTTCAGATCTTATTCCAAGAGGAGTATGCCAGAAAATGGAAATACATAATTGTTTTTCCACTTGTTATATCATGATGTATTCACCAGAAATATAAAACACTCATAATGAACTTTTCACCTAAGCCTTTAGCAAACTAAAAAATTGTTGAAATGTATACAAACTGTATAAAAGCCAGTGTGAGGAATCAATGGTGCTTTTTCATACATACTTAGTCCTGGTGAAGACAACTAAGGACAAGCCAATGACAGGAGATCATAACCAAAATTGTAAGTCAAATCAGTCTGTCAGCATATTCTTTTTTTAAAAAAATTTATTGATTTTTAGGGAGAGAGAGAGATTTCTTGTTCCACTTATTTATGTATTCACTCGTTGATTCTTGTATGTGCCCTGACTGGGGATCAAACTACATACAACCTTGGGGTATCGGGATAATGCTGTAACCAACGAAGTTCCTGGTCAGGACTATATTCTTCTTCTTTTTTTAAAAGATTTTACTTATTTTAGAGAGATGGGATGGGAGGGGGAAAGAGAGGGAGAGCAACATCAATGTGCAGGAGGTACATCCATTGGTTGCCTCTTGCACACCCCCAACTGGGGGCCTGGCCTGCAACCCAGGCATGTGCCCTAACTGGGAATTGAACCTGTGACGTTTTGATTCACAGACAGGCACTTAATCCACTGAGCCACCCCAGCCAGGACTGGACTATATTCTTGAAAGAAATGTAGTAATTACATCATTTTTATCTAAAGGGCATAATCCACAATAGAAAGTCTGAAGTAATAATGTGGAAAATGAAAACCAGGACTAAGCATTCTGTAAAGTCAGTGGGCCTATGGGGCAGGAGCCTGCCTCCAGGAAGAAGTGGGCGTGCTGGTTGATGGGTGACCGGAAGGGCAAGTGTTGTTGCCTGAGTCCCATTCCTGCTCACCTATTAATGTTAGAAACTGTTATCTAAAGTTTAAAAACCTTTACACTCCCATTCAAAAAGTTTAAACAGGTTTAAAAAAATGAAATGTCCATGTAGTTACATGTAACTGTGACTTCATTCTCACAGTGGTTATTCTTTTCAAATCTCTCTCCTCCCACTCTGAAAAAACTGAAATGCCAAACCCTAAATGACAGTACAGGAGTTCTCTGAAAAGTTCAAAACAAAACCTACATCTTAATAAAACTAGTACTAAAGGTGCATTTTAAAAACATAAATATGGGAAAATCCATGAATTACACAAGATATAAATGGAATTCTTGTTTTAAATTCTCAACATTGAAAACCACATTATTTTAGAACTTCAGACAGCTGCTAAATTGACCTATACAAAGTTCTATGGCTATAATATTAAGATGTAATTTTTGCTTATTATTAATTATTCTTATATGCATTTAGTTTTATACACAATACTAGTCATTTTCATCTTACCACTGTTTATACTTAAAGTGTAAATGTCTAAAGCAGATCTAATATTACATAATTTTGACCACTTAAAATACAGCACGATGCGGAAACAGTAACATTATAAAAACAGCAATAGAACTATGTAATACCAGTAAGCCCCAGGGCAAGAGGTGGAAAACGCCGGAGAGTGCTTTCGTCGTGGTGCAACTTTCCCGCACGCCTCGCACAGGGGTACCAAACGGTAATGCTGGCGAGAAGAGGCGAAAGACACCTTTCTCCACAAAAGATGCTTTCTATTACCCCCATCATTACACTTACTTAAAGGAGAGACATTCGAACGGGACTTTTAGCACAGTAGTTATTAGCCAAGACTTAAAAAAAGCAGGTAAGAGACAGAAATGGGTCCATCTTTTCTTTCATTTCTTTACCCTCAATGTCATAGGCGGCCAAGTTATTCTTAAAAAGAGTATCTTTTCAGAGCTTTAAAACAAATTAAGAATGGTCAGTCACACACTAAAAAAGACAAAGAAAGTGCTTCCTACCATACATCGCATGTGTCTGCTCATGAGCCCCGTACTGAGCTGCTGAAGAAGATACTAAACCAGGCTGGGCGTGTGCTGCTGGTGCCATCATTCTAGCATTACCCTGTATTACAGGACTATAGACATGAGGATGCTGTATTCAAAGAAAAAATAAAGAAAAAACATTCAAATATCAAACAGACTCACTCAAGCACATTTTAGTCAGATGTCTTAACCCCACAGTGTCCAGATTTCCACAAACAGCTCTGAAAAATCTAAAACTTGTCTTGGCTATTTCTTTTGAAATACTTAAAATAATCAACAACCTTCTAATATACATTAAAAAGCTCCTTCCCAATCCTTAGCTATCAACCACAGAATTAAAAAAGCACAGATATAAAGAAAAACATCCTATTAAAAGTTCAAATTAAAAGTTATTTAGCCCGGACCAGCGTGGCTCTATTGGTTGGGCATTGTCCCACAAAGTGAAAGGTCACTGGTTGGATTCCCGGTCAGGTCACATGCATGGGTTGCAGGTTGGGTTCCCGGTTGGGTCGGGGGGCTTATGGGAAGCAACGAATCAGTGTTTCTCATACTGCAGTTTCTCTCCCCCTCTTTCTCCCTCCCTTCCCTTCTCTCTAAAAATAAATAAATACAAATCTTTAAAAAAAATCAAAAGTTATGTAAATGGAACAAAAATGATGAGTTAGGTCCTATCATTCTTACCTGAGACTGATAATGTGGCACGTGCTGAACAAGAGGCTGATTTGGAAACTGCTGAGGACTATAGGCAACGTACTGTGTGGAATAAGCTGGTGGGGTGGCTACAATTGGAGGGCCGGCCGCTGAGGCTGGGTGCATCATGGTGCTCTGATGATGCTGGTCTTGCCGCTGTTGGGGCATATTTGGTACTGCAGAAAAAGACAACTTTGTATAAAAAAACAGCCTTTCTGTGGTATGAACGCATGAACATGGTCTATGAGGCGCTACAGGATTTGATCCTCCTGCTTGCCTCTCCAATCCTATGTTATACGACCCCTGCTACTACCTCAGCCACTCTGGGTTGTTTTCCCATACACATGCTATCCCTGAGCCCCAAACATGGATTCCCCACTCCTAGCTTTGATAATTCTCTTTCTTCAGGAGCCAGCTTGAAAGCAACTTCCTTAGACCCCCTTTATGACGACTGCCAAAATGGATCAACCTATGAAATGTTTCCTTCAGACTACTTCTCAGATAATTCCTGTTTTACAACACCAAATCATGCCACTTGCTAAAGAAAGGCATTGAATTTATTCAAAGAAAAACAAACGTACAACAAAAAAGCCAAAATGGAGCCAACATTAACCTTAACTCCATCATCCTTAATTTCCCACCACTCAACTCTCCAATCATGTCTTGCTCTTTCTCAAACACAGAATCACATGCTATCATGTAGCAGTGTCCAAATAGCTCTTTTAAAAAATTACTTTTTGTCCACACAGATATCTGCTCTGGTCTTCCCCCTGTTAAAGCTGCAATTGAGATTTTTGCTCAAATGTCATTTTCTCTGAAATGTTCTTCCCAGTTTCCCCGCAAACAGCTAGAAACAGCCAGCTGCAAGCTCTGCGCACCCTTCCTCACACGCCTATTACAGCACCGACTGTTGTACATGCTGAGTTCATGGTGTGATACTAAATAAGCCACTTGAGGGAAGGAATCATAAACCACTGCTTACATCGCGAATGAGGCATAAAAAAAGTATAACAACTTAGTATGTTCATAAAATCATCAGAACTACATTAAGTAGCTGCTAGTTTAGAGATAGAATTTGGTTATTTTAAGTATTTGAAAGTTTTTGTTAAAAATGTAATAACTGCTGTTGAAAGTTAGGAAAGCCCGTTAGATACTGTTTTATTAGAAAAGCAAGCTTGTTAACAGAAGAAACAAATACAGTAAATATTTTTCCAAATTTAATCTTGAGACTCCTCACATCAAAAAGCATCTCCTTTTAGCAAAGATACCCCAAAGCCGCCCTGACTGGTGTGGCTCAGTGGATTGAGGCAACCAATCAGTGTATCTCCTCACACTAAAGTATCTCATCTCTCTAAAAAGTAAATAAACTCACTCTTAAAAAAGAAAAAAAATAAGTTCAATGAGTTTAACTTACTATCATTTCTCATGATACACATTATAACTCTCACATATTAAAACAAACTCTAAATGCTAGTCAAGTTTACTATCCTTTTTGTTTTTAGATTTTACTTATTTAATATATTTTTAGAGAAGGGAAGGGAGAGAGGGAGAGAAACATCAATGTGTGGTTGCCTCTTGCACACCCCCAATGGGAACCTTGGCAATGGACTGCAACCCAGGCATGTGCCCTGACTGGAATCGAACTGTCAATACTTTGTTTGGTTCACAGGCCAGCACTGAATCCACTGAGCTGCACGAGACAGAATCTTACTATCCTTTCTAAAATTAAAAATTCGTGTTACCAAAAAATGCTTGAATACAAAATTAAAAGCTAAAAAGTTCAGCCCTGGCTGGTGTGGCTCAGTGGAGTGGGCGTTGTCCTGCAAACCAAAAGGTTGCTAGCTCAATCGCCAGTCAGGGCACATGCTTGAGTTACATGCCTGGTTGGGGGCGTGTGAGGGCAACTGATCGATGTTTCTCTCTCTAAAAATAAATATTTTTTAAAAAGATAGAAAGTTCAATAATATAAGATTACCCTTTCAACATCTGCATAATATTCTCTTCCAACAGCAACCACTGTGTGTGGCCTTCTAGTCCATCTTCTACGCATGTGCATATAAGCATATACACACACACACACACACACAGCGATATACGTGGTTTTATGGTGGTGTGGTTTTTTCCCTAAATTGAATCTACCTTAGTCTTTACTTAAATTACAGTTTAAATGAACCATACTTCAGCTGTTTCCTTATGTCAATGGTTTTAAACTGGGAGTAATGTTGCCTTTCAAAGGACATTTGGCAATGTCTGGAGACATTCTGGTTGTCACAAATGGGGGAAGGAGAGGTTACTACTAGCATCTAATGGGTAGAGGCCAGTGATGCTAATAAATATCCTACAGTGCACGGGGAATACCCCCTTTGTCCCACTGGACAAAGAATATCTGTCTCAAAATGTCAACAGTGCCAAGGCTAAGAAATTCTGCTTTGACAAGTCCCTGACTTGGGCGTATTTTCAAACACAATTCCATTTTTCTCAAAGGTTGCAAAAAAGATAACATTGCATTATGTACCAAGAAGACAGAGGTGGTTCTGTGCAAAGACCCTACCGCCATGCAGGGAAGACATGCTTTATACGATCCATGGCTGCATTTCAGAAGCAAGTCCTTGACTTTGTTTGTTATTCCATGGAGTACAGAGGCAGAACACAAAATTAACCTAAAGACAGCAATAACCTTTATATACAGTACTTCATGAACTTACTTTGTAAATAACTACTTGGAAGATGCAATGGAAAAGATGACCCCGGTTTACATTACCAATAAAACAAGAAAATACTTAAAGCATAAACTGAAGAAACACACAACCTTTTCCGAGAAACTCAAAAACGTTACTGAAGATACGGAAGCAGATTTAAACAAAGGGAAAAGCATGATTTGTTCTTAGATAAGAAGACACAATATAAAGATAGCATTTCTCCCCTAGGTTAATTTATAAAAATTTAACGTGATGCTAATAAAAATGCTAAACTGAATGTTAAAATCATAAGCCTTACTGACAGAACAATAAAACACCCTCAACGGTCAACCCTTTTTAGAGGATAATAAGAAACCAACTTATTATTTTGAGAACTACTGATAAATGATATACATTTTAGCTGTCTTTCTTGCACAAACTATACTTCATGGTAACAAAATGAGAGTTTCTTAATGGATATATTCCAGCTAATAATTGAGGAAGGATGACAGAGGTTGTCATCACGTGCAACTCAACGAGATCATGGCTCTAGGCCTAGACAATGGTCGTCAATGGCTGTTAAAACTAACACAAAAGAACTGATAGGAAATGTTTGGTCAAGTTACTCCTACTATCACAAAAAAGAGATGACAAGACATTATATGACTCCTAAGGAAAGAAAATATACACATTATCCATGAAACAGACCAGATTAAGTTTTAAAAAAATACAACCCAATCTTATCTAATATCAGTTGATAAAGAAACAGAGGGTCACTTTAAACATCACAGGATGCAAACCACAAAATTGAGATGATGGAAAAGAACACAGGCAAAATAAGCTGGATTTAAATAAAATGTTAAGGGGAAACACTCAAGGGAAAATTATAAATTAAGAAAGACTTATTAAGAGAGCTACTGTCAATCAAATGAACAGCATGGACTTTGGATTATGGTTCAAGAAGCCAACTATTTAAAAAATGTGTAAGACAGTAAGGTAAATTTGTACTTTGGATATTTGATGAGCAAGAAATAATTGCTGATATTTTCAGGTGTGAATAATGGTGCCATTAGCTATGATTTTAAAAAGAAAAAGTATAGCCTTCCAACCAAGATGGAGGCATAGGTAGATACACTTTGTCTCCTCACACAACCAAAAAGGACAGTAACAAATTTAAAAACAAAAAACAAACAGCACTGCCAGAAATTCGAACTGTATGGAAGTTCGACAACCAGGGAGTTAAATAAGAAATACTCATTCAGACTGGTAGGAGAAGGGTGGAGAGGGGAAGCTGGGGCAGAGAGGCCATGCGGCAAGGCGGCAGTTGGAGGATCGGGAAGTCCCACATTTGTGTGCAGATAAACTGGGAGGAACAACTAGGGACTGAGACAGACCACGCAACCCAGGGTTCCAGTTTGGGAAAAGAAAGCCCCAAAACCTCTGGCTATAAAATCTGTGGGGGATGCAGTGGCAGGAGAAACTCCCAGCCTCACAGGAGAGTTTGTTGGAGAGACCCACAAGGTCCTAGAATGTACACAAACCCATCCACCCAGGAATCAGCACCAGAAGGTCCCAGTTTGCTTGTGGGAAGTGGGGGAAATGACGGAAAGCTGCCAAGAGCCGAGCAAGCAGCATTGTTCCCTCTTGGACCCCTCCCCCACATACAGCACCACAAAGCAGCAATGTGTGTTGCCCCACCCTGGCAAATACCTAAGGCTACTACATAACAGGTGTGCCTCCAAGACAAAGATTTATAGCCCAAAAGAAAGAACAGATCAAAGCCCCAAAAATAGAACTAAGCGATGAAGAGAGAGCCAACCTATCAGATGCAGAGTTCTAAACACTGGTAATCAGGATGCCCACAGAAATGGTTGAGTATGGTCACAAAATAGAGGAAAAAGCGAAGGCTATGCAAAGTGAAATAAAGAAAAATATACAGGGAACCAACAGTGAAGGAAGGAAACTGGGACTCAAATCAACGATTTGGAGCAGTTCAAGGAAGAAATAAACATTCAACCAGAACAGAATGAAGAAACAAGAATTCAAAAAAAAAATGAGCAAAGGCTTAGGAACCTCCAGGACAACTTTAAACGTTCCAACATCCGAATCATGGGTGTCCCAGAAGGAAAAGAGCAAGAAATTGAAAACTTATTTGAACAAATAATGAAGGACAACTCCCCCAATCTGGTGAAGGAAACAGACTTCCAGGAAGTCCAGGAAGCTCAGAGAGTCCCAAGAAGTTGGACCCAAGGAAGCACACACCAAGGCACATCACAATTATATTACCCAAGATTAAAGATAAGGAGAGAATCCTAAAAAGTAGCAAGAGAAAAGGAAACAGTTATCCACAAAGGAGTTCTCATAAGACTATCAGCTGATTTCTCAAAAGAAACGTTGCAGGCAAGAAGCAACTGGAAAGAAGTATTCCAAGTCATGAAAGGCAAGGACCTACATTCAAGATTACTCTCTCCAGCAAAGCTATCATTTAGAATGGAATGACAGATAAAGTGCCTTCCAGATAAGGTCAAGTTAAAGGAGTTCATCATCACCAAGCCCTTATTATATGAAATGTTAAAGGGACTTATCTAAGAAAAAGAAGATCACAACTATAAATAGTAAAATGATAACAAACTCACAACTATCACCAACTGAACCTAAAAAAAACAAAAACAAACTAAGCAAACAACTAGAATAGGAACAGAATCACAGAAATGGAGATCACATGGAGGGTTATCAGTGGGGAGGGGGTAGTGGGAAAATGGGGGAAAAGGTACAGGGAATAAGAAACATAAATGTTAGATACAAAATAGACAGGGGAAGTTTAAGTATTCTGAAGTATAGGAAATGGAGTAGCCAAAGAACTTATATGTATGACCCATGGACATGAAGGGGGGTGAGCTGGTGCGAGGAGGGTGCAGGGTGGAGGGGAATAAAAAGAAAAAAAATGGGACAACTGTAATAGCGTAATCAATAAAATATACTTAAAAAAAAAGTGTAACTCTTGAAGATGCACACTGAAATATAGTAGTCCCCTTGCTAAATAAAGTCTTTGTAAAAAGTTAGTGCTTTCTGGTGCAACATGTCGGTCAGAACACATTTTCTGTTCACATCTTCCCATTACAAATTTAACGCCTTTTCCACCTTCACTAAACACTTATCATGTACTGTGACCATGACTTTTGGAGTTTGTAGTGCAACAGCAAAACTAGCACCAATTTCTTTTTCCTTCTCCACAATTTCACAGTTAGAAGATTTGTTCCTACTATAGATCTTAGCGACCTCAGCATATGACTTTTTTCCTTTCCTCATTAAGTTGAGAACTTTCACCCTTTTCACATAAAGAAAGCACTTTAGCCCTGGTCAAGTAACTCAGTGGCTGCAGCATTGTCCCAATATGCCAGGGTTGCGGGTTCAATCTCCAGTCAGGGCACATACAAGAATCAACCAATGAATGCATAAATAAGTAGAACAACAAATCGATGTCTCTCCCCCTGCTTCCTCTCTCTGAAATCAATAAATATTAAAAAACTTTTAAAAAAAGAAAAGAAAGCAGTTTATGGCTCCTTTTGGCATATCCAAATTATTGACATCACTACTCTCGCACCTCAGAGCATTAGGTAAAATAAGACTGACTTGAACACAAGCACTATGATACCATGATAGTCGATCTGATAACCCAGAAGAGGCCACTAAGTGACTAGTGAGGTGCGTGGGTGTGTAATATACACAACATGGACACCCTGGACAAAGACATGATTCATGTCCCAGGCACAGCAGAATGCGACAGTGCAGTATTTCATCATGCTACTCAGAACAGTACACAATTTACAACTTATGGATTATTTCTGGAATTCTACATTTTTATTTTTAGGCCCTGGTTGACTGAAACCGCAACAAGCCAAACTGGATGGGGGGGATTACTGTATTAGAAAACTCCTGTACTATTAATTCTTTTAAGGTGTGATAATGATATTGTAGGTGTTTTATGGTTTTTTTTTTTTTTAAGATGAGAAAACCCCCTTTAGTGTAATTTTGATGGTTTCTTAAGTGAGCCACCCTCTGCTTTAAAAGAAATTCTGGGCTTTGGAGGAAAATTATATATTAGTGTAAAATAAGAATGTCAGGAACCTTGGTAAATTAATTTAGCAAACCCTCTTTTCAAATTTAACATTGAAAACTTCAAAAGTCAGTTATTCTTTTTGAAGATCTTGAACTATCACAACTGATAACTATTTCTCCTCCCGTTTTGTTTATACAAAATGCATCTGAATACCTCATGTAATATATTGGAAATCAAAAGTCAAAGCTGAACCACAAGTGTTTCTTCATTATAAATTGAGTTACTTATTCATGCAGCATGCAGACCACAAGCAAACACAGGCAGGATTATTCTCACCTTTACCTGCTCTATATGTCTTGGCTTGATTCACTGGCATGGGCGTCATAGGTATAGGGTATAAAGGCTTGAGGGATTTAAAAAAAATAGATTAGGGTCTCAGGACAATAAGAACATATGTTACCACTCTCTCAGTTGTATATTGCTAGAAAGCTAGCTCTGAGGTACTCCTGATTTTCTGAGTCATTAAAAAAATCAAAACCCCCACAGCTAGAAGGACAAACCCCAAACTACAGTAAATCTAAACCATCTTTCTCACCAGAAAACATTCTCAGATTTAGGTCCTTACACTAACACCACCTCATGCCTTTCCTTTTCAAATACTTCTGTTATACCTTCACTGCCTCAAATCACTGCACACCTACAGAGTGCCTAGTGTCAAATACAAGTAACCAGGATGAGCAAAGAGCATCAAATTCTATGACTTACTTGCACGCCTGGGCTCACTGGGACTGGATACATCATATTTGGTGCAAAACAAACAGGTTGAGTATAAACTGGAGTTGGCTGCTGATGGCCCACCATAGACGGGCTAGGTTGTGCTTGAGGACGAGGTGAAGTTGGGGTGGTAGAAGGCTTTGGCTACAGAAACAAAAATCAACTATCTTAAGGTGAAAAGCTAACTATTATCATAACTTGAAAACTAATTTTCCCAATCTTTCTAAGTTTTGTTTGTTTTTAATTGTCCCTTTGAATGAAAAGTTATAGAAAATAAACTTCACACGTGTCAAGTAAAAGAGAAAAACGCTTTGGTAGAAAGTTAAAGTAAAATTTTGCCAATAATCAATAATACTATTAAAAATAGTAGTGGTGACTTTTAAGAAACTCGTAAAAATGTTTTAAAAAATTAAAAAATAATCGATTTCCTTACAAATTCAGTAGAATAGATAGTAACTGTGTGTCTATAAACCTGACAGCCTACCTAGACTCTTCAGAGTCTGAGTCAAAAATGCCGAAAGACTGGCCCCAGACGGCCTGTGACTGATGACAACACAAGGACCTCTGCTATGGCTCAAACATGTTCATTAGTGACCGTAAGAAGAGGGGACGGATCGCTGTTTTAGCATACTGTAACTGAATTTAGATGTTAGGTACGAAAAAAGAAATATTACTACTAATAATAAATTTATTTTTTTAAAGGCTACATTACTTCAAAGAGAAAATAAATTTACCTGAGAAAAAGAACGAGGGTTGAACTCCTTTGCATTGGGGTTCAATGTTGATTTCCTCACTTGCCTAAAGCAGAACAAAAATATAAAGGCCAGTGAAATCTGCATGGAACTTACGTGTCTCTAAAGTCTTCTTTACCTGACTGTACTTTTTAAAAAATTGCTAAACATATATTACATTTAAACAATTCTCCCTATCATTGATCCACTTCATTCGTGCGTGTGCATGCACACACGCACGCACACACGCGCGCACACACACACACCACTCCTTAATTTGATAAAGACTGACCAAAAAAGGACAAGTTGTTTTTTTTTTTTAAGTAAAATGTATAACAGTTCTCTCAAAGGCAATCAACAGATACTTTAACTGAAAAGACAGCATAACCCCTTATAAAATGTCCTGAAGTGCAATCTTTAATGTACCAATTTCTAGCATGGACTATTTTTTAATGTGACAAAGTGTTTCCTACATGACATACCTTGGAAAAAAGTGGTAACTAATAAATTTTTTTTTGCCTCAAATCAAGAATAAGCACTCCCCAACTTATTAACGAGCTGCATTCCAAAGTTCAGCTGTAACTGGACTATAGGGGACCCCTAACAAATAAATCAACGGTGTTTAAGTTAGGTTCTGTGGCTAGCCCATAAAAGTCCATTTAATTGATAATGCAGGGGTAGGCAAAAGCAGGTTTACAGCTGTGAGTATATTCTTACTTATTAATTATTGTATTATTTGTATTATTTGTCTTTTTATTATTTTATATCCTTACTTATGATTTATCTTTTAAGGTAATGATGGCTGGTAATTTAAACTCCTTTTGCCCATCCCTATATGAGGGGGACCCAAAAACACCTGGAATTTATTTATAAAAAAACTGTGTATCTATCCTTACATGTTTAAACTTTAGTCACCTTCAAAGTACTCTCTGTTTGATGCAATACACCTATTGAGACATTTTTTCCACTGCTCAAAACTGTTTTTGAACTTGTTGATTTTGATGCCTGCCATTTTTTTGTTTGTTTATTTGACCTCTTCCATGTCATTGAAACGTTTCCCTTTGAGGACTTTTTTCATTCGGGGAAACAAAAAAAACTTATTCAGGGTAAATCAGGTGAATAGGGAGGGTGAGGCACAGGGGTCATGCCATTTTTGGTCAAAAACTGGAACACTCAGTGCGGTGTGGGCAAGTGTGCTTGTACATCACCACCATGAATGGGTGACTGTGTTGAAAGAGTCTTCAAAAAAAAATGTTATTGAAGCCAAACACAGCCTCTCATAACAATGCCAGCTGGTACACTGATGCAGACGGGCTTGTGGAACACTCACCTAGCAGGGGAAGCCTGTACTACAAGGGGCATTCCCTCCAGAAGATAATTCCAGGTTTTTTGGGCCCTCCTCTCATATACTGGATGTGCAAAACTAAGTCTACCTTAACAAACCTAACTATTAACTAAAACATTGTTTCTGATGGAAAATGTTGAGTTCCGAGTAGGGACACCAGATACTCCTCTCTTGTGCTGACACTGGCAGTTCTTACTCCTAGCAACAGAGCCTGTAACTAGCACCCAGGGGATACAGGTCCCAAAAGCCAGTAAGATTTCAATGCCCTGTACATCTACAGAAAAAGCGTTTCTTAATTTATACCTAGGGGTGTTTTTTTGTTTTGTTTTGTTTTGTCATTGGGTACAGAAATGGTGGGGAAGGGAAGAAGAATTCAGGGTATAATGACCTATTCACTTAAAATGTCATTTGTTTAGATAAGTTGTTTATAATCTGAAAAGCTACTTATGAAACATTCTAAAAGTCCAGATAAATTCTTGAGTTAGAAGGTCCTAGACACCTTAAGAAAAAGTTAAGTAAGTAACAGGACACGCTAAATGCCAGGTTTACTCACTCAGCTGCGTCTTTTTTCTCCTCTTTATCATCTTTCTCTTGTTTACATCCCGGACTGGAAGTCTGAACCCCTTGGGATGTGACCTCAGGTCCCCTCTTGTGCTCCGTGTTACTGAGGATGGAGGGGGAAATGCTGGGGCTGTTTGGTTTGCTGCTGCCACTGGTGCAGTTGCTGCTGCTATTTTCAATGAAAGAATCCTTAGCATTTGGTTCAATTTTGTCTTTCATCAAATCTCTTGATTTTTCTCCCTCTCTATTTTTGGTTAGCAGTTGATCCATAGATTCAGAAGTAGAACTTGGCTGCAACTAAACAAAGGAAATAATTATACTTGACTTTAAGTAACTACAGTCAATTTTCTCCATGCATACAACCGAAGTAATATTATTTGTAAGCAGGAAATATATGGAATAAGGCTTCTTCGTACTTTAAGAGTAATGTCTTCATTACAAGGCAATAAAAGAACCATAGTCATCTACACACTCAAATGTCCTAACCTCAAAAATTAAATATTTACTGCTTGTCTACTACGTGTCAGAAATTGTGCCTGCTGGGTATGGAAAATATTAAATAGTACCTATCCTCCCAATGCTTACCATCTGGGTAAGATAAGACACTTAACAAAATGAGGCAAATGCTATGAGATCCTATGAGAAAAAGCAACTTACAGAAAGAGAAGGCTTCTCAATGTTAAGTGTCATCTAGTCTAAAATGTGAAAGAGGTCTGGGGGAGGAAGGGAGTTTGCAAAAGGGAATGGTCTATGCAAAAGAACTATCATGTTTAAAAACGTAGGGGAAAGGAAAAAGATGGCCCCACTGTGAAAATATGCCCAGAGCAAGGGCGGGCACATTTGCAGGAGTGACTCAAGAAACGACAAACTCACCCAAGAGGAACTGAGAAGATAAAGGAACTTGGAAGCTGTGTTAAGGACTCTAGCTTTTAATTCTTGGGTTAATGAGAAGTCACTGAAGAATTTTAAGCAGGTTATAGTGTTGAGCAGAATTTATAAAGACCAGCACAACAGCTCTGTGGAAAATAAACTGGAGGGAAGCAAGTGGGAATGCAGAGACACCATTATGGAGGCTGGACTAAGACCAGGGCCTAGCCTTGGGAAGCAGTGGCTTGGAAAGTCGGAAGTAGGTGCATTTCTGAGGAAGACCTCATTAGACGTGATAGTCTTTAATATACCAATATACCTTCATAGACTTTCTAACCTTTAAGTAAAAAAGGAAACCACAACACACAAGTACCAACCAGCAAGAACAGAAGTCAAAAAGATATTAGTGAAGTAAGTGACAGGGTCTGTACATTTGTAAAACAGAAGAAATCAGTGTTACTCCTGTCTGAAGATGATTTAAGATGTCATACTCCACAGAGAAAAACAGGGACAGATGAAGAAAATGGCAAGGAAGAGAGAAGGAAAAGTATAAGTTGTAAAGGTAGAAATGAGAACAAATACAAGCCAGCAGCCCTGGGCAGCTGCACAGCAAAAGGGGCCATAAGGATGGAGAGAGAGAACTACGTCCTCAGCCTCAGGATGGGCAAAACAGTATCAAAGTGCCATGACTGGGGGGGCCCTTGGCATTCTGGGAAGCAGCATTACATAGCTCAGGGGCTCTCATGGCTAACTGCATCACCAACGTAGCTAAGGGAGAAGGATGACAAGACATTTATTTGGACCCAATAACAATTTAAGTCACAACACAGGCATTACATTTTTAAGCCAGCATTTGTTCATTAAAAACATTTAGCAGTGGCTACACAGATCAACTGTGTACTATAGAAGACTTCTCCAGTGTTTACCACCACAAGGGTCTTTGAGTAAGGCAAAAATGAGACTTTTGTTGTTATTATTCATGTAATGGTAAACATATCTAAAGTACTCACTATTGGCTGGACACTGTTCTAAACTACAAGCTCATTCAGTAGTTACAACAGCCTTATTTGATGTATATACTATTACTGCCAACTTACAAATGGGAAAACTAAGGCACAATTAATGCTTTTGAGCATTCTGCCGTATTTCCTATCTGTAGTATATTAAATGGAAGGAAACCAAGATTCTTTCCCCACCAAATAGGACTACTTATTACAAATAGAGCTGTAATTGACACATAGGAATGTATTAGTTTCAGGTGTAAAATATAAGGATCCAGTGTATTATGAAATGATCACAGTGTGTCTAATTAATAGCTATCACCACAGTTACAATATTTTTCTTATAATGAAAACTTTTAAGATCTCTTAGTAACTTTCAAATATACAATAGAGTAGTACTGACTATAGTCACCATGCTGTATATGGCATCCCCATAACTTATTTTATAACTAGAAGTTTGTACCGTTAGACAATTTTCACCAATTTCACCAACTCCTGCCTTTGGCAACCACCAATCTGTATCTATGAGTTTGGGCTTTGTTTTTTCCCCCCAAGATTCCACACGAGTGAGATCAGATGGTATTTGTCTCTCTGTCTTACTTCACTTATCACACAATGCCCTCCAGGTCCATCCATGTTGTCACAAATGGCAGGACTGCCTCCTTTTTATGGCTGAATAATATCCCCTAGCGTGTACACACACGCACACACGCGCTTCCTTTGTCCACTCATCTATCGATGGACACCCATGTTGCTGCCATGCCCTGGCTGGTGTAAATAATGGTGCAGTGAACATGGGATACAGTTATCTTTTCAAGTTAGTGTTTTTGTGTCCTTTGGATAAATATCCCAAAGTGGAATTGCTGAGTTATATGACAGTTCTATTTTTAATTTTTCAAGGATTCTCCATACTGTTTTCCATAATGGCTGTATCAATTTACATTCCTGTCAGAAGTGCACAAAGGTTCCCTTTTCACACATCCTGGCCAGCACTTGTCATTTTTTATCTTTTTGATAATAGCCACTCTAACAGGTATGAGGAAATAATTCACTGTGGCTTCGATTTGCACCTGCCTGATGATTAGTGATGGTGCGTACCATTTCATGGATCTGTTAGTCCTCTCTCTGTACGTCTGTCTTGGAAAAATGTATATTCAGATCCTATGCCCATTTTTTAATCAGATTTTTTTTGGGGGGTGCTATTGAGTTGTATATGAGTTCTTTATATATTTTGGAAATTAACTCCTTATCAGATTTACAAATATTTTTTCTATTCAGTAGGTTGTCTTTTCATTTTATCGATGGTTTCCTTTGCTGTTCAGAAGTTGTTGTTGTTGTTGTTGTTTTAAAGATTTTATTTATTTATTTTTAGACAGAGGGGGAGGGAAGGAGAAAGAAAGGGAGTGAAACACCAATGTATGGTTGCCTCTTGCACGCTCCCCAACTGGGGACCTGGCCCACAACCCAGGCATGTGCCCTGACTGGGAATTGAATCGGCAACCCTTTGGGGTTCACAGGCCAGCACTCAATCTACTGAGCCACACCAGCCAAGGCAGAAGCGTTTGGGTTTAACGTAATTCACCTTGTTTACTTGTGCTTTTGTTGCCTTTGCTTTTGGCTCTTAAGGGAAAAAGAAAAAGATAGTAACACAGGATACTCCTATTTCTATCTCAATGAAAGCCCAGATTTCTGTGAACCATCATAGTTCAAGGACATGTGTGTGTCGTGAGGGTGGTCCTGTCACTGAACAATGCAGGCCATACTATGCAGTGGCTACTGCCCAAAGCATTGCTAGAGCTCAAACACACAGATAGCCAGGCTTATCTTTTACTAGCTACGTGAATCTGGGAAAATTATTTACCTTGTCTTTGCCTCAGTTTCCTTATATGCACAATGGGGATAATACACGTACTTCAAAGGGATGTTAGGACAATAAAAAACTTAGAAACACTTAGAACAGTGTCTCAATAAATGTAAACTAATATCATAAATGTAAACTGGAAAGAATTAATAATAGATTGATTATTCAGGCCCCCCAAAATATTAGGACTAGAAATCCTAAAGCGACAGACTTTTAATGCTGCATCTACCTGGAATTCAGAAGTCAAGTATTAAAAAAGATTTATAGCCCCGGCTGCATGGCTCAGTTGGATGGAGCGTCATTCCATGCACGGAGGGGTTCCATTTGATCCATAGTCAGGGCACATGCCTGGGTTGCAGGCCAGGTCCCCAGTAGGGGGGCGTGCAAGAGGCAACCGTACATTGATGTTACTCTCCCTCTCTTTCTCCCTCCCTTTGCCTCTCTAAAAATAAGTAAATAAATAATCTTTTTAAAAAATCTTAGAAGAAAATAAGAGCAGATCTTTATGACTGACATATGCTGCTGTTGGGAATGTAAAATAATACAGCTGCTTTGGCAAACAGCCTGAAAGTTTTCCTCAAAAAGTTAAAAATAGCTACCATATGTCCCAGAAATTCCACTCCTAGGTATATATGCAAGAGAAATGAAAATATGTCCACAGAAAAACTGTACACTAATGTTCCTAACAGCATTATTCAGAATAGCAAAAAAGTGGTGGCAACCCACAGATTCATCAACTGGTGAACAGATAAACAAGTGGTCTACCTGTGCAACGGCGTATGATTCACCCATAAAAAAGAATGAAGCACTGACAGGTGCTCTGACATAAATGACCCTTGAAAACATTATGATGAATGAAAGAAGCCAGTCACAAAAGGCCACCTATTGAGTGACTGCATCATTATTAACCGTCCAGAATAGGGAAATCCACAGAGACGGAAATTAGATTAGTGGCTGTTTAAGGCCTGGGAGGACAGGGGTACTTGACAGCAAATGAGGAGTGGCTGCTAAGGAATATGAAGTTTCTTTTTGGGATGAAGAAACTGTTCTAAAATTGAATATGGAATGGTTGTATAGCTGTGAATATACTAAAACCCACTGAATTGTACTTTTACAATGGCTAAATTATATAATATGTGAATTTTATCTCAATAAAACTGCTTAAAATAAACTAACTCATATGCTTCAAAGCAAAAAAAAGTTATTTCCTTCATAGGACAATAAACTCAAGTGTGCTCTAAGAAGAACTGAAAAATAATGCTGAGGAAACAAAACCAAATAGGCAAGAATACTTATAGTATGACATCATTGATATCAAATTCAAGATTATGCAAAATAGTATCATCTTCTGCTTAGGGAATCTATTCGCATGCAGTAAAAAGAAGGGCACAGGAAAGAAACCCTTCCTCTGGCAGGATGCAGCTGAGGAGGACAAGTACCCAAGAGGACTTCAGCTAGGAAAAGGCTGAAAACCAGACTTTTCCCCTCTAAGAAGCTTAGTTTCAGGATGATTTCTTTAGTTGGCCTCAAAACGTACCTTGATACCCACAGTATGTTACAGTAAATATTGTATGAAAGAACGAAAACAGTTATCTAGGAGAGATTAGAGTATGTTCAGTGAGTCCATCAAAGATTTCTACCACAACACACCCGTGCACAAAATATAAATCTGTAATACGGCTGAAGCCCACTGTGCAGCACATCTTCTACTTGCCACATCACATCAGATCATTAACGCCTTGGCCCTGCTCTGCTCTTCAGCAAATCAACTAATCAAATAAATATCAAATAGTAACTTATAGTAGTTTCAAACGTCAAAATTATATTCTTTGATATTTTTATTGTTCTTATCAAATCTCATGATTTTAGTTACTCTACTTAAAGTACAGGCAAAGACAACTTTCAGAATGTTTAGCTTTCTATACACCCAGTTCAAGGTTTGTAGTTGTATATATAATCCATTTTAGTAAATAGATCACAGAGTAATTCTTAGTAATGTTTAATATTTATGTTTTAGAATCTTAATGCAAGAACAACAATGAAAAATAACAAAATTCAAAAGCAACACTTACCCTAAAATCATTCTTAAATTTCTTTAAGTCATCAATCTGTTTTCTATGCTCAGAAACAATTGGTGATATACCTGTAAAATTAATAACTATTAGATACAGATTTATTTCTAATCTTTAACTTAAAATTCTTTTAGGATGGAATGTTAGAAGTGAAAATAAGTTCTGTTATCAAAATAACAAAAATTTTAATAATTATAGATTTTGGAATTTGTCAAATTATGCATTTAAATATACACAATATTAAGAAAAAGTGTTGATCAAAAATACTTTATATCAGGCATGAGGTTAGACATATTCCTTCATGTTTCTATAGTTACACCTAAATACTTTTTAAGCTCTAACCTTTATGTTCAGCTTTTGAGAAGCTAGGTGACATCTCATTAGGCTTTACATTTTCTTTATTCCCTGCGGGAGAGTTCTGCCTCTGATCTTGAAGCCTGGAATCCTTAGCTAGAAGATAATATTTTTAAAAATTCAAACTTAGATATGTGATAGAAAAGTAAAATGGGAAAATATTCAACAATTTTTATCTCCTATATTTTTAGAAAAAATTATTTCCATTTAAGAAGGCTTTTCTCCTTTGTCAACATATGAAATACCAATAATTTACTTTATATTAATATTTACTACTCAGCAATGTTAACCCTCTTAACAAGACATTCAAGAATAACACATGAAATTAGCAGTATTAAACAGCTCACTTCATTTACGTAAAATTTTAAATGTGCACACAAATACCCACCTTTGAATAAAACAGCATTTTTTGTATAATGTTCAACCCAAAATAACACTGCACTCTACAAATGGTATTATGGACCTGGAAGCCCTTTCTTACCTACCCTCAATAGATGGGGTAACAGCTCTATTGGATGCAGGACTGGCAGGTGTAGGAGATGCAGCTGGAACAGGCATAGCAACGGCTTCAGCTGGAATAATACCAGCTTGGGGAGAAGCAAGAACTGGTCCACTAGGAGTATTTCCAATACTGTTTTGTCTGGGAGACCTGGGTCTGTGAGTTTTGGGGGATAATCTTGGAACTAAAAGAAAAAGAAAAGTTACTCATTACATTCTCAGCTCCAATAGCACATCCTCAAAGAGGCTTCTTTCAAGACCCAGGTAAAAAGAGTCCTATCTGACCCCCATTCCCAATTACTCTTTATCCTATCACCTAGTTCTTCTTTTCCAAGGACTTAGGAATAATAGTGGGATTAATAATATACTAATACCTAAGTACAACTGTAGTTTTTTTCTTCTAACTAAATATATTACTTCTAAAGGCAGCAGTATATTAAATAAAGTTAGAAACTGGATTTCTAAGGCAAGATAAATGCCACTTTAAAAAATAAAGATAGCAATATTCTCTACTAAGAAGGGAGATGGTTTCTTCTAAAAAAGTACATGTACAGGATCCCTAAGAATTAGGCTTATACATTTCTCCTTCCAATAATAAACTCAAACACCTTTTAGCAGCTCGTAGCCAACCAATCCTATGTTCTTTCTTGCCACATCAGACCCATTCTGCAGTATCTAAGGAAATCAGGGATCAATTTAGCCAAGAAGGGAAGATAACCCAAGCAGGGGTTTCCAGGCTACTACTTCAAAATAAGTATCTAACAGTTTTCACATTCCATTATAAGTCCGTTTACAGAGCTCAGATTCAAATTCAGAGAAAATGGTTAGATTTGCTTCACATTGGTGGTTCTTTACTTTTTTGAGTCACAGGATCATAGACGGAAACTATTATTCAGTAATTGCCATTTTTCTAATTAGTGTAAAAAACAAGCTTGTTACACTGTTCTATGTTTATTTTTTTAAAGATTTTATTTATTTGTAGAGAAAGGGGAAGGGAGGGAGGAAGAGAGGGAGAGAAACATTGATGTGCAAGAGATACAGCGATCGGATGCCTCTTGCGCACCCCCAACTGGGGACCTGACCCGCAACGCAGGCATGTGCCCTGACTGGAATCGAACCAGAAACCCTTAGGTTCACAGGCCAGCCAGCACTCAATCCACCAAGCCACACCAATCAGGGATATGTGTATTGTTTTAAAAAATTTAAAAATACATATTTATTGATTCCAGGGGGAGACGGCGGCGGGGGGGGGGGGGGGGCGGGGAAGGGAGTGGGGAGAGAGACAGAGAGAAAGAGGAAGGGGGAGAGAGAAACATCGATCAGTTGCCTCCCACACACACCCCAACCAGGAATCGAACCTGCAACCTTTTGGTCTACAGGACAACGCTCCAACCAACTGAGCCACACTGGCCGGGCCTATGAATGTTTCTAACAACTATGTTTGTACTCTTTCACTTCTATAATCATGTTTTACTCTCAAAATTCATTTCTAGATCACTTGAGTGTGTCAAATGATTAATGGCAGAAATGAATAAAGGTATTTAGAAATTCTATTTTGTTAACTGAATTATTTCCTTATAATTGAAGACCACAGAAGAAAACAGAAAGTGTAAAGGACTTTACAATATAATTATACATACATAAAGCCGAGCAGTGTATATCAATGCAAGACATTTAACAGAGCTGGGTATCTTTTTGTTTGTTAAGCTCAAAGATATTTTTTGTTTTAAAGGTTCGGTGCACTAAGATATACTGTGACCAAAATACCCACAATCATTACACATTCTAACTCTCCACAGTTACCATGAAAGCAAAACTTAAGCAGCAAAAGCAGTGTTTAGTTTAGTAAGACCTTGTCAAAGTGTAATTTTTACACTTTTATAGCTGCTGTCAGCACATTCCTCAGGCTATTCACAGATAAGACTTGAGTCCCTCATGTATGTTTAACATTCCTTATAAGGGAAATATAGTCAGGAATTAGTACCATATACAGATGCTACCAAAACACAGCACTATAAGCCTCAACAAGAATAGAGATGCAGTCCCTCCAAACATTGTGACATTCTGTGTTTGACTTAAATTTCAGTGGTACTTTATAAAAAGTATATACATACTTACGAGTATTATATGAATCTCATCACAAGTCCATAAGGTAGACTAGGCAAAAATTACTTTACTCACCGAGGAAACTGAAATTCAGAATGATCACAGGATTTGCTCTAACATATGGTGAAGTAAGTTGTGGAACCCAAAATAAAAATACACGGTTTCCAATTTCTGGTTACTTCATTTTTAATATATACACTCACACTTCCTCCAACAGCTTGAGCACTGCCCTTCTTACAACTAGTAGAATTACAAAATAAACACTGTCATTATGCTCTAAGCCAAGTGTTACTTACCCCCACTGACCACTGACGACCAGGTGCCCCCTGCGGGACTGGTCCTTGATGCTGGAGGGGCAGCTGCTTCACTTGGTGGAGTATGGGACACAAATTCTAGGCCACTGGAAATGGAACCCCTCCCAGCAGAAACTCTGTGATTTCGAGGGTGTCGCTGGGCCTTTGGGGACATCCTTGGAGGCCCTAAGAAAGGAACAGTGAACATGACATAAATGCCACAATGTCCATCAGTACAACTTTTGTGCTAAATATACACACCCCCCCATTCACACATATTCCATTCATATTCATTCATTCTCTCTCTGTTTTCCTCGGTTTAAAAAAACGGGGGTGGGAAGCAAGCCATACATATTTTTAGTGGTATTCTTTCAGAATTATTTTGTAGAATACAACAAAGTTTTACAAATAAATTTTATTTCTCTTCATTTTTAAAGAAAGGGAGGGACAAAGTTGGTGGTATGAAATCAATGAGATGGCAGAACTCTTCAAAGATTTTTAGTCATGTGCTTAACCTATATTCATTATTTGTAAAAAATAAGTATAATAAAAAAATGTTAACAGAAGTTATGGCTACATGATGGAATAATTTTTATTTTACCATAACTTTTAACTTTTCCCCTCAAATTTTCTATATTACTTCTAAAATTATAAAAAAATATTTTAAAGAAAAAAACACCCCTATTTAGTTCCTATATGTTTTTGTGTTGTTAAAATTCATGTACACACCCTCCTTAAATTTCCCCCAAATCCTGGTGTGTCTCCCTCTCCTGCCATGGTGATCAATTTTACAACCCATGGCTGAGACTGCCCTTGCCTGCAAGCAGCTCCTCAGATTCAACAGGCTATGGGCTAAAAATTCTACTGTTAAGGCATGACTTTTAAAACCAGAATAACTGACTTTTAGGGAAGAAACTTGCACTCTACGAATTATCAAAATTCTACATCATTAATTCTGCAATGATTAATCCCAGCAATGATTTCTCTTTCTAAAGAAGTCTGTGCTTTCATCAAACAACACCAGTGAAAACTGTACAGAATGGCTCTCATCAGAGAAGCCGGACAGAGCTAACACTAAACAAAATTCATCCTAATGTTGAAGCCCGGGCTCCGCACCCTCGCCTTCGCTGCCATACTTTTTATAATGTCACATTAATTTGTGTCCTAAATAGGAACTTAATTGTGGATACAACCTTAAAAAGAATGTTAATCTTACATAGAATAGTTTTCAACTGGAGACAGGAGTGATTTATAACAAAGAATGATTAAGAGTTGGGTATTTACATATTTTTACATATATTTTTACATCTGTTAGAAAAAGACTGATAAAGTAGGATGGCATAGCTCAAGAAAATCAAACTACAACTTTAAAAAATGCATTCTTTTTGGTCATACAGCAAATATAGAAACAAAACATACTCTCTCCTTTATTAAGCACAGAAAACCACTATATTAAAGTTTTAATTTTGAAGTTCACACTTCAAAAATGCTTCAGTGTCAACTAACTACATAACCCATTTTAACTCAAACTAGTTAAGAAGACACCTTGAATGCAGCTTCCCTGAATATGCAGAAGGTATACTTCTGCAGAAGCAGTCCACAAGCAGTCCTTGTATCTTACTTTTGTGAAGATGTTCACACTCACTAAGGAGTCCTGATTTATTTAACATATTCTCATGATACGAACATCACGTATTTAAACGATGGACTGTAACAAATACTTAGATGGAAGTTGTGTAGTGGCCACCATTACAGGCACTTGTGAGTAAGGAAGTCACCTTGATGGTCAGTGCAATGTGCGGTTGAAGGTTAGCCTCTTCAGTCAGGATCACATGACCTCCCTGCCTGCACGGCAACAACTTAATAAAGAGCAGCCAACATGATTTTCTCCAGGGAAGCGCTTTATGCCAGAAGACCATATAAGCGATATCAATGCCAATTTTAATGAACAAATCAGATTAAAATTTTAACACATACTTCTGATCAAAAGGGCATTATCACTCAGAACACAGGTTTTAAATTTATGCACTGCATTTAAATTAAACTGTGACCTTTCTACAACACATCCATATATTTGATATGTAGCAACGGTGAATTAGCATTAAATATTGAATGAGAATTACAGGGTTTTATTTTTTTAGAAGGGCAAAAAATACTTAAAAGATTAAAATTCATACATGGTTTTTATTAAATCAAGAACTTCTTCGAGATTCAAGTAGACTTTCATTATAAAATATTGCAAAGCTAATTTTTTAAATTCCCCAAACATAAAACCAAACAACTGTAATCTAAGGGTTGACACACAAAGGCAGCTACATGGAATCTCCCTTTCAAAAAGTATCCCTAAATCACCACTCCTGCCTACGGCCAACAGGTAGGTTCACTAGCACCTTGGCCAAGGAGCTGTAAAATAAACAGGTTCTACAGCAAGTCCAAGACTGGCTGAAGAAAGCTCATTGTTCACCATTAGCCACCTTCACAGTGTAAACTGGGAGGGACAAGGCCCTGGGGCAGACCTTCTGGGGCTGTAAAGAAGCTCCATTACCAGGCAGAGATAAACCCCATTCTTAGAATTCAGGACAGTTCACAGTTTCACACAACATTTTATCAAATTTCTCTCTAATCAACAAAAGGTTAATAGAAATAGTTTAATAAACTAAAGTTAAAACACAGAAATTATAGGATATCAAATAATGAAGAGGAAACTTTTCTAATTATAAACTCACATAGGAGTTAAACAAAGACAAACAAAAACATGAACAAATTGTGGTATTGTACCTTCTGAAGACATGCGTTTAGGCATAGTAGAGACAGGAGCTGGAGAACCATGAGCAGAGGGGTGAGACGGGGGTCTGGATGGCCGCGAGGGGGGCCTGGAGGGCGGCCGTGTAGGGGTGGCTGCCCGAGGTGGAAGAGAGTTGGGACCTGACTGGTAGCGAGAAGGTGGGCGAGAGGAAGGAGATGGGCAAGGCGATGGCCAGGGAACACCTGACAGAACAAATGATATGAAGGAAAGTATAAAAACTAAAGAAAAAAATGAGGGAAAAAAGTAAACAGAAAAAAAAGTAAAATGATAAAAATGATTTCTTGTACATTTTAACCCTTTGAGGACAGTCATTTGATTTGTGATAAGTTTTAGCATAACTTAAACTGACATAAATTCACATTTTACTTTAACCTCCTTAAAAGTAAGTCTGTTTAAATGAACACACGTTCCCAAAGGGTTAATTAGGATCTACACATACTACTGAAGAAGACAGTTAAGACTTTGCCTATTAATCCTGCTTCTATAACTGTTTCTGAGTAATCAATAGATTAAAGGAGTATAACATGTACTAGATAATTTCACACAATTAATCACAAAAACTCAGGAATGAGATTTACATTAGTTTTAGCTTTTGAGACATAATGAAAATAAGCAGCAGCTAAAAAATGCTGGTTTCTGATAACCATCTATGATTTTCATCTAGTGTACACGTAAGGTTCAGTCTGAAATCTCATTAAACAAGTTCATTTAAGTAGAAATAAAACATTACTTCCACTATTTTCTTGAGTCACAGGAGTGACAAAGGTTAATAGTCATTGCCTTTGACTATTTTAAACATTTTAATCTTATCAAATTAGGAAATGTGGGGCCTTCTATATAATTATGCAGTTTTTATCTAAGAGAAAATTAACTTATCTAAGAGACTGCTTAATAAACAATGCAACTATAGAGCAGTCTGAGCAAGTAAACTGGCGCTGACATAGACAGCAGAGGTCTGAACAGCACTGACGTGTGAACACAACACAGCACTTACCGCAACAGTCCAGCCTCCTCTCCACAGGCTTCCACACACTTGAGTACCATGCATTTCCCAGCCCGCTTCGGGTTTTTTATTTTGAAAATGCTGTTCATGAACAACTAAAATTCTTTACTCAGCGAGCAAAGAAATCTCACCCCCCATTACTATGTATAGAAATACTCAAGAGTGTTCATTTGGAGAGGAATTCTGGAGAAAGACTCAATGAAAATAAATGAAATTGGAAACTTGGAGTTCTCTGTTTTTCCTCCTGACATTCCAACCTTAAATACCTAAAATTGATTGCCCACTTTCCCCACTAAGTTAGGAACACACTGTCACTATTATTAATTACTGTATTTCCATACTGTCTACAGTACTGCTGGCTAGTCTCCCAGACTTAAATGAAAGACCCATGACCTATGAGCTATATTCAGTCTAGACTTAGAGTAGAAAAACATCTTCCTACTAAAGATGCAAGTTTCTTTTACTTAAGCTAAACTACAATATCCACTATTATACTAAGAGTTGTTTTTATTATTTTTTAAGCACATTTCATTCTTCACTTTCTTCACATGACTCTTGGTCATGTCTTATGTTAGAAGTCCCCTCTAAGCTTGCTTGAAGTAAGCAGAACATAAATGCATAAGCACACAATAAATAAAAATAAACCTATATTAACACTGAGTGTTCCACACAGATTAGAATTTTCCATTTAAATTTTTTGTAAATAATTTTATCATCAAGTATTTTTAAAATTGAGAACATACTCAAAGTTTCCAATTTCTTTATATGTGGAGGGTTTTTTAAATTTTATTTTTTTTGCAAAGTGAAGACATTTGCCAATGTCTTTAGTTAAATTTAGCACCTTATCTTAATACATGAGTAGTACACATCATGTTAAATACATTCCAATGACTTATACTAATTTTCACTAATTTTACTAATTATCCACCAGACAAATTTAAATTAATTTTTGAAGTGAAAACTACTTCACAGAAATCATTAAAGGTGTGCACATTCTTATCATTATGTAAACTTATAAATATTTAGAAAGCTGTATATTTGATCAATGACATTTGACAAATTTGGTCAAAATACTTGCCTCCATTAACTACTCTTTGGTCTGAACCAGAATTCGGGTTGAAATCTGAAGTGTGAGAGGTGGATCTTGATGGCATGGAGCCCGATCCAGGCTGGCCCATACGCGGTGAATTCTGTCTCCCACTTCCCCAGGATATGACTTCTCTATTTCTTTGTCCAGGAGGAATATATTTATTTTCCCTGAAAATGAGAGATCCTCTAAATTATCTTATCCTGAAAGGTACCAGGCCAATGAAACAAACCTTAAAGTAATTTAGGAAGAAGGGAATTCTTGTTATAAAAATGTTAAACACTAAACCAAACCGCCTCACTCCCAGACAACCCTTTTCCCCCACTTTGCCCTGAGTTCTAGCCTCCAGCCTCTCCTTTACCTCAGACTCTCCTTCCTAAGCACAAAGTTGAATAGCTGTGTGTTCATTCTATTCCACTTGGCCTCTTACATGGCTGATTCTATCAATCATGGTCTATCTTCCTGAAACTTTCTTCCTCCTTGGCTTTCTCTTTGTTTCCTCTGAGATCTTTTCTGTGTCTGTTCTCGGTTTTTCGTGGCTTCAATAGCAGCAATGCTAACGAATCCCAAATCCTCACTGCCAGCTGCCCAGTCTCAGTGTCTCCCAATGAATACTTTAATTCAAATCACCAGACCCTAAACTATGAGTGCCTTAAGACAGGATATGTATCTTACTCTAACAGGTATACAGCAGGTGCTTTTCAACACATTTGTGAATAAATAAACAAAAGAGCCGTTAGACCCTCAAGTGCAATAAATTGCACAAATGGCCCCAGCTGGTGTAGCTCAGTGGCTTGACCACGGGCCTGTGAACCAAAGGGTAGCCAGTTCGATTCCCATTTGGGGCACATGCCTGGGTTGCGGGCCAGGTCAGGTCCCCAGTAGGGGGCAGGTGAAAGACAACCACACATTGATGTTTCTCTCCCTCCCTCTAAAAATAAATAAAATCTTTAACAACATTGCAAATGGACTCACTGTATCTCCCCTCAAACTTGCTCCATGTTTTCTAGCTCCATTACCAGTACAAACATCAGTTCACTCAGCTATCAAATAAACCTCAGGTTTGCTCCTGGTTTTTCTAACCGTTCAGTTGCTAGCCCTGGTCTAGTTAGTTACCAGGTCCTCACCCTTGAATGATTTCAAAACATTAACTGATCTCCATGTTTCAGCCAGTTCTCAATGTCCCAGAGTTTCCTTACGTAATCCCCTGCCTACAAGGTACTCTTTTAATATGAAATGCGAAGTCCTTTGCTCCCTCTGTCCCTATCCCCAGTGTCCACAATCACACCGCCAACACTCACCCTGTATTCCAGAAACATGAAACACTAGCCTTTTCCTCAGCTGGTTGGGTTCTCTCACACATCTTTTCACCATGTGAGGAATTCTTCTCTCTTATTTCTCTCTGAGTGACAGATTCACTACCCTATCACAAAACGTCACTTCCTCTGACCCTAGAGGTCCTGCCAGCCCCTCTGCACATGGGACGTTCCTAGTATTCTGAACTCACCTCTAATCTAAATGAGCTCTTTCAGACCTCAGCTTACTCATAGTGTATATCCAACACTTGGCTCCACAGACCTGAGGCTCCCAAAATATTTTCCAAGATTACTATAATCTTTTCTGTAATATAGCCTTAAACTGATTCCATTTGCATTCTCTACCTAAGCTACATTAAAGGAAGATGAAATATAATAATACACCTTGTCACACAGACCTTGAGTTGTGTATCCAAAATACTGCATCATGATTTCCTTTAAATACCTAGTATTTATGCTGTGACCCTCACGTTCACTGGAATTTCTCTGAACTGCTGTGTATTTTTCTTCTTCACTCCTATCGTCATTTTCCAGGGCCACCCGGGCTTTGTACTGGGCACTTGATTCAATTTCTTCTGCTAATTGGTTTGCTCTCGCTTCTCGTTTTAAAAATTCTTCCGAATTATCCCTTTCTAAGGGCACCCTGAAACATGGGAAAAAGAAAAAGCAAAGTCAGTGTTTTAAAGTCGTAGTTTATGTATCTGTCACAATCAACTGTTAAGAGAAATTTAGAGTTTGAAATAAAACTCTAGTAAAACTGTAAGAGAGTTACAGTGATCTATTTATTTATAAAAAATTTGAATTATTTTGTTACCTTTTCCCTAGAGGAATATAACATTTTCAAATCTGATTAAATTGACTATTCCCTCATAACCTCTACATTTGAACATTTAGTTTTTACAATTTAAAAACATAACAAAAATAAAATTTCTTCAAAGCATAAATTTAGAGTACAGGTAAACTACATTTATTCTGTTTTAATGGGAATTTATCAACTTAGGCAGTAACAGGATAATGCTTTCACGGAATTGTTTAATTTAAAATCCAACAGAAACATTTACTCAACATCATAATTTAAGTTGATGATAAAGACAAATGCAGTAAATATATAAAAGCAAACTGTTTAAACTTACGTATATGAAGATAAACTGCTATCATATGTAGACACTACACCATAGTTTTCTTCATTATATCGAAACATATCATTGGGATCCCATCCATTAGACTAGAAAAGAAATGAAGCTCATTTTTCAAAAGGACAAAATATTTGTCTTCTTTAACTCAGTTATAATCAATATCTGCATCAACATCATCATAGTAGCACAATCTAGCAAATTAAAAATGTAGGCAAAATATTCCTTTAAAAGTGTTTTTTTGTTTTGTTTTGTTTAGAGAGAGAAGGGAGGGAGAAAGACAGGGAGAGAAACATCGATCGGTAGCCTCTTGTATGTGTCCTAACCTGGGAATGAACCCACAACCCAGGCATGTGCCCTGACCAGGAACTGAACTGCTGACCTTTTGCTTTGGGGGATGATGGCCAACCGACAGATCCATACTGGTCAGCACTAGAAATGTTTTAAGGAAAAACTTTTCTTCTACATCAACCCCTACAAGTTGGTAAATAACTATATAAAACACTTATTTGACAGGTTATCAGTAAAAGTTTAGAACATTTGTTACTTCATAAAATATGAGCCTTTAGGTCAGGATTCTCTCCTTTCCCTATTCCCTTACAGCCATTTTTCTTTTTTCTTTTTGAGAATAAAGCATGTTTTATTCAGGTAGAGAAAAAGAAAAGAAGCCAGGGAACAGTCACCGTTTGAAAAGAAGTGAAAAGTATGCGTCCAAGTGTGAGCAGGCCAACTCAAGAGTGAGTTGTGCCCTAACAGCCATCTTTCTATAGGGTATTTACTGGAAATCTCCATGAGTTGACTGGCCATCAGGTCTGTGTGAGACAAGTGGTGTTTTCTGATAGCCAAAACTATTCCCAGTGTTTGGGAGGAAGGAAGGGAGAAGCTAAAGCTTCCCCGCTGCACCACTGCTTCAAGGTGCAGCATGGTACTAGATCCCTGCCATCGTCCCCCTCCTCCTGGGCATGCTCAAAGGGAAGGCAGCATGACAGAGTAAACAGGTAAACACTGTACAAAGTCACAAGAGCTAGGTTTGAGAACTAGCTTTTGCCATTAGTAGCTGTGGGTCCTCAACAATGAGGTTCTAGGGCTTGGTGCCCTGACCTGTAATCTCAGTATAGGTAACTCTACAATTCTATGAGAAAGCTATGACTCTCTAAAGTTAAACTATATATTTTTTAACTACATTCTTCAATCTATAAGAATCAACAAATCAGGGGCAGAAGCAGAAAAAATCTTCACTGGTGAATATTAATGTCTCGGTGATCACTTCTCTCTATTACTTCAACTCCTCTTTTAAAGCCTGACTGATGAAAAGGCCAAATACAGTACTCAATCATTATCCATCTCGAAGAGAGAACACAGAATCACCCAAGCAACGCTGACGGCAATGTGAACACTGAAGCTTGCCTCGAAGTCCCCCATCACCTCTGGGTCCTTCTGTGCTAATCCGGATAAAACTACACTGAAATTCTACCACTACGGCAACCCTCTAGTCCTAACACATGACAGGGAATCAGTTACCTATGGAGGCTTTAAAATTACGTAAGCAGTATGTGCTCCATGTAATAAATCTCAACTGTGCAGAAAGACATCCAACAAAGTTAATGTCTTCCAATCCCAGCATGCATAACCACTATTAACAACTTCTTGGGCTTAATCTGGACAGTCTCTATGCATATATAAGAATATAATCAGCTCTCTCTCTCTCTCTCAAAAATTTCAAATAGGATCTTCTTGTTCTAAAACTTGCTTTTTCTTTTATTAAGTCTTGCATATCTTTCCATATCAGAATTCTGTTCTTTTTAGTGGACATACAGTATTTCAACTGAACAGAGGTACAATAAATGTACTTAACCCACACCCTTCTAATGGACAGTGAGGATGTAACCAGTTTTTCACTATCAGAAATGGCTGCCAAAAAAAAAATCCTCATACATAATTATTTGAACATCTTATGAATATATTAGGACAAAAATAAATTCTCATAGGTAGAACTGCTAGACCAAAGTGTACATGTATTTTAAATTTTGATAGATATTGCCTGAATGCTCTCTAGAATGCATCTATCAGTTTTTCTGCCTCGCTATCATTTAAAAAAAAAAAAAAAAAAAGAGTGCCTGCCTGGCTGGGTTGCCCAGTTGGTTAGAGTATCATCTCGATACGTCAAGGTCACAGGTTTGGTCCCCAGTCAGGGCACATACAAGAATCAACCAGTGAATGAATGAATGGGTGGGGCAGCAAATCAATGTTTTTTTTTCTCTCTAAAATCAATTAAAAAAAAAAAGAGTGCCTACTTCTCCATACCCTCCACACAGGTGATGTGCTGCACAGGCCTTAGAACCCTCACATGAGGTTATACATGCTTCTTTAAAGTCTGAAAATTAATAGTGATGTGCTGCCTACATCACACCCAAATAATGATGTTTCCTATGTATTTATGACTTAACAGTGACTTAAAGATAAAACACAGATTTGTTATAAAGACTTCTCTGTAATATTCCATGGAAAAGTCTTCATCCAATTTAAATTTTGATAACTAAACAGTCATTTTTGGCAAGAGATTTTGCTTTCTATCTCTACAGTTTAGAAAATTAATTTACAGAATCCTAAAGATAGAGTCTTTATAAGCATTTGAGTTACAGATAATGTGTTATAGGAAAAGTAAAAATATTTGCCAAGAGGCTTTTAGAAACAGGTATTTGTGGAGAATAATCCTAATTTAAGAGCAAGAAATTTACCTGTTGCTTTAATTCTAATGTTACCTAACTATATACCTTAATAATAGGCTTCTTCAGAGAAGCCTAAAAGTTATACTTGGACCTCACCTAAAGTCAACGGACAAGACACCACACCACTTGCCTTGGGCTGCTTTATTGGGGCAGAGCACTCAAAGCAAAATAGGCTGGCATTTCCAGTTTCCCATTTAACTTTGTTTAAGTTGCTTATTATGACTTACTTTAAAAACAGAAAAATAATTTGAAGCATCCCAAAGAAACATTTTTCTGTATTTACTGCCCTGAGGTGGGGGTAGGGGGAAATACAGATGACAGTCTCTATTTACACAATAAAACTGTTGTTTTAAATGTACTTGTAACAACAACAACATACTTAAAGTTAAAACCAAGTGACAGGATGTGATACTACATCAAGTGGCCATAGTCTGATACTAATCCAAACATAATACTTACAACGTCATTTTCCAAAGCTTCTAGTTCCTCACTGGTAGTGAGTTCACCTGAATCCCAGGGTTCCAGGTCCTTCTCTTTGTGTTCACCATTCACTTTAGCACTGATTGCAGAGTCAGTAAAAGCATCTGTAAAGGATGTTTTTGGTTTAAAGATCATACAACCAACTGGACAATGGACTACATTATATACACATAAATTATCAACAAAGAAAAAAATTATCAGCAAAGATGTATGCTAACAAATAATTATGAAAAGGGAATTTCTAATACAGAAAGAACAATACTCATTAACAATATGCTTTCAGATGTTTAATGCTCCTAATACTATAGCCTTCAAAAAACTTAACTGGCATAATAGGTAATTATTAATGAAGGTATATATTCCCATATAATTTTAAGCCACATAAAATGTTTTTTATGTATTCACAAGTCATTAAATTACATCAAAAAGTTACTCTATGTTTTAGAAATTATCTAGAAAATTTCTATCCATTCACCTAAAGCAAGACCTCTTGTTTAATGAACCCAGTACTTAAGAGATATCCTCAGAGCTCCTGCAGCCAGCCAAAGATTTTTTAACTTTCTGATCATATATCTACATGCAAGTTATCAGTATCCTACCATCCTCTTGCCATTAGTAACTGAAGCTATTCTAAATGACTCATCCCTTCACAGAACCCACTCTTCCCTGTAGCCGCCTTGTTACAAAGTACAGGCCCTACAGTGTTACCTGTCCCCAAAAGTTACAGGCGCAGGCCTATCAATTCTTTCTCATTGGTGCCTTCTTCTCCTCTCTTAATGTTACTGAGGAGAACTAGCTTGTGAAAACAACATAGCATCACTATGTCCAGCTGACAGGCACTATCTATCTATAGCTATCCAGCAAAGAAAATTTTCCTCTAGTTGGGGTTAGGACCCAGCTAAGTAAAGGTCCACTTGGGCAATGTTAGCATGAGAAAATGGCCTGGAGATAAACACTTGCATTTAAATGACTGGCTCCACAGGGTATCGTCTAGTACAGGGCTAGGCACTGACACTTCTGCTGATCTGGCTCTGCTAGAGAGGACTGGCTGCCAGTCACTGTGCCCTCACCCTTACTGCAGTCTGCCACCAAGGAAGAGAAGGAAGGAAACAATCAACATCTGTGTCTTCTTCAAAAGAGCCATTTCCAGAGGGATTTTTGATTTGGTACTGCTTCTGTAACTATCATCTGCTCCTTAGTGGGCTAAGTGATGACAAAATAAGAAATTCGAGCCAGGAATTTTAGGGACGGCACTATAAGCCTAACTAACTCTTACCTCCTCTCACCCCAAACTAGGGGTGTATGGGTCTGTACAGGTGTGCGCACACACTAGGGAATAAAAGCATAATTGTACCATTGGGCTTAGCTGCCAGCTCTACCAGCAGCACACCTCCCATTGCTAGCAATTGTACAAGCCAAGAGCGTACAGAGGGGAGTCCCCAGAGCAGCACACCTCAGCTAGGAGTGGGGTGGAGCAGTCACTGGAAGATGACTGCGTTTTAGAAAGGCTTTCTAAGAGGTTCAAACAGGCTGATGCTGTCTTCATAATGCCATCTTCAGATGAAAGCCTCTGATGGTCCTAAAAACTTGGCTTTACAAGGCACTCACCTAAGTCAAGCCCTATTCTGTATCATCTTAAAGTTATACAAATTCTTGGTAAAAATTAATTTTTCCATGTGTATTTTCAAGAATGTGAAATGCTCCAAGAAAACATCAAATAGTAACTTACATTAGGAAGCTAAAATTCCCTACTTTAATTTTCACAAGACTAGAACAGAAAATTAGGCTACAGGAAAATTCCAAACCAGTCATGTTATCTTCTGCAAGAAGCAACAGGATTATTAATTTATAGTTAAGATCCTGTTAATGTTTTAATCACACAAATTTTTGAAAAGCATATATTTATGTGAATAAAGCATATATTTAGGTGGAAATCCAGCATTAAAAATAGCATTGTTTTTATTCACAAAATTAAAGCTTAAAGCAGCAATAGATTTTTTTACAGAACCATGTAAATGGACTTTTTCTCACTGTAGGCATGTATGTCTATGTATGGCGAAGTATTCAGGAAAGGCTAGAGACAGCTGAGCTGACATGAAATTGGAAGATTGAAATATACAAGAAAAATAGCTTAAATAGTTTTTATCATCGATATTATTCTAAACAAAACAGAAAGGCTCCCTCAGTGGGAGCCGAGGTAAAAAAGCAAACCTCACTGAATTCAGTTTTATTCTGCTGATCAGTTCAGGTTGTAGTAAAAGGCCATTTATTCAATAACCTATTTTTTTTCAATACTACATTTTAATCTTAAATCGTCTCTTTACAACATCAAACTTGTAAAAGAAATGGACTGTTTACATGTTTTTACTTAGCATTCTGGTTTTCTTTCAAGGTAGAAATGGGGGAAGGGAAAATGCAAAAGTGCTTCTCTTAATAAGGAATGATTTTCCTTTTAAAATTTCCCCCAAAGAAAAGTCTCTCTTTGATGATGAGTAAAGAGTTTAGGGAACGATGTGCAGAAACAAAGTCAGCACAAAATGAGGCAATAGTGTCAGGATACTGGGCAACACCCTGCTCATAAATACTTTATTTCAGATCAACGCTGTGTCATTAGCTAGAAGGAAGCAAGGCCTGACTATTCCATTCTACACTGTTACAATTATCCACTACTGTAAATTCTAAAAATGCTGTTTTATTAACAGCCATGTTTGGGTTTTTGAAAAACATGGTTGGTATTACATACATAGTACAGTGTTGTTGCCAGAATTTCTGCAAAGTTCAGAAAAGCAACTGGCTGTAACCTAATTGGAACTGTGGGAATTTGCATGTTGATTTCCCAGTGCCATAATCAGAGCGTATTAACTTTCCATTATCCTCTATGGTAAGAAACAAAAGCATTATAAAGGCAAGATGCAAGAATACAAAGTGACTGTTAGAAAAATGTTACCTGTTTCTGAAGGAACTACAGGTACAGAAAGAAAAAAAAGAAAAACAATAAAAATTATCAGATGAAATAATAGATATAACTTCATCATGTGCTTCATTCCCTGCTTTATAAACATTCAATTTATAAAAGTCTCTAAACTAGAAGGAAAAAAAGGTACAAGATTATCCGACTCCCTCCCCAAGTTCCCCTAATTCTACCCCCCACAGCATGTGGGCTCTCAAAGCCTCCCTTCTTTCTGATTCTGGGCAGACACCCAGTCATTTAGGGCCGATGGAGCCACCTGGTGGTGATTGGAAAGAAATGTCTTAATACGTGCCCCTACCCCTTGATTATCCCTCAGCCCCAAACCCAGAAAACAGGACAGGTGCTCTCCTCCTCAAGTTCCCCTCTTTTACTTCTCAGTCAATTATGACCCTGAAAAAGCAGAATTGTCTGAGAATATTTTAAAGAGCCAAAGTAGTGGTGAACTTAAGTTAATCGCTAGTAATATGCTATAAAATAAATATAAATTAAAACTACAAAATTACATAAAACTATTTAAAGCTTAAAAATCATTATCAGACTTAACATCAGAAACCCTCAAATATAATTCCAGAAAAGTCTTCATCAAAATTCTCAAACCACTTCCTCTCGCAATTAAATCTGCTTTTTCTCAAACACTGAAATTTTAGATAAATAAAAAACATTATTTCAATAATATTGTTGTTTTTACCAATTATTAACACTGTGACTTTTTTCAATGACTTTAAAAAGTATTTTCTCATCATGTACCATGAGTGGGTTACACAAGGACAATCTGTACACAACAGAATCTCTGTTACAGTGGGTGCCAACAATGCAACTGATTAGCATTTATTGGGTATCACTGAGTTTGCATGAGCTAAGGAGTCAAATCTGACTAAGATACAATCCCTGGCTTTTCCTCCTGGAGTTCCTAGGTACAGAAGAGTAGTTACAGATGTGAAGCACATCTTTTAGGATCAAATGTGAAAAGTGCTAAAGTTTAAGAACATAGTTCTGAGGAACAAAAGGCTGCGACTTTAAAAGCAACAGCTGATCAGGACTTCAAACACACAAGCAAGCCCTGGCCAGAGAGCTCAGTGGGTTAGCACTTCCTCCCAATCCCTGATCAGGACACACATAAGAATCAACCAATGAATACACTAAGTGGGTGGAACAACAAATCGATGTCTCTCTGTCTCTCCCCCCGTCTTCCTCTCTCTCTAAAATCAATAATTAAATTTAAAAATATAATTTTAAAAAAAGAAGCAAAAATTAAGCAGGGGAAGGTAAAGACATTGTAACATAGACTAGACTAGCACTAAAAATAAAATTTCTCCAAATGTACACAAGTCCATGGATAAGATTACCTTTATATTTTATATTCAGTTTTTATGAATTTTCACACTGTAAGTATATACTCAACCATGAATTTTATTATACAGATAATATTAAAGAACACAGCACTAAAGAACAGCATGAAGAAAAAGATTCAGATAATGAGCACAGCGAGGGCCCAGGTAGGAACAAAAGGACCAAGGGGGCAAGTGGAGGCAGTGCCCTCAGGCGTGAGGGAGAAAAGCTAAGAGAGGACACAGGGAGCCTCTGCATTAGGGATTCTTAACCTTTTTTTTCTTTGATTCATGTACCCCTTTGGCATTTTGGAGGAGCTTATGGATTTAATTGCATAAAATACACAGGAAATCAATTATATGAAATGCAGTTATCAAAATCTAAAAAACCAAATCTGTGCCATAGTAATACATGCTTCTTTATTAATCCAGAAAATAAGATCTAACAGCAAATGTAATAACTACTGTAATTTTAAAGAGGCAACGAGCATAAGTATTATTTTGAGATACCCACATCTATGCAAGTGATATAAAATTAACTGAATTGTATAGGTGCTAGAGGTACAGACACTGCAAACACTAGGTTTGCTGCCCATATTAGTAATGGAGAAAAATGCTAAATTTGAATTAAAGGTTAATAAGAATAAAAATTTAGTATTTTCCCCGATCCAAGTTCACTGGTGCTCTGAATCCACTTCACAAACCACTTGGGAATGCATGGATCTAGGTTAAGGACTCTGCCTATAAGTTCTAAAAAGTAGGAAGAAAGAGCATTCTGCTGTGGATAAAGGAAATGAAGCAGACGGAGTACACTAAAGGAAGTGGTCATTAAGCTTGCAGAAACAGGTTAAAAAGAAAAAAAAAAAAAAGGTCTGCTGAACTCTCCTGAAGCCCCAGCATGAGCCAGAAACTATATTCCTAACCAGCACCACAATGGCATTTTCCTCAGCCACACCCAGCAGGCTGTCTTTATTTATAGGAGTAGACAGGGAGGAGTTTAAAAATGGAGAGCCAGAGGAAGATCAAACAAATGACCCAATTTCTTCATTTAAACAAGTGGAAGAAGGCTTGGGAAGGGTCTGAGAGCCCTGTGAGGAGCAAAGAAAAAAGGGAGTAGAAGAGTAAAGGTGAAGCTGGCTGTGGTCAGGGTAGATCTTGAAGGGCACTCTGGAAGAGAAGCAGTTACAACAAGTGATGACAGAAGTCAGGAAACCAGGCTGCTAAAATGGGATGGAGATGAAAGACAGGGAAGTAACAGAGCTCTGAAGGCTAAGTTTCTACAGGAATAGTGTTCTGGTCCAAATAACCAACTTGAAAATAAATTTTTGTAACATCTACCATTCACAGACTAACATTTGAAAGTATCAGGGTCCTAGCCACAAAACTATATAGGAAATTTGAAAGCCTCTGTTCTAAATACCAAGAAGTTATAGTTACATTACAAAATACACCAGACAAGCACTTGCCTATTTAAAAATGCAGAAGTGGATACTGCTCATTTTGAATGACCACAGCGACTTTCCAAATGTAATTCTGGGCCTATCAAGCAGAATTATTTCATACTTAAAATGTTAGAAGTGGTTTGATATACCATGGAGATGATAGTTATAAAACAATAAAATTCAAGTCTTTGAGGTTAGATCCCTAAAAGTCAGTCCTAAAGTTTTTCCTTCAAATAAAAATTTCTTAGGAGAGAATAAATCAGGGAGTGCTAGTATAAATAAAAACGTAACATAGGTCTGCCTGAATTCACACATGGTAGGAGATGGACAGGAGACCAGGACCTGTCTCTGCAGCACATGTACCCCCCAAAACAGGCAACAGAGCCTTCCCTGCTTATAATCTCTTCTCGTCCCAGCAGGTGAAATTCTGAAATAAAATAAAAGCCAGTAGTGGCAAAACCATGACTTCCCAGTAGATGGAGATGTTACCATTAAGAAGAACACACCAGTAAGCAGTTGTGTGACCTAACGACATGGATAATAAGACACACAATGTAAGACAGGACAGCCCAATACAACAGAATTAAGAAAAGGCTGACCGTCTAAATTCTCACATTATATATAAAATTTTAAAATAATTTTTTACTTAATAGAAAAAGATGTCATTTTTCCAAACAGAGACCTACCTACCTAATCATATCTTTGCCTCTAGGGCACTTGAATAAGGAAAATTAGCTTTGTGACCTTTAAGTAGAAAGGGGGCTGTTTTTACCCTGGTTAGCCCAAGAATAAAGTAAATGTACCAGGTCTGCCCAGAAGGTATCCAGCCACATAATATGAAAAAGAAACATTTATTGAAGAAGATACAAAAAACATTGTACATAGGACCTCAGTCCCCTTCAAAGTAGTTCCCTTGACACCTCACACAGTCCTCCCAGTTGCCATCAACGGCCCCGTCGCATTTTCCTGAATCTCATTGACAGTCTGAATCTCTTTCTTCTCAAAGGTGATTTTAGTTTTGGTTAAAGGCAGAAGTCGCAGGGCGCCACATCTGGGCTGCAGGGGGCTGAGTTACCTGGATGATTTAATATTTTGCCTAAAAACTGTGCAATAAGACGTGATGCATTTAGCAGGTGTGTTGTTGTGATGAAGCTGCCAATCATCAGCTGCCCACAGCTGCGGCCTTCTGAATCATCTGAATATTTTCCAAAGAGGAATGTTCAAGCTTAATGCAAAATTTGGGGCAGTTTCGTTGCTCTATGCCCTCAGTCATTTTGAATGCAGCGGCCACACAGTACACATGCTCACTCAATGGCGCCTACTGCCCCCACTGACCAGTACAGTGAAGTCGTCATTATTCATACATGCACATTCCAGTCCACTCTCCTGGATGCCAGGTTACACTGATGTTGCACAAACTATCCTTGTTATACTAACAATAGCTGGAGTTTTTTCCTGACAGACCTCGTATCTCTAAGGTATGGTAACCTTTAATTCCATGATTTCAAACTGCACTGAAATAAAGCTGACTTCTTTTTGTTTTTTAAAGATTTTATTTATTTATTTTTAGAGAGAGGGGAAGGGTGGGAGGAAGAGAGGAGAGAAACATCAATGTGCAGTTGCCTGTCACACGCCCCACAGTGGGGACCTGATCCTCAACCCAGGCGTGTGCCCTGACTGGGAATTGAATTGGCGACCCTTTGGTTCACAGGCCAGCACTCAATCCACTGAGCTGCATCAGCCAGGGCTAAAGCTGATTTCTTCCTATTCTTTACTAATGAAAACACTAGGTACACAGATACAAATTCAAGTATGTGTGCGTTTCTAACACACTACAGCTAAGGAAAATTAATTACTTTAAAAGACTTTCAAATAGCCTGTACACAAGCTTTAACACTTTACTCCCATATCTATGCTCTTGACTTCTCTCACTTGTGTAAGAGTCATTTGGGGGCTTCTCTCTTTCTTTTTCTTTTGAAGAGTTTATTTATTCATTTTTAGAGAAAGAGGAAGGGAAGGAGAAAGAGAGGGAGAGAAACATCAGTGTATTGCCTTTCATGCACCCCTACCAGGGAGCAGGCTGCAACCTAGGCACAGGCTGTGACCAGGAATCGAACTGGCGACTTTTAGCTTTACTGTATGACACCCAACCAATTGAGCCACACCGGTCAGGACGGGGACTTATTTTCAAAGTTAACACTTGGGATTTTGTTTTTTATATTTCAAAAGTATATTAAAATGCCTACCAGAAGCAACCTTCTGTTAGAAAAACAGATTCTGGATATGTCATACTGTAGGAAAGCTGTTTTTAGATTTGGCTAGAAATGACTGCTTTTTTGAGTTTCCTATAAATGAGTGGTGATTATAACTCTAATCATCTATGGCAATATGTCTATGTAAAAAAACCCCACTAGTTCTTCCTTGGTTTGGTAGTGAGTGTAAAAGTATATAAAAGTTTAAAGATGTCAGTTGAAAGAATAAATACACATCGAGTGCCTACTACCTGTAAGACATTAATGCTAGACACCATGGAGAGTGCACATCCCTAGCTTGATAAACAGGACCTCTATACTCCAGAACATTACAATGTGTGGACAGAGACAAAATACAAAATATACTGGCAAAAAGATATCACACACTGCTTTGTAAAGCTAAATGTTCAGGATGAGGCAGACAACTGGTTCTCCAACTGTGCTCCAAGGAACCCTGTGATTTCTTAAGGAGACCTCAAGCAGACAAAGGGAAAGCTGAATAAGTAAGGTTATAGGACACCTCCCACTTCTCTCCTCCACCAACTGCTTTGTTGTAGCTGGGATTTGGCGTAAGACTTCATTGGGGGCAGAGAGAAAGAACTATTCTGTTTAAAAAGAAAAATGCAGTGAAGTTTGGTAGCCATTGGTATAGGCAATGATGAAAAATTAGGTTGAAAAGTAAGAAGTTCCACTGGGAAGGGCCCTGAATGCCAGGTATTTTATTTATCCAAAATTAGTCTGTAAGCAATACAGGCCATTGTAGATTTTGAGATGGTATAATAAAAGCAATGCTTAAGAATTTCTTTGTGATAATGCCCAAGATTAACTGCAAGTGATGGAATTTGGAGTTAAAATTAGTTAGGAAATTACAGTAATGTTTAAATGCAAACTATCAATTTGAACAAAGAGGAACAAAGAGAAAGACAAGAAGTGAATGTAACATTACGAAGGAAAAGTTTACAGAGCAAGGTAAAAAGAAAGAAACTACAACTTCCTTCCCAAACTTAAACTGAAAGAATCCTTGATCTGTATTACTCCACTATAAGCAGCTGAATAATGGCTGAAAACAAAGTGAATCTTTTTTGGAAGTGCACTATGTTGAGCTAAAAGAATAAATCTAGCTAAGCTTGCTTCTAAAAATCTATAATAGGTATTTTTATATGTCCAGTCATAGAATAAATGACCATTCTACTTTATCATTTGCTTCAAAGGAAAAGAAGTGATAAGGAAAGATTTTTGCTTTTATCTCCAGAAGTTGTTTTATAAGATATTGTTAACTTTGAAATGACAAAGAAATAAAAATGACCCTTTAAAATAATCATCACAAAATTGTTTGCTTATAACTAGAAGGAATCTTATGACGCAGACTTGCATAATGGCACTGCGCACAGAGGAAAATTAATAAATCAGCACCAGGCAGTAGAGCAGATGTGCTCCAAGTGTGTTCTCACTTTGAGAGGCTCAAAGATTATGATGCCTACCTCACTAAGAGTCAAAAGAAAAATTTGTATTAGTCCGGTATAAAGACTGTAAAACAATATTGCTCCAATCTGAAAACGAAATTAAGAAACAACTTTCATTTGTAATAGCATCAAGTATAAAACTTGTACCCTGAAACTACAAAACATCTTTTGAAGACATTGAAGATGACCTAAATATAAATGAAAGGACATGCATACAATGTTCTTGGACTAGAATATTTAACATTGTTAAGATGGTAGTTGATCTACAGACTCAGTGAAATCCTGTCATTTTGCAGAAATTGGCAAGATGACTCAAATTCACATGAAAATACATGAGACCCAGAAATGCCAAAACAATCTTGGAAAAGAAGAACATAGAACATAGGGCTTTAAGGACTAACACATCTTGAATTTAAAACTTACTACACAGGTACAGTAATCTAGACAGTGTAGCACTGGCATAAAAATAGACATATAGAAGAAATAGAATTGCGAGTCCAGAAATAAGTCCTTAATTTATACAGTCAACTGATTTTTAACAAAGGTACCAAGACAATTTAATGGGGAAAAAAGTCTTTGCAACAGGTTGTTCTTGAACAACTAGATATCAACATATGAAACTATGAAGTTGGATCTCTACCTCACACTTTATACAAAAATTAGGCCAAAATAGATCATACATCTAAATATATGTATTTATATGTAATATAAATACATTTAAATATGTAATATAAATACACTTAAAAAGTTGTGGAAAGGTCTTCTCTTCCTGGTAGCTCGCTATACACAACTATCAGGAAAATGCCATTATTCTGTTCTCTAAGCAGCAGGTACATTGGACTGTGATCTCCGTAAAAAAATTCCTGAGCCCTGTAACTCGAAGTAAATATACCACTCAAGAAACAAATGAGAGAGAGAGCCTTAGCAAGACAACTGAGGCAGAGGCTATTAGAAGAGCCGAGGTGGGCGGAGCCCTAAAGGCTGCAGCTTCAAAGGGGCACGTGCAGCAGAGGGAAAGCAGAGGTAATGAGCTCTAAGAAGCACAGTAAATCACCTGAATAAGCTATTTCCTGAGCAACAAGCAGCTCCAAGGAAAAGGAGAGCATGTCAAGTCTTTAGTTTCAGTCCAAACATCACCTGTTTTATTTTAAAAAATTAATTAGGAATTAAAAAAACATTCAAACCAAACCACCCAAGACATTCTGTTTTCTTTTGAGATCTGACTTAAGTACATTTTTGAGCAAAGTCTGGAAAGAATCAACTTATATGAAAAAGCAAACCCAAAAGTACTGTTCTCGTTAAAAATATTTAGTTTGCAATTTGTGTCTCTGTCCCTCTTACAGAGACCAATGAAACAGCCTAGACTATGACTAGAAACAGACATCTCAATCAATGCACCATTCAGAAAGGGTACAAGGTAGAGAGGGCTTCCCAAGTGACCACACAAATACTTTTGATGCTACATTTTGTGATCCAAAGTTTGAATACCTAGAGTCTGTAGCTCTAGTTTGCTCCAGAATACATTAATAATAAAAAACCTTCATATTCTTCCTGTGTAAAATGAATAATTAAATTTTATAGTACTATAAAATGACATAAAAACAGAAAAATATCCCTAAGAGAAAAGTATTTCCTACTTAAAAAACAATAGTTCTTATTTTTCCTACTAAAAAAATATTTCTATTTGTTAGATGTACAAATTGGATTCTGTAGTTAAAACTTTAAGCAAATTATTTTTTAAATAAAATATTTAACCTTAGTTTTTCTAAGCCTCCTAGTGACATAAAAGGAACTGTAATTAGTAATTTAACATTTAAAAAGCAATTCAAAAGTTAAAGAATGAGAAAGAAAGGAAAAGGAAATAAGTAATTTTGTAGAAAATTTAGGGCAAAAAAAAGTAAATTCAGAAATATTCAAGAATCAAAAAATGAAATTTAGGAACTGAACTACCAGTACTATTAGCCAACACAGTAGTCTTTTATAAAAACTTACTCTCAAACCTATAGCCAAAGTGTTCAGAAATAGGTAAAGAAAAGGTAAATGAAATAAATGAATTCCAATTCTTACAGCCACATGCATGCCTTTCTGTTTCCTTGGTAAATATACAAAACAGTTTACAGATGCAGGCTGTTCTGTTCTAATATAAATTAGAAGAGCAACTCTTCAAATGCACATGCTCACTTAAAACTTTTTGCCAGGGATCTCTAGGTAAAAAAAGCAATCAGTTTTATATTTAGTCAGATAGAATAGAAATTAAAATGGAGATAATTTATCCACTTTCTTTCACCGCCCTGCTTTATTACTAGTTTTAACATAGTTGCTATTCATAAGACTCCAATGAGACTCCGCAGAGCAAGAGAAAATAAATCTAAAACCAGAGTAGCAACTGGGTGTACTAGCATCACACAATACTACCAAGTAAACTGTCCTCCCGAAAATGTCCCAGACTAATTCTGCGCTAAGTACTAGAGAGTTCGACAACAGAGTGTAAGCCGTTCTCTGAGTCCCTCACTATCACAAGGTAAGTACCAATCTTTCTCACTCTTACCATTCAAGCAAGCTGAAGAGAAAAAAAAAATCACATCCCATTGCTTTGAAACTACATTTCTTTGACTACTAGTGAGGTAGACTATCTTTCCACATGTTCATTAGACATTTGTAAAAATGCTTTTATTCTATTTTTCCCAGTTTTCAACATGTCTTCTAAAATGTATGGTACTTCAGATGTATTTAATTTTTTTATAATCAAATATTTCATTATTTTATTTCATGAATTTTTGCTTTGATGGCAAGCTTATAAAGTCCTTCCCCGTCTCTAGATGATATCAATTCACAGATTTATGCTAGAATTTCCATATAGTTTTTTAATGCTTTTTCCCCTTTAACCATTTAGGTTTCACGTTGGTGACTGGTGTGAGGTATGAATCTAATTCCCCTCAAAGTCCCAACACCATTAACTGCATAATCCACCTTTACTCCATATTTAAGTATTATCTTTATCATATATTAATAAAATACCTATATAAATTGTCTTTTTTGGATTCTGTATTCTTTACCACTATGGTAACTATGTTTTTTTGTTTGTTTTTTATCCTCACCCAAGGAATTTTCATTGCTTTTAGAGGGAGAGGAAGGGAGAGAAACATCGATGGGGGAGAGAAATATCAATTGATTACCTCCTGCGTGTGCCCAGAGAGGAGACCAAACCTGCAACCTAAGTATGTGCCTTGACCTGGAACTGAACCCACATCCAAGCCACACTGGTCAGGGTGATAACTATGTTTTAATTCTAATACATTTTACTGTATGGTAGGGCAAGTCCTCAAATTTCTTTTGTAGAAAAGAATTTTCAAAATTCTTCTGTTGATACATACTACATTATAAACTTTAGAGTCATTTTGTCAATTTCTACAACACAGAGATATTATCTTTAAAGATTTGAGGACAACAGACAACTTTACAGTGTTACATACTTCCATTCAAAGTATGGAACATCTCTCTACTTGGTCAAATATTTTAGGTCCTTCTGCAGTGTTTTTATAGTCATCATCTTATCCATATATATGATGTTTATTTTTACACACTTTAAATTCTGTTCCTATTGTGAATGTTTTTATTTTATATTGTCTAGCTGATTAATGCTATTAAATAAAACAAATTTTCATTTCCATAAATATCTTGAATCAGACCACCTTACTTTTATTAGTATTAAATAATATTTTAATTTTGTGTAAATTAAATTCTACTTTATGCTATTTCTACTTTTTTGCATTTTTAATAAAAACATATTTTTGACCTTAGCATACAAATACAGCAGAGAAGTTCTATATGTTATAAAAATGTATAAACAAAAATTTTAAGCAGAAGGCCACCTTATTTTAATAAATAAGCAACTTCCTACTATGTATCTCAAATTACTCCACTTAGCTTTCCCTCACCTATTCTACCTTACCATTTTATTATTTCTTTAAATCTCAATAATCTCTGTGCTACCTGCACAGTGACCTCAGTAAATGCTAGTCTACTTGCCCCCAGTATGGACACATATCCTTCTTTTACTAGCCCACAGCAAAGCTGAAGCAATAAACTTCGTAATGGTTTAGTTTTCACAAGAGAGCATCAGAATATGGAGTTACTTAGAGCTGGCTCACTAGAAAAGCGACTCCCAAAAAAGCCCAAATCAACCCTCCTTATAGGGCTTTCCTGTCCAACTACCTGGACAGGCCCCAGCCGTTAGACCACCTGCCTATCCGCTACCCCAACTGCCTACCTACCACAGGGCCTCTCCTCCCTCCTGCCCAAAGGACAGGCTGTTGATCCTGATCAACCAGCTTTAAAGCTGACTGCCCATCCAACTTTAGCATTTCCTGTCCGTCTATAAAGTCTACTGCACTCCTACCTCCAAGAACGTGCCTATTCAGCTGCAAGGCCTGCCCACCCTACTAGAGTGAGCACCAACCACAAATGATTTGAAACACGCTTAAACTTCTCAGAATCCAAGGCTTCCCAGGCCATATCCTGCTCCAGGATCTGACTCTTCCTAAACAGCTGCCATTGCACTCCTAGTGTCACACCCTTCAGAAGAGATCCCTCTGTTACTCACAGGACCTTGACCTATCAGACCTACAGGGCAACCGCAGGAGAGCAACGGTGCAACACTGGAATAAAATAATCTGTTTGATATTATTTCATACTGCTCTCTAAATCACACATTCACATCCCAGCTTCCCCCAATTACAACTTGTCTCAGGACTCCATTTGGAAAACAATGCCACCAATTTCAATATCCCATTTTTCTTGATTTTTTTCACATGGCTTGGTACCCCCAACTCTGAAAATGCCTAGAGCAGAGCTTCATAACATGAAGTATATGAACTCCCTAGGGAACTGTGAATACCATGGAATTAAATGTAAAAGTCTGTATGTGTGTTCTTTCTAGGGTGAAGGTATATAGTTTCACTAAGTTCTCAAAAGGGACCCAAAATAGATTAAGTCTTTAACTTCTCTGTACTATCCATAGTGACAAACACAGCAATGTACACATTCTACAGCTCAGTAATATTTGTTGCTGGGCTATTTACATAAGACCACTTATAGCTTCCTCACTCATTACATGAAATTAGAAGGCTCTAATTTCATTCATTCAAAAGACATTTATATTACACCTGTACTATGTGCCAAAACACTGTATTAGCCTCCAAGGATAAAAAAAAGAAAAATACAGTAGCCACATACAAGGGGCTCAAAGTATAATAATGAGAAAGATAGAAACATCTAATTATAATATAACATGTTATAAGTAAATAATATGACCATTATGGGGGGGTTATATATACTAGCTGAAATTATGAGTGTATATAAGCAGCTGATATGTGGTAAGCGGAGGGCAAAGAAAAACACTGGGAACACAAACAAGTTAAGGGCACTGTGATGGCAACAAAGCCCAAAAATAAAGTATTAGAGGAATGATTAATAAGATACATGAGAAGAGCAGATTCTGAAGGAGGGGAATCAGCAGTGTTACATACAGCAAAGACTGAGAAAGAATACAAAAAACCAAGCAATTAGAGGTTCCTGGAAGCCTCAGAAGTTTCCAAGTTGTGAGTATAAAAGGCAGATTATAACGGGATGAGAAGTCAGTAGAAAATAAGAGTTAAGAAGTTTGGATAAAAAAGGAAGAAAGGCAGTACGGCCACTAGAAGAATTCAAGATAAAAAGGGATCCTTTTGGGATGAGAGGGATTTGAATAGGTTTTCAGGCTAAAGGGAAGGAATAAGTGGAAAAGAAGAGGTTACAAGTTCAGAAACACAGAGGTGATATGAAAGAGCAAGAACTCAGGAATGGCAGAATGGACAGGGTCCAGGGCATGACTGGAGAAGGTGAGATTACACAGGAAGTGAGACATTCCCTCTACTAAAAACCAAAGGAAAGAGAACAAGGATGGCAAGGAGGAAGACAAATTTGTAGATGAAGGAGGGGCAGACAGTTGGTCACGGAAAGCATTCCCAATAATCATATATGATTTTTCTCTTATGGTGACAAAGGAGCTGGTAAGCAAAGTGATTCTTCAGGCTAAATCCAATTTGAATGGTCACAAATAAGGAATTAAATGAAATTACACAGTATTAGATTACAGTCAAAGCATGAGTTTAGAGACAAAGTATATTCTGTGTTATTTCATCAAAACCAGTGTGGTATATATTTTTGATTAGACCTAACAGCCCAAATGCAGTAGGAAAATGATCCAGGACTAAAATGGGCAAACTTTTTCTGTGAAGCGCCAGTCATTAAATGCTTTTTGGCTTTGTAAACCATATACTCTCTATTGTAACTACTCAATTGTATTACTGTAGCATGAAAGCAGCCACAGATGATGCACAAAGAAATGGCATAATTGTGTTACAATAAAACTTTATTTACTGATGAATGGATTTGGCCCACAAGCCTTAAGCTTACTGACTCCTGTTCTTTAGTCTGAGAATACTACAATGGAAATAAAGCAGTAGAAAGAACCACGAGGAAGAATGAAATAAAAAGTAGAAGAGAAGCCACAGAACTAAAAACATAGTTGAGTATTAAATCAAGGAGTAACATATGAATAAAGAGTAATAACAAGAACAGCAGAAAGGGGATGAGGAAAAAAAGCAGGTAAGAAAGGAACACTAGAAAGAGACAGGAAACCAAGTAAAAAACAAGTTGAAATGATATGCCAATTGCTTGAAAAGAAAATTAAAGGAAAAATGAAGAAAAAAATGAATGTATCCTAGATCTGTTTGCAATAGAATTTTAAAAAAAAGGATAAAATGCTAATTTTGTGTGTATAAAAGGAACTCACAAGTTTACAAGATGTAAAGCTATTTTCATTTTGCCCATAAATCAAACTGGTATATGTATAACATTCAAGAAAGCAAATGAAATTTACTTACCATATCATAACAAGATTATCAATTATTTCTAGGATTCTTATTCATTTGCATTTGTGTATATAAATATGACAAGTTTGAAAATTTATTGAAATCAGTGAAGCTAGTTAGCATTAAGAACTTAAAAGCCACATCAACCTTACTAACTTTATAAAGCTTCTCCAAAAATAAAGCCAAAGACTTAAAAAAGAAAAGAATCTCAATCCATATAAAAATCAGAATTTTATACTACATTGAAAATTTTGGTTTTACTTTTGGCTTTATTTGTGGGGAAATCCTTTAAGGTAAATGCAGATTTACTGACACAACTCAGCTAAACAAGATAGAAGACCCCTAATTTATGTCACTATAGCATAACATTTAAGAACATGACTTGGAGTGAGAGAATACTGGGTTTGTGTCTTCATTTTACCAAGTTACTTAATACTGTGACTCAGTTTCCTCACCTACAACATATGGATAATAATCATACTTTCAGAAAGAAGTTGTAATGACTAAAATGAAACCAATGCACACAAACACATAGCAGAGAGTCTGACACACAGAATATGCACTCAAAATTTAGTTATTATCAACCTTAAGAGCTAGACATCACTATTACAAAGAAAATTAAGAGAAAAGCTCAGAAAGAAAACAATGTCCTCCTTTTCACTCACCTCTATAAATCCTTAAAAAAAATAAAAATAAAACATCAATCCATCTACCCATTTAAGATGCATAAAAGTAGTATCAAACTAACACCAGCAGACTACTCAAGATAATCTCCAGTTTTGAGACAGGAAGACATCTTTGAGGCAGGGAAATAAAGTACCAATCCTCAAGACCCACAGAAAAGAGCCGTTTCTAGGATCTTACATGAAACCAGTGGTTCACATCCCTGATTGCACCTCAGAAACACATGCCCAGAGCCTCTCTGAGGCTAATTATAATTAAGTCAGAATCTCTAAATATGAGAACTAGACATTTTTAGAAACTCCATGGATAACTAAAATATGAACCCAGAATTAAAAATCAATGGTTAAACCCTACCTTCCTTTACTCAAAGCGTCTAGAAATCTGAGTAAGTCTTTAACACAAAATAAAAGCAGTAGTAAATTCCGTGACTTCTATTTTTTATAATTAATGAACCATGCCAATTAATTACTCTAGGAAAGTTTTCTCTATACTGACAGCATCTCCATAATAATACATTTTTCTTTTTCCATGTTTAAGGATTTTTTTTTAATTATATTTTATTGATTATGCTATTACAGTTGTCCTGATTTTCCCCCTTTGCCCAACCCCTCCACCCCCCACTCCCCTCAAGCAATCCCCACACCACTGTTCATGTCCATGGGTCATAAGTATAAGTTCTTTGGCTTCTCCACTTCCTATACTGTACTTTACATGCCTGTGGCTATTCTATAACTACCTATTTATTTGTACTTCTTAATCCCCTCCCCTCTTTACCCATTCCCCCACACCTCGCTCCTATCTGGCAACCATTAAAACACTCTCCATGTCCATGATTCTGTCTCTGTTCTTGTTTGCTGTTTGTTTTTAGATTCAATTGTTGATAGATACGTATTTTTGCCATTTTATCATTCATAGTTTTGATCTTATTTTTCTTAAATAAGTCCCTTTAACATTTCCTAAAATAAATGGTTTGGTGATGATGAACTCCTTTAGTTTTTTCTTGTCTGGGAAGCTCTTTACCTGCCCTTCAATTCTAAATGACATCTTTGCTGCATAGAGCAATCTTAGTTATAGGTCCCTACTTTTCATGACTTTGAATATTTCTTGCCAATCCCTTTAGGCCTGTCGTTTCTTTTGAGAAATCAGCGGACAGTTTTATGGGAACTCCCCTATAGGTAACTAATTTCTCTTGCTGCTTTTAAGATTCTCTCTTTGTATTTAAGCTTTGGCATTTTAATTATGTGTCTTGGAGTGGGACTCTTTGCATCCATCTTGTTTGGGACTCTCTGTGCTTCCTGGACTTGCAGGTCTATTTCCTTAACTAAATTAGGGGAGTTTTCTTTCATTATTTTTTCAGACAGATTTCCAATTTCTTGTTCTTTCTCTCTCTTCCTGACGCTCCTATGATGCAAATGCTGGACCTCTTGAAGTTATCTTGAAGTTGAGGCTGTTTGCACTATCCTCATTTTTTTGGATTGTTTTTTCTTGACTGCATGGTTGGTTTTTTTTTTTTTGCTTCCTTATGTTCCAAATCATTGACTTGATTCTCAGCTTCATCCATTCTACTGTTGTTTCCCTGTAAATTGTTCTTTATTTCAATTAGTGTATCCTTTGTTTCTGACTGGATCTTTTTTATGCTGCTGAGGTCCTCACTAAATTCTTTGGGTATCCTTATAAACAGTGTTTCAAACTCTGCATCTGATAGATCGCTTATCTCCATTTCATTTAGCTCTTCTTCTGGAGTTTTGATCTGTTCTTTCATTTGGGCCATGTTTCTTTGTCTCCTCATTTTGGCAGCCTCCCCGTGTTTCTTTCTATATATTAGGTAGAGCTGCTTTGACTCTGTCTTGGTAGTGTGACCTTACATAGTAGGTGTCCTGTAGGGTCCAGTGGCACAGCCTCCCCTATCACTCAAGCTGGATACTCAAGGTGCGCCCTTTGTGTGGGCTGAGTACACCCTCCTCTTGTAGTTGAGCCTTGGTTGCTTTTGGCAGGTCAACAGGAGGGATCTACCCAGCCCAGTCAGCTGCAAGGATTGGCTGTGACCACTGACCACCAGCCTCCAGCCTCCACCCTCCATGGAGGATCAGCTGCAAAGGGGTAGGGTGCTCTGATGTGGTCTGTAGCTGTCCACTGGGTAAATTGACCCTGGGGTTTCCTGAGTGGTACAGGCTAAGGTCAGCCTCCACCTGTGTTTTGCCTGGGGCCACCCTGCCTGAGCTATAAAGCAATCTGAGATGGCTGCTCCTTGTGCTGAGCTTGGAGATTCCCAGGTGAAGCCAAGCTGTAAATTTAGGCTGGCTGCTGCTAATGCAGGACCTGTGGCTCAGAGGCCAGCTGTTGCTTGTATGAGAGGATTTAGGTAGTTGTGTAGCAGGAGCCAAGACCAGCCATTCTTAAGGAAAAGCAGCTTAGGTGGGCCCATAAGTTGGGTGGGGCAGAGCCTCTGGGGGGTCAAACAGTGTTAGGTTGATGGAGTCTCAGAAATGGCACCATCCTGCCTGTGGGGGACAGGTTTACAAAAGGGACAATGGCCTCGGCTCACCTAGATGCCAGACACTTCAGATTCTCCCAGTATGCCAATGGTGCCTTTTAAGCTGCTACCCCCATGTTGGAGCTCAGAATGTGAGTCAGTTTGCGGGTTCTTTAAGAGGAATGGCTTGGGGTTCCAGCAGTTTCTTCCACCAACTCAATCCCTGCTGATTTTTTACAGCCAAAAGTTGTGGGGACTTATCTTCCTGGCACTGAAATCCTGGGCTGAGTGGCCTGGTGTGGAGCTGGGACTCCTCGGTCCTAAGATATCCCTCCTGAATTTTTAACCACCACATGTGTATGTGGGACCAGCCCATTCTGTGTCTGCACCCCTCCTACCAGTCTGAATGGATGTGGTTTCTTTAATTCCCTAGTTGTCAGACTTCCATTCAACTCAATTTCTGATGGTTCTGAGTGATGGCTGTTCTATATTTTAGTTGTAATTTTTACATGGTGGTGTGAAGAGATGAGCCATGTCCGCCAATGCTGCCATCTTAACCAGAAGTCCCATAATAATACTTTCATAGAAGGCAACTTCTGCCAGAATAGTGTTAAGAATCTGGCTTAAGAGACCAGAAATCCTAAACATGTGACTTAATACTATTTTCAGGATGCTATGCACTGGACACAATTGTATAATTCACTAAACCTCTATAGTCTTTAAATTAAACACCTGAAATTACTCCACTATTGGATGTCCTCATCAAGAAAACTACATAAAGCCCCAGCTAGTGTGGCTCAGTGGATTCAGTGCCGGCCTTCAAACCAAAGGATTTGGTTGGATTCCTAGTCAGGGCACATGCTGGGTTGTGGGCCAGGTCACCAGGAGGGGGCCTGTGAGAGACAACCACACACTGGTGTTTCTCTCCCTCTCTTTCTCCTTCCCTTCCACTCTCTCTAAAAATAAATAAATAAAATCTTTAAAAAAAAAACTATATAAAAATATATCCATTCACTTACTGAGTGTACTAAACACTGTCAAAGCTGTCACTCTGATCTTTGTTTTCTTGGCTTTCGACATTAAACACAAATTACTTGAGTAATAAAGACATAATAAAATAATAAACAAAAAATAATAAAAAAATTAAGATATGAATTTTGAAGAGGATCAAAGAATGGGATACTGTATCTCCAACTAACAGTTAAGTTCCAAATTTAGGAAATGCCAATTCACTTTAAGAACAAAAAACAAGGCATATCATGAATGGCTGTTAGCTAAATGTCCTGGTACCCAATAGAACAAGGAACATTTTGCTGTTGTGGCTAATATATTTTCCAGAGTGCTGTGTATTAAATTGAACTAAAATTTTATTTTCCCTTTGCCTTATAATCCAAAGTCAATTTTTACATTTAAAACAATGAAATACTTCAATAGTATAAGTATAAATATATATTTGTACCCCTACCCATAAACAAGATCAACTCCAAAGGCAACAAGTAAAAAATGACTTGTTTCCTTGTATGGGCCACTATAGGACTTTTAGACAAAGAGTTGTGAATCAAAGATACAGACACACTGCAAAGCAGTTAAGAGTACCTAGCCAGCACTGCTAGCTTCTGAAAAGCAAGGTGAGTATAGGTGAGAACCCTGTTAAGAGATCCAAGAGAAAGGCTTTAACCTTTGGGTGGCTTGCAACTTCTAAATAACAGCGTAAAAAAAATTAGCACAATGAAAACAGCTGTAGTCATAAACTGAATCATAAAAATTAACAACTGTTGAGTTACAATTTGCAATAGAAGTAACTACGGAATTTCACCAAAAGAAAAAAAATCAATGTAAAAATTTTAGAACCAAGCTCAAAATTGCCCAAAGAGTCAACATTACGGAACACTCAGCACTGCAAAGTATGTTCCCTAAGTGACTAACAGCAATTCCTACATTTTCCTCAATGGATACTTAAAACATACTAAATTTTTAACATAACTACATCATTGCTTTTATATTCTCAAAATGTAGTCCCGCACTCTTAATGTTTTTTCTAAAATACATGATCCACTTTACTATTTATCTTCATTAGGTAATCATTTTCTATCCACAGCTCTCTGCCTTTCCACCTTAGTCCCATGCTTTTGATTTCTTTCCAGAGCATTTATAGAACCATAAGCATAATAAAACTATACGTGTTATAAAACTAAAAAATTAGAACAAATGGGACAAGAAATTTTCAGATGCATAAAATCAGTAGCATTCTAAACCATGAAACTGTAGAAAATCCTTTACAAACTATTTTTTTTTAATACAACGCAAACTGTCATTATCCTACTAAAAGCACCAAGGAATCTTCCACTGAAGTTTTAAATATTTTCCAACAAAAATGTATTAAAGTTCCCATTTGTCTTTATCAGATTATTTTTAAAAGCCCATACTTCTTTTTTTAAAAGCCTGTAGTCTGCTTGAACATATCTTATAAACCATGAAGTGTATTTAGGAAATGAAAACTCACCTCTTCTAGCGTAAGTGGAGTCCATATCTTTAAACTGTACCACAACAAAGTCTGAACACTTGAACAAAATACTCTCCATTATTTCTTCCCGTTTGGGCCCTGAACTAGATTCTGTACTTTTCTCATGTGCAGCATCAAGTACCAAATCACACTAAAATGAAAAACACGAGTAAATATTTAAACATTTATAAAATAAAACTTGACAGGCATTCTTCAGCACATCAAAGTACTATTCTTACATGCCTTCGGCAAAAATAATCTATCTTAAGAGAACTTATAATTATACCTTTTTCTCAGAAATATAATCAGTTATCCTTTCCATCATTCTAAAATCCTTTCACCTAAGAGTTGGTCTTTGCTACCACCGTATGTCTTAAGCACATTAACAGCAATAAAAAGGTAGACAAATGAACAACACAATCCCTCCCTCTTCTGGTCCACAATGCTTGAAAAGGTCAAAATATTTTAATAAGCACACAAAGCAAGAAGTCTTTTTGATTATACATACCATGTATAAAATAATCAGTATTTGAAATGAGTAAAATCCTTCAAAGTGGTTTTAAAAAGTGCTTTAAAGGTGAAGCACTGAGAGCATGAAAATGTGACAAACATACCCACCTCATAACTACAGATTGCTAAATCAGAAACTAAATAGACACTGTCGGGAAACCACACAAACAGAGGGTAATTGATGAGTCATGAGCTTTCACATTTAACAAAAAGGAAAAGAGTAAAAATTACCTTAGGACTGTATGTTTTAAAAACTCCTTCATATATTCCTCCATTTTTCACTTGTACTTCACATTTGGATCCCTAAAACATATAATGAATTTATCAAAGAAACAGTGTGCTACTCAGTCATGGGGGGTAATTGTTTTCAATTTACTTTTTATAGCTCATCAGGCTCCATTCAACATATCCGGTGTTCACTTGAAAGAATAAATAATTTTTTAACATCAACAATACATTGAATTCTCAAAATTCTTTTGAGTATCCTGCTCAGAATTTACAGTATGAACTTAAATACTGAAAGTTAAGTATTTCTGACTCCAGTTTTATTAGGTGACAAAATAATGCACTAAAAAATTACTAATATTATTTTGTACACAGCAGGGTTAACAAGAATGTTTTTTATAATGAGTGTTACAATAATTTGGGTAGAATTCTAATCGCTTTTTTCTAAATTATCCTGATTAAATATGACCTAAAAAATGTTATATAGAAAATCATTCACCCACATTTTATAACTTCCTAAAATTATTCCACTCCCAAGGCAATTTCTCCCCAATAATCTGATAACTTACAACAACTGATGTAAGTATATGAACCATCCTCATATTTGCATAGATTCCATCAAAAGTTATCTGAAATATTAAGAAAAAACATTATTAGCAATCAGTATTTATCCTTGCATATATATTAAAATTAACATTTATTTTGTTACAAAATGTTTAGTTAGGTTTGTAATACCTTACATGCATTAAAGAAAGATTTGGTTTACTATAGTCTTTTGCTTCCTTAGAGAATAGAAGCTTAGGTTTTCAAAACGAAAATCAGTCATACCAACTAACAATGTTTCGACTACACATAATACAAAAAGCAAAAGTGAACTTACATTTTTGAGAAAAGACAAGACCATAGGAACAGACTACACAGATCAACGGCTGGGGAGTAGGTTTCACTATAAAGTAGCATAAGGGATTTTTGGAGGTGACAGAACTGTTCTACTATCTTGATTATGGTGATTGTTATAAGATTGTATGTACCAAAATTCAGAGACCTATACACTAAAAGGATTGAGAGTGTCTTAATAAATAAATAGAGCAGAGCTGGGGCATCTCTATAGAAGACCCTTGACTACATGCTCTCAGCACGTATGAATCAAGCATAGTCATACTATATGGATTAATCAGCCACACCACTCCTTATTACACACTACACAAGTATGTGTCTCCCTGACTCTACAAAAGGAAAATTCATCCAAAAAAGACTAAGTCTCAAAAATTACTGAGCTTCTCATTTATCTTCTTCCATCATGTGGAACTTATACCTTCTCCCATTCATACCCAATTTAATTTCACTGATAAAAAGTTCTAAAATTTAAAACCAAAAAGGCCCTTTCCAAGGGGGAAAAGTGAAAGGAATAAAAGATAGCACATTAATTCCAGGTCAAAAACCCAAATTACTCTGCAAACTCCAGTTCTGGTATTCCACTTACTTTTTAGGAGTTAGATCTGCCTTCAGTTATTTATAAAAGAACACATGGCATTATTATACATGAAAAATATTATTTACAGATAATTTCACCATTTATACAGTCATCATCAAAAACCACATATAGCTAATAATTTTATACCAAGCAGTATTGATCTATTAAAGAAATCTGAGCCCTGGCCCATGTAGCTCAGTTGGTTGGAGCGTTGCCCCATAACCGAAGGGTTGAGGGTTCGATTCCCCATCAAGGCACATGCCTAGGTTGCGGGTTTGATCCTAAGTCGGGTGCATGTGATCCCCAGTCTGGGTGCATATGGGGGGGCAACCAATCGATGCTTCTCTCTGGCATCGATGTTTCTTTCTCTCCCTTCCTCTCTAAAAACAATGAAAAAAAAAGTCCTCAAGTGAGGGTTTAAAACAAAATTTATGTATATACACACATCTATCTACCTACCTACCTATCTACAGGTTCTGGCAGAAGTAACACTATTGAGTGGTCGGTGGGTACGTGAATGTCTCGCACAAGATGGACAGCAATTTGAACATTTCACCTAAAATGTCATATGGTGTGCTTGAGCATGGTATTGTTATGTTACAGAATTACATGCTTATAATTTTGTAATAAAAGATTTTTATGTAATAAAAAAGGGGCGTTATCTGTGCTGGCCCTGTGTATATATCCGAGATATAACACTGAAGGGAGGGGATTTTTTTTGCCTTGGCTACTGGTCTATGGTCTAGAAATCATATTTTAGTTACCAATTTTTCCAAACAAACAACATTCAAATTACTTACCGTAGACGGAGGCAGTCCCTTGTTATTGTTTCGACCTCTGAAAAGATTAAATATTATGTTTATTAAATTCAACACGCTAAAACAAGCTAAAAATATTTTCAAATTTAAAATATCTTATAATCTATTCAAATACAGCACAGGTGCTCAATCTGTGGGGCGGGCTCATCTATAGGAAGTATAAAAGCCATCCAAGTATGGTGCGGCTCTGTCTAAGCTCCGCGGGCTCGGAGGCCCAGAACAGGTATGGGTCGTGAAAGGGAGAAAGGAGGGAAGAAAGTGAATGTTATCAAACTGAAATAAATGAAGCAAAAATAAAAATAGACTACTGGAATAACCAATACTAAATATAATAATCGTTACTCCAAAAGTAACCAATCACTCTGTTATAAAAAGCTACTCAGGAGCAAAACATAGATTCTATTCCTGATGTGCCTGACGTCAAGTCACCTCCCACATTTTCCCCTCACCTCTAAAAATAGGCACTGTGTTTACAACTGCAGAAAAACATCTGAAAATAAGTTAAATCATTGAAAGTTCTTTCACTTCTAAATAGTAAATGCCTCTGTCAGAATCTATGTAACAAGTACCTCCCACCCCCCTCCCCCGAAACAATGCAGCACACCCACAAAGCCAGCTACCAAGTAATTTCCAGTAATATGGACTCTATTTTCAAGTTAATTAAATTAGAGAACATAATACACCCTAAAGCTTGTTCCATTAGGAAAGACTAGGCCCCTTATGAAATGAAAAAAATTAATAAAATGAAATGTTATATTCCTTATAAACACTAGTTACTTTGGAATAACAGAACTGGAATCTCATTTTGATAAAATTACAACTCTCAAATTAAGCCACAAACTTAAAACATTCAAAGAGAAGCACAATTCAGGTCCAAAAAGTCTAGCAGTACGATCGTGCCAATCCCAGGAAAGCAGCACTGACCTAAGCACTCTGGGGCCAAGCTGACTGTGATTTAGTCTCCAGCTCTGTCACCTTCTCTCATCCAGAAAATAATGTCTTGAATCAAAACACCTCTGAGATTCCTTCTGTTACTAACATTCTGATTCTGTAACTCTTTGTCTCACACATAGCACAGACAGAGAAATTCCTAAAGTCTAAGAAATATGACCGATAATTTATCATTTATAGAACTGACTACAAACCAGACACTGAGAAATACAACATCAAATCTCTCACCCCTACGTTACAGACAGGTGAGGAAACCAAACCGTAGCAGTTAAACATCTTGACCAAAACCACCCAGTTCATAAGCAGTAGAGTAGCATTTGAACCAGGTGTTCCAAAGTCCAGACTTTTTATTTCTAAGTTATGATGCCTCTCTGAAATTGCATTTCAGGGAATAAGTTAATCTCACAATTAAGCCCAATAAAATTTGTACCTTTTTTTTAAACATTATTTGAATTTACTAGGTTTTTCTATTTATTTGTAGTCTGTAGCCAAAGGGCAAAAAATGGCCAAATCTTGCTTAAAAGGGATTATTTTTAGTGGTTGCTGAGACCCACAGCTGGAAGACTTGAGCAACCAATTAAATGCCCTTAAACTCATGTGGCAGCCCCACAAAGCTATTTGAGTTTAAAACATAGAATTCTTTTACAGTCGTCACACTATTTTTGCACTGATTATACACTTATATATTTGACTTATAAGAACACCAATTGTTCTGACAATCCAATTTACTTAGAACAAATAGTTCAATAGGGAAAATAATAAAAGACTCACCATGGTATAAAGTGATAGAGTGTGGAAACCACTGACCTCCCTTGATACACCAGGCAGTTGGATACCCAAGGGTAATGTTAGCATATCATAGCAGCATTCTCTGAAACTGATAAAATCCCCAGTGCATTCTTGTTTTTCTCTTTCTGGATCCACTCAGAATATGCCTTACTTTTATTTTTTCTTTAGTATTTTGAAACAAAGCATACTAATATTTCATATAGTAGCAAAAAATGAACATTAAAGAAAAGCCAAGATCACATTCTAGTCCTAAATATACTTTTGACTAGATTGATTAGATTTAACAAAACTATTTTCAGGATTCTAAGCTTCCAATAGTCATTAAATGAAGTTTAAGTGTGATCCAAAATGCCAAATCAACACCAAGAAATCAACAAAAATAATAAGTTTATATTGCTTCAAAATAAGGCAGGAGGGAGAAAATTGATGGAGTTAAAAATGAAGTGAGATGGCATGAATTTGAAACTGTTGAAGATAGGTAACAGGTGATAACTCAAAAAAAAGTGCCTTCTGATGTGATGCAGTCAGAGCCTGGATTTAATCAAGTTTAGGAATCTACCAGTTTACAGGAAACATGGGGCAAAATATATTAACGGATATCATGAAGTTACAAATCAGTTAAATCCAAAATGTGGTAAATTCAACCTAACAAATGACAGTTTCTTCAACAAATAAATGACATGAGAAGAAAACACAGTATGGGGAGAGGAATAATTACTATAAATTTCAAGTCACACAAAAGCTAAGTGTGGCTTCCCAATTTCAAAAACGTATTACAAAGCTATAATAATTAACAGTGCGGTACTGGCATAAGGACAGACATAAAAACCAATGGAGCCCTGGCTGGTGTGGCTCAGTGGGTTGAGTGCCGGCCTGCAAACCAAAGGGTCGCCAGTTTGATTCCTGGTCAGGGCACATGCCTGGGTTGCAGGCTAGGTCCCTAGTGGGGGACACATGGGAGGCAACCACACATTGATGTTTCTCTCCCTTTCTCCCTCCCTTCTCCTCTCTAAAAATAAAATAAATAAAATCCTAAAAAAAAAAAGGAAAGGAATGGAGCGCCCAGAAATAAGTCCTCATTTTTAAAAAAAGATGTTACTTATTTATTTTTAGAGAGAGGGGAAGGGAGGGAGAAAGACCGGAAACGAAACATCGATCTGTTGACCCTTGCATATCCCCAACTGGGGACCCAGCTACAACCCAGGCACGTGACCTGACAGGGAATCGAACTGGCAACCTTTTGCTTTGCAGGCCGGCACTCAACTGAACCTCAGCAGCCAGGGCTAAATCCTCATGTTCACAGGCAACTACTTTTTAAAAAGGGGATTGAGAGTATTCAATGGGGAAAAGACGTCTTTTCAAGAAACAATTCTGGAAAAAATGGATATCCACATGCAAAAGGATGATGCCGAAGTGTTATCTTATATGATATACAAAATTAACTCAAAATGGTTCAAAACCTAAATATAAAACTATAGCGCTCAGAAAAAAACAAAGGAAAATCTCTATGACCTTGAATTTAGCAATGATTTCTTAATTGTAATACCAAAAGCATAGGCAACATGAAAAAAAAGGTAAGAATTTTATCAAAATTTAGAACCTTTGTGCAAAGGATGCTATCAGAGAGTGAAAAGACAACGCACAGAAGAAAATATTTGCATATCATATATCTGGCAAGGGGGTAAATATCCAGAATACATAAAGAACTGCAACAACTAAACAAACAAAAAATACAATCTAATCCAAAAATGGGCAAGACTTCAATAGGCATTTCCTCAAAGAAATAATGCATTTTGCCTAAAAGCACATGAAAATATGTTCAACATCACTAGTCATTAGAAAATATAAATAAAAAACACAATGAGCCACCACTTCAGCCTTACTTAGATAGCTATTATTAAAAATAAATAAATAAATAAAAGGTTGGCAAAAATATGGTGAAACTGGAACCCTCCCTGTGCATTGCTTATGGAAATATAAAATGGTGCAACTGCTATGGAAAACAGTATGGCAGTTCTCAAAAAATTAAACATAGGATTATCATATGATCCAGCAATTTCACCTATAAACATAACCCAAAGTAACTGAAAGTAAGGATTTGAACAGACAATTGTACACCAATATTCACAGCAACATTATTTACAGTAATGAAAATGTGAAAAAAGAACACCCCTGAAATGTCAATGAATGAACAGACGAACACAATGTGGTACATCCACACAATGAAATATTATTTAGCCTTAAAAACGGATGAAGTCCTGATATATGCTAGAGCACAGATGAACCTTGAAGAAATGCTAAGTGAAATACGCCACACACAAAAGGACAACTGTTGTATGATTCTACTTAAATGAGATATAAGTAGAATTCATAGATGAGAGAGTAGCATGGTAAATGCCAGGGGCTGGGGAATGGTTAGAATAGGAAGCAAGCAATTTCTTAATGGGTACAGGGCTTCCTTTTGGGGTAAAATATGTGTCGAACTTTATAGAAGTGGTGGTAGCACAATAATGTGATGTACTTAATGCCATTAAACTACTTTTAAAAAGGTTCTACTACTCAGCCGTAAAAAGATGAAACACTGTCATTTGCAACAACATGGATGGACCTTGAGAGTATTACGCTAAGTGAAATAAGTCGGATGGAATGACAAAAACTATGATTTCACTCAGCTATGGGATATAAAACAAAAAGCAACAAACAAAACAAGCAAGTAAAATAAACCTCAAAGACAGCCAATAGAATGGTTATCTGGGAAGGGAGTGGGGGGGAGGACAAAGAGAAAAGGGAGTCAAATAAAAGGTGAAGGAAGGAGACTAGACTTGGGTGGTGAGCACAGACTAGAGTATACAGATGTTGTATTTATTATAAAATTGCACACCTGAAGTTTATATAATGTTATTAGCCAATGTTATTCCTCCAATAAATTTAATAAAAATAGATTCTAAAAACTGGTTAAAATGGTAACTTTCATGTTATGTATATTTTACCACAATTAAAAAAAAACAGGAGGGTGGGGGGAGGCGGAGGAGGGTATAGGAGGGGTGAATGGTGACAGAAGGAGACTTGACCTGGGGTGGTGAACACACAATACAGTGTACAGATGATGTGTTGTGGAACTGCATACCTGAAACCCGTGTAGTTTTGTTCACCAGTGTCACCCCAATAAATAGAATTAAGGAAAAAAACCCACAAAAATACTCAGATTCTCTTGCCAAAGTAACTTCATTTGCAACCGTGTGTAGGTTAAGTTCATGCCTGTGAGTGCTCCAGAAAGAGTGGAGGTCGCCCTGACCAGGTGGCTCAGTTGGAGTGTTGTCCATACACCAAAAAGTCACAGGTTCGATTCCTGGTTAGGACACATACTTAGGTTGCAGGGGTTCAATCCTGAGTCAGGGCATGTACAGGAGGCAACCAATCTATGTTTCTCACATGGATGTTTCTTTCTTTTTTTCCTTCTCCCCCACCCTTCCTCTCTAAAATCGATGAACATATCCTCAGGTGAGGCTTAAAAAATAAACAAAACAGTGGAGGTTGTAGTCAAAGGCAACTGGTAGATTATTAGTAGAATCACCAGAGATACAGGCTTAACTGGATAAAAAATAAGATCCAACTATACATGGTCTATAAAAAAGATACTTTAGATTCAAAGACCCAAGTACTGGATCTGGCACAACTAACACCCCCTTTTTATTACAAAATCATAAGCATGTCAATCTATAATATAACAACATCACACTCAAGCACACCATATGACATTTTAGGTGAAATGTTCTAATTAAAACTATGAATTACTACACCCATATTATTACCCTACCAACCACACTCAAGCAGATATTACTTCTGCTGGACCCTGTATATTGAAAATAAAAGGATAGAAAAAGACATATCACACGAATAGCACATACAAGAACGTTGGAGTGGCTGTACTATTATCAGACAAAACAGACTTTAAAACAATGTTCCCCTGGCCAGGCAGCACAGTTGGTTAGAATGTCATCCCGACAGCCCAGGTTACATGTTCGATCTCTGGTCAGGGCAACCAATGAATGCATAACTAAGTGGAATAACAAATTGATGTTTCTGTTGCTCTCTAAAAATCAATGTAAAGCCCTGGCTAGTGAGACTGAGTGGATTGAGTGCCAGCCTGCAAACTGGAGGATCGCCAGTTTGACTCCCAGTCAGGGCACATGCCTGGGCTGCGGGCTAGGTCCCTAGTAGGGGCCACGTAAGACGCAACCACACATTGATGTTTCTCTCCCTTTCTCCCTCCCTTCCCCTCTCTAAAAATAAATAAAATCCTTAAAAAATGGAAAGGAATAGAGAGCCCAGAAATAAATCCTCATTTTTTAAAAAAGATTTTATTTATTTTTAGGGAGAGGGGATGGGAGGGACAAAGAGCGGGAATGAAACATTGATCAGACCAGTAGGGGGCGTGCGAGAAGCAACTGATAGATGCATCTCTCGCACATGGATGTTTCCCTGTCTTTCTCCATCCCTTCCCCTCTCTCTAAAAATAAATAAAATCTTTGTAAAAAGCAATGAAAAAATGTTACTGAGACAAAAAGAGGTGTTAAAGACCGACCCACCAGGAAGAGGAGGCATTCCACCTAAACTCTCTGGACCCTCTCTCACAGAGCCCCTGGGCTGTGAAGAACAAGCTTTTCACGGAAACCGTGTGTCGTCCTGAGCCAGAACCCCGCTCTCTTCATCCTGAGAACTCATCTCATGCTCCACTCCTGTCATCGTACTACCAACCTGACAACTAACTGAATTCCAACTAATAACGAACGAGGAATGATGGAATTAGAAGGCTACCACTTGATAACCACCATAACTGTTTCAGGCAAAAACTGCCACTGGATGCTAAATCTAGTACAGGAGAAACAGCGTATTTAAATGAGTATAGTCACAAAATAACTCCCCACAGGACATTCATTAATGGCAAAGTAAAAAATAACTTTATAGTAAAGGAACCTAGCAGACATCATCCTGGTTAAGTGATCAAAGTTAACCACATCTGCAATGGCAGAAATGTATCCCATGTTTCAACTCCTGATATCGTACAACAGAACACACGTCACTTTCCGTGCTATTCCTGTCAGAAATGCATAATCTGAATCGAATCACAAGAAAACATCAGACAAGCCCTAGTTAAAGGGCATTCTACAAAATAACTAATTTTCTAAAGTGTCAAGTGATAAAAGACAAAGAAAAACGAAGGAAGTACTTCGGATTAAAAGAAACCATAAAGACATGACACCTGAATGTAACATATAATCCTGGAATGGTTCTTGGACCAGGGAGAAAATTATTTATTTGCTGTAAAGAGCATTAGAAGAACAACTGGTAAAATTTCAATAAGGCCTATAGATAACAGTTTAACATAATATATAATTCCCTGTGGTTTTATAAGAGAATGTCCTTGTTATTAAAAAATACATTTTAAAGTAGGTAGGGCTGAGAAGCACCATGTCTCTCACATGTTTAATAAAATAATTTTAATTTTAGACACATGTATAAATTACATATGTATGTATATTTTACATATACATATGTAAATTTTAACACTAGAAAATAAAAAATAAACATAGTGAAATGTTACTTGAGATAGGTGAAACGTATAGAATTATTTGTACTATTGTTGCAAACTTTTCTGCTAAGTCTAAAACTATTTATAAACAAAATATTTTTAAAAATTAGTAACTGTTGTAGCCATGACTGGTGTGGCTCAGGTGGTTGGGCATCTTCCCTCAAGGCAAAAGGTCACCAGTTCCATTCCTGATCAGGGCACATGCCTTGGGTTGCAGGTTGGTCCCCATTTCAGGGCACGTATGAGAGGCAACTGATTGATGTTTCTCTCTCCTCTCTTTCTCCCTCCCTTCCCAGCTCTCTAAAATAAACAAATGAAATCTTTAACATAAAAAAGATAAAAATTAGAAACTGCTGTTATTTAAATAGACCCTGTATCTTATTTTATAGTTCACTTCAAAACATTGTATTTCATCTTATTTAATATACTGGGTTGGCCAAAAGTTCATTTGGTTTTTTCCCTAAGATGGCTCTAGCAGCACTTAGCTGTCTTTAACTTCATTCAAAACAATTTTGTTAGATTCTACAGTTACAGCTGTCATATCAGCATGCATTAAAAAAAAAACATCAAAACTGGTGAATTTTTGTGTAGCCATTTTAATACTAAAGATGGAAGAAGGTATGCAACATTTTCGGCATACTATGCTTTATTCAAGAAAAAGAAAGATAAAAACCAACTTAAACACAAGAAAAAGATTTGTGCAGTATATTAGGGAAAGTGTATTAAACATGTCAAAAGTGGTTTGCGAAGTTTCATGCTAGAGATTTCTTGCTGGACAGTGTTCCACGGTTGGGTAGACCAGTTGAAGTTGATAGCGAGCGATTAAATCAAAACATTAATTGAGAACACTAAACATTATACCACACAGGAGACAGCCGACATACTCAAAATATCCAAATCAATAACGTTATTGGTGGAAATGAAAAATGTGTCTTTCATTTTACAGAAAAAACTAAACAGACTTTTTGGCCAACCCAACACAAGGAAGAAAGCATTACTGACTGCAAATATCAGATTGAAAACAAACACGTGAAAGAAAAAAAAAATTAGAAACTGTGACTTTTACTTTATTATTCAAAATGTCTATTTTTTTGTAAATAAAAATTTAATCCTACCCTGCCTACTCAAATGTTACCTTTACAAAAAGCCTTCCTTGAATCATGCCATCCCAGTCAAACATATGGTGATCTCTTTAAGTCTCTAGATTGGAATTTAGCATATCTGCCTTGCATTACAGTTACTGGTGAACCTGTCATACGCCCACTACTCAGGGCCTGATCACCTGGTGCTTGCTGTGCAAATCCGAAAATGATGCTCGCACAGGGAATCACAGACCCAAACTGGAGAAAACTGTGCGGTCGGCAGTCATGCATTCATGAAAATTAGAAGGTACCAGAAACAGATGTAGCCCCAAACAGCACATCGTATGGCAGAATAAACACCTAGATTACAACACTCATCATGCCTTGTCTAGGAGCTCTTGGATGAAACAAAACCCAAACAACTAACGTTGACAGACAGTATCATATTCATCTTTGTATCATCTACCAAAGTTAGCACAGAGGACCTGTACATTACATATGATATACATTTAATACATGTTTAATAAGTCAGTGAGAGAGTCAAAGAAGAGGGGAAAGAAAAAAAAAAGGAAATGAAAGCTTTCAGAATAATCATTCTCTAAATCAAGGGTCAGCAAACTATAGGCTTGGCAACTTGTTTTCTTCTGGCCTCTAAAGTATGGTTTTTAAGTTCTTAAAGGGTTGTTTTAAAAAAGGAAGAGAAGTCAGGAAGAATATGTAACAGAGGAGTTATATGGCCCATAAAGCCTAAAATACTGGGTTGGCCAAAAAGTTCCTTTAGTTTTTTCGGTACAATGGCTCTAGTAGTGCTTAATTTTCTTTTACTTCATTAGAAACAATTTTGTTAGACTGTATTGTGACAGCTGTCATATCAGCATGCATTAAAAAAAACTTCAAAATTGGTGAATTTTTGTATAGCCATTTTTAATATTGAAGATGGAAGAAGATACTCAGTATTTTCAGTGTATTGTGCTTTATGATTTCAAGAAAGGTAAAAACACAACTGAAATGCAAAAGAAAGATTTGGGTAGTGTATGGAGAAGGTGCTGTGACTGATCAAAGGTGTCTAAAGTGGTTTGTGAAGTTTTTTGGTACTACTAACATTCTGGCCAAATAATTCTTTGCTGTGGGCTATCTTATGCATTGGTAGATGTTTAGGGGCACCCCTGGCCTCTACCCACTAGAAGCCAATAGTAGAAGATAGCCAACATACTAAAAATATCCAAATTAATAAAGTTGTTGGTGAAAATGAAAAAAATGTGTTTTATTTTGCAGAAAAAACTAAATGAACTTTTTGGCCAACCCAGTACTTACTATCTGGGTCATTACCAAGAAAAGTCTGCTGACCTCTGTGCTAAAAAAAAAAAAAAAAAAAAGTGGCTGCAGTGTTAATAACTGCAATTTAAAAACAAAGTCTATTGCTGTTTTATACAAACCAGTACTTCTAAAAGAAATGTCTCAATAGCATTAAATATTTTTCATGAAAGTTTAATGTATATATAACCAAAAACCGCCATGAGCCCTGGCCAGATGCTCAGGCGGTTAGAGCATTGTCCTAATAAGCCAAGGTTGCAGGTTTGATCCTCAGATCAGGGCGCATGCAAGCAGCAGCCAATGAATGCATTAATAAATGGAACAAGAGATCAATGTTCCTCTCAGTGCCTGTCTCTGTCTCTCTCTTCCCCTCTTTCTCTCTCTAAAATCAGTAAGTAAAAATTTTTTTAAAAAGAGAGAAAGTCATGAAAGTGCTCTTATTCTCATTTAATTATTTTTAAGCTTTACAACGAAATCCAATTGAGGTTGATCTATCTACTGATAAAACATTAAGGTGTGTCTTTTAGTAATGTATGTTTGATGACAATGCTATGAGCAAGTTCTATAAACCCAAGAACTTTGTACTGACCACTAAATCAAAAGCACCTAGCATAAACTAATGAAGGGTTAAACAGTAGATAGATTAAAACAGACTTGAAACATACCAACTTGTGAACCTCATGTGAATGCTGATTAGAACAAAATGTAAAAGAAAAATAAACTGACAAAACACTCAAACTGAAGCTTCTATCTTGTACAATATAAAGAAATAAAAGGCACAATGATTGGACAGGAAGAAGGAAAACTGTCTTTAAAAGGCCACATGCTCATTTAAGCAGAAAATCCTGAGAGAATCTACAAAGAAGCTACTAAAAATAAGAGGTTAGCAAGGCTAACTTGAAACAGGATCAATGATCCAATCATAAAAATTTTAAATTAAAACTTCTATAAATATAGGAGAAAATCTTTTTTAGAAAGATTTTCATTTTTATTTATGTTTAGATAGAGGGGAATGGAGGGAGAAAGAGAGGGAGAGAAACATCAATGTGCAAGAGAAACATCAATCAGTTGCCTCTCGCATATCCCCCAAGTGGGGACCTGGCACACAACCCAGGCATGTGCCTGACTGGGAATCTAACCGGTGACCTTTCCCCTTGCGGGAAGATGCCCAACCCACTGAGCCATGCCAGTCAGAGCTGGGAGAAAATCTTTATGACCTTGGGTTAGACAAAGACTTTAGATAGGACAGAAAAATACAAACCATAAAAGAAAAAAATTGATAAATTAGACTTCATTAAATTTTTAAATAGTCTATTCTTTGCAAGACACTGTTAAAATAAAAAGTCAATCCATGGATGAGGAAATATTTGCAAAAGATATTGATAATGGACTTATACACAAAATATATGAAGAATTCATATAACATTAATAAAAAGATTTAAAAAACTCTAGTAAGTGTACAAAAGACACACTCATTTAACCAAGTTAAGATCTACTGAGTAAAATTAAAGACCGACAATAGCAACTACTAGTGGGGATGCTGAGCCCCTGAAATTCTCATGCACTGCTGGTAGGAAGGGAAAATGGTACAGCCGTTTTGGAAAAAAGTTTGGCAGTTTCTTATAAAGTTAAACATACTTATACAACGTAGCAATCCCACTCGTAGGTAATCATTCAAGAGCAATAAATGAGAATGTTCAAAGCTGGTTTATTCATAATAGCCAAGAACTGAAAACAGCCCAAATGTTCACTATCTGGTGAACAAATAGCGAACTGTGATAATACAGTTGGCCCTCTGTATCAGCGGGTTCCGCATCTGCAGAATCAAACAATCGCAGATCAAAAATATGCAGGGAAAAACGGCTGTTGCCGACATGCACTATGTAGTTAGGCCTAGAATGGGTGTGTCTGTACTGAACAGGCACAGACTTTTTTTTATTATTCCCTAAACAATACAATATAGCAACTATTTACACAGCATTTACATGGTACTAGGTATTATAAACACGCATGTGTTAATCAACTGTGTTTTCAGTCAGGCTTCTGGTCAACAATAGGCTATTAGTAGTTAAGTTTTTGAGGAGTCAAAAGATATACGTGGATTTCTGACTGTGAAGGGAATTGGCGACCCTAACACCTGTGTTGTTCAAGGGTCAACTATAATTTTTAACATTCCTTAAATCCCTCACAAGTTTTCTTCCATTGTTCTCACTTGCATATGCCCTTTTCAGAAATGTTAAATACAACAGTAAGTCATTCCATCTCTGCTACTTTCTGGCCAAGTAAATTTAAACAAGTCACTGAGTCTCTCTGGGCCTTAGCTTCTTCATGAGTAAAATAGGACAGGGCAACAGATTATCTAGTAGCAGTGTGTGTGTTATAATCAAATGGGGAAAAGTCACACACACACACAATCACATACATATACACCCGAGAAGAATAGGAAGCTTATGGTGTGGTCCACTCAGTTGCCCTTCCTTTCAATCATGACCCTAATTGACTTTCACAAGTTTAGATCAAGCGGCTTCTCAGACATACTGATTTCTGTGACGAGCCAGTGGCTCTCCCTAAAACATTAAAAGAAATAAAACCCTTAGCAACATAGTAGCCCTATCTTCTGATGAAAGCGGTTAATCCCCACATCCCAAGATTTCTTTCCATTATTTTATAAGATAGAAACAAGTATCAGCAACTCAAACGTATCAGAAGCGGCAAGGGCAGTTTGAGTTCTCTGCCTTGTCTCCTGCACTAATATGTGAGCTCCAGGGCAGAAGAGACCTCTGGCGTGTTCACTACTGTATCCCCAGAGCCTGGCAAACACACGGTACTCAAGAAGAAGAAGGAGTTTAACTATGGAATGCCTAGAAAATAAATGCCATGTTCCTTTTGAAATGACAGCTTTTCCCCAGCAGGTTAAACTTGTCTGCTTAAGAAAGGAAGCAATGCTCACATAACCAGTAAGTAATTTACCACTTATCAAGTATACAAAGTTGTACAAGGCACTTGCTCTGCCGCCCGCCGCCCCCCCCCACCTCCCCCTCCCCGGACCTCAAGATGCTCTAAATCTAAAAGGAAGACAATGCAGGAAGCTCCTTTACTTCCAAACAAGTTAGATCCCAAATAGTTTGTCACCAAACATGAGCTACAAATGGCAAGTAAGCACATGGAAAGATCCCACACATCATTAGGCATTAAAGAGATACAAGTTCAAACCACAATGAAACACCACTACACACAGTCACTAAAATGACTGAAATTAAAGATTAACATACCAAGTGTTGCCCCAAAATTAGAGCAATTAGAAATCTGTACCTGAAACTAATATTGTACATCAACTGTGATTGAAATCAAGTATTTAAAAGAAATCCCATATATTGTTGAGACAAATTAGTAGTCACTTCAGCAAACAGTTTTGCAATTACTTTTAAAATTGAATACTTGCCCATACAGCTCAGAAATCCCATTTCATTATATTTAATCAAGAGAAATGTAATTGTTAAGATCACACAAAATCTGCACAAGTATTCCTAGCAGCTTTATTTCCAACAGCCAAAACCTACAAACTCAAATGTCCCTCCCTTGATAAACAAACCATGGCACATGCATACTGTTAACAGAATACAACTCAGCACCAAAGATGAGAAACTACTGTTAACACTCCAAAGCATTATTAGAGAACCCAATCACAAAAGGTTATACTGTATGGTCCCATATATATGGCATTCTAGAAAAGACAAAACTATACTGACAAGAAACAGACCAGTAATTGTCAGGGCTGGAGGAAGAAGGGGACTAAGAGGCACAGGGAAACTTTATGGGGACATATTATGTGTGTGGTAGTGGCTACATGATTATGTGTCTGTCAAAACTCAAGACCTATACACAAAAAGGACGAACTTTATGTAAACTGTATGTCAATACATCTAATTAAACAGCAATCTACCACAATAAGGAATAACTACCTAGTAATATGAGCTGAATCACAGTGCAACGAGCAATGAAAAAAGTCTTTTCTGTACAGCCACATGTTCCTAAGTCCAAAATGGACAGGAGGAGGTTATGAAGCTTGCAGACCCAGTGTGTGAACATTCTATTGGGCATCTCTCAATAACTGCCTCACAGGCCACTGTAGATTGCCAGGGGTGTCCAACCTTTTGGTGTCTCTGGGCCACACTGGAAGAACAGTCATCTTGAGCCACACATTAAATACATAGTGACATGTAATCACAAAAAAAACCCTCATAGTGTTTTAAGTAAGTTTACGATTTTGTGTCGGGCCGCATTCAAGCCATCCTGGGCCACAGGTTGGACACCACTGCCGGCTTAGACCCTTTAATCAATGGACTGTGAAACTGTCGCACTGCTTGTAGGTCTCGACAAAATTTTCAGCAGTCGAACTTTAACTTTAGCCTTTCCCAAACTTCTCCCATCCTTAGCTGCAAACTTCCCAGTTTTCCCATTTCATTAATTTTCTATCATTTGCTGATTATTACTGACTAAATTAAAATGGTACTTTTGGATCTCTGCCCTTCAGAATAATTCATCCTGTCCCAAGCCGTCATTTTCTTACTACTTACAATTTTTTAAATCTCACTTCAACCACAATTAAATGCTGACACTGCCAACACCCAGTACTGCTACACTTGTTGAAAATGGTAGCTTCAACAACAAACTAAGCTCACAGTAAACACACAGAATTTAAAAATGACCAGAATGGTTGACTGTGAAATGTCCATAAAGAAACAAAAGATGACCATCTGCTGGTGGGGATAACCCACTCATGCTGTGGGGCGTAGCACCGCTCCTCTCTCAGAGTTCATCCTGAGGAGGTCTGTCAGCGGAAGAGCTGCTGCACTTACATACAAGGTACGGTGCAACGAACGCCAAAGCTACAGGAAGAGGAAGGAGTCACATTTTCCTAGAGTAAATATGGTGAGACACTGTGCGAGGGAATCTGGGCTAAGCCTTCAAAGACTTGTGTTTAAATGAGGACAAGACGACTAGATTGGAAGAATTTGATTTATGCTGGAGAATAAATACAGTGTGGGCAGTTTGTTGAGGGACTTGATATCAGGCTGAATAGTCTAGATTGGATTGCTAGTAATGAGAGCCACTGAAAGTTTCTCAATAGAAAGAGGACACAATGAAAGACATTTGGGGAGAGTGTTATGGCTGTGAAGTATTTATGAAGTATCTGGACAAGAAGTGACTGATCAGAAGTTTGCAGAACTACAGTCAGCAAATACCATCTGGTACTCAGGACAAAAAAGTTACCCCACCCCTTTCTCTATTCACCACGACTTCTCCAAAGCCAAAAGAAACCTCAGCATCCTCTATGTAACACTCCCATCAATCAGAATTGGCATATAAGGTAAAACCTGTTTGCCATCTAGGCTAAGGATCAGAATAGGATACTCAGAGAGGAAAGAAAAGGAATGCCAGGTAGAAACACTATAGTGACTTTATTTTTATTTTGTGTTATTGTTGTTCTATTACAGTTGTTCCACTTTTCCCCTGTGGCTCTCCCCTGCCCCATCCCCCCTCCCACAGTCAATCCCCACCCTGCTGTCCATATCCCCGGGTCATTTATACTTGTTCTTTAACTAGACCCTTCCCCTTCTTTCCTCTCTTTTCCCCCTCCTTCCTCCCCTCTAGTTCCTGTCCGTTTGTTGTTTCCAAAAAATACGGACACTTCAAGAATTTGTGTCACCCTTGCGCAGGAGCCATGCTAATCTTCCTTGTATCGTTCCAATTTTAGTGTATGTGCTGTTGAAATGAGTACGAGTTACTTTATTTTTAAAAAGGACAAACACACTTCCACTTGAAATATATGTGACAGAAAATAAAACAAACAAAAAAACCCAGCCAGCCCTGGCTGGTGTGGCTCAGTGGTTGAGCGCCAGCCTGAGAATCAAAGGGTTGCCGGTTCAATTCCCAGTCAGGGCACAAGCCCGCGTTGTGGGCCAAGTCCCCAGTAGGAGGTGTGCGAGGGGTAACCACACATTGATGTTTCTCTCCCTTTCTCTCTCTAAAACATAAGTAAATAAAATCTTTTTAAAAAGCCCAGCAAAAGTGGAGCCTTTGCTAATTGTAACATTTAGAAAATGTGTTTTTTTTTTCCTGGATAGGTGAATCTTAGATTACTAAACATGAAATTTTGAAAACAAGTCTTAAATATATTAGGAAAAAAAAGGGAACAAGATTCTGAAGCCAGCTATGCAGCTAATGATGGGAGAATGTGACAAATAACCTCTATGGCCTTTGTTTCCTCACCTAAAAAGAGAATGAGAATTAAAAATCACCAGGGCCACTTCCAACTCCAAATCTGTACAATTCTAAACTACTGAAGTCCCCTGTGTGCCAAGAGTGGACTATAATAAAAATGTAGTATCTCACTTTTGAAAAGTATTCTTTTCTTCTTTTAAAAGATATACAAACTGAGCCTGAGAGTGAGTGGCATACCCATTCAAACACATGACTCAGTGCCAAGCCTGTTCAGGGAAATTGGAATACAGTAGTGAACAAAATAAAGTTTTTGCCTGAGTTAATTTTTAAAAAATTTTATTTACTGATCTGAAAGAGAGGGAAGAGGAGACAGACGGAGAGACATCAACTTGCTGCCCCACGTATTTATGCACTGATTGGCTGATCCTTATTGTGCCCTGACCAGGGGACCAAACCCACAACCTCGGCACATCGGAACACCCCCCCAGACAACTGAACTATCTGACCAGGGCTCACAGAGATAAATTTTAGTTACCAAGGGGTGAACCCCAATTCTAGCCTAGACTGGGGTTGCCATATAAAATAAAGGATGCCCAGTTAAATTTGGATTTCAGATAAATAATTTTGTCCCATGCAATTTGGAACATCTTTATACTAAAAAATCAGTCACTGTTTACCAGAAATTCAATTTTAAATGGGTATCCTTTATCTTTATTTTCTAAATCTGGCAGCTCTGGCCTACACATAACTGCAAAAACCTTCCTCCATCCTCTTACTGCAACTAAGTACATCTACATAGTGACTTTGACTACGTCAATGAAAAGTTACTTTATATTGCAGCACAGCATGACACAAAGTGAAACAGAAGTTATTTAAAACAATTCTTAAGCCCTTAACAATGCAATGTATTTTAACATCTTCCCTTCTTTTTCATTTTTTTGAAAAATGCTTGTCATGACCCACTAGAGTGGTTTTACAATCTACTAAGGGGTCATGACCCGCAGTTTGAAAAATACTTCTTTGAGAGATATGAAAAACAAGTTAACCTTGTCTTATGAGTCACCCTTATATGCACACCAATTAACTACATTGTGCTATAAAATAGTAATGCCTCTGGGGTCTACTATGGCATAGAGCTAAAAACTCAGTCACCCAGGATGGTGTGCAGTCATGCATCACGTAACAACATTTTGTTCTATGACGGACCATATATATGCTCGTGGGCCCGTAAGATGATAATGAAGCAAAAAATTCCTATCACCTAATGCAACGCATTACTCACATTTGTGTTGATGCTGGTGTAAACAGTCCCACTGCACTGCCAGGCGTATAAAAGCACAGCACGTACAATCACAGTAGTAGGCTATACCATCTAGATCTGTGTAGGTGGACTCTAATTTTGCCTAATGACACGTTTCTCAGAATGCATCCCCATCAATAAGCAGCTCATGACTACTTTTTGAGCCCCTGTATTCCTTTTTTATAACTCTCCCATCTCTTAACTACCATGCTGTTATTTCTAATGGCTGTCAATATGTTCCCCCTAAAAGTTTTACCTCTCTACTGGCCGGCAATCCGTAAATCAAAAAAGCAAGCTACACAGAATCATGTGCAAAGTAAAAGCAAATAAACTCTGAAAGATGCTCTGAAGGGTTTACCTTTCTGTAATCTGCAAAGACTTTAAATCTTTTCTGTACCTGATTTTCAAGTGTGTTTCAGGAATAAAGTTAACTACACAAGGTCCACAAAAAAAATGTTTATGACCCCCAAAAGAAAAATGCATGATTTGGTTCAAAACCAGCCTTTTCTTTTTTAAAACTAAAACTATAATCAAGATTAATCTTGACTATTTACAAAGACTACTGCTAAAGGTATTTTTTAACATGTTCCATAAAAAGCAGTACAAACAAAAACTGGCGATCCTAAACACTGACAACATGGGTTAGACAAATCCTCTCAAGGTAATACTTACAAGAGGGCAACATTCTAAAGGACTGATACACTCGATAATAATAAGCCACACTCATTTATAATTACATTGCAGACGAGCCTCATACCACAAACTGATGGGATTTACAAAGACTCCATTATAGATGCCATTTTATCCAGTCCCAAAAGCAGCCAGCTATTAATCATGGCATTAAACTGATATTTTATAGTCACTTGAATCAACTTCAAGGCTTAAAGTAATCTGTGTAAGAATTTTTTAAAGGAAATTTCAAATTTTCATATGCATACAACTGCAAATAATTTTCAGCAAATAAAACCTAAGGTTAATAATGGGTGTGGCAAATTTTCATGGACAACCAAGATCCATAACAATACTAACCCATTAAAAATAACAAAATCAAGGACTTAGCACTACAGTAGACTTCATATCACATATGTACAAAATTACATATATTCTTTGGAAAGGAACTAGACTTCCTATTTTAGCAAGCCAAATTCAAGGTTACAAAAAGATATCCTGAAGGGCAAGAACTGTATGTGATGGTATATTCTTTAAGACACACAACGTGATTTTGTTTACATCTACATTTATTTAAAGGAGGGGAAGTACAAATATGTTACACTAAGTCCCCTAATCTCTCAACGCTTAGGGTTTTTCCCATTTTACTGTAAAATAAGATTTTGTTATTTCTTCATGATCTGAAATGCTAGTATTAGGGGAAAAACAAATATTTAAAAAGATGATACACACCGTTGAATCCCAAACAGTGTACCACATAACGCCATTTGGTTTCACATCTGCATGTGCCGTGTGCGCTCACAAAGAGCCCGACAGGTGTGCGCCAAATTTCTCACAGTGCTTCTCTCCAAGGAGAGACTGTGGGCACTTTTAATTTTACAGGAATTTGAGCTTTTTCGTTTTTTGATTTTCTGCATTCTTACTTTTCTACAATGAGCATTTAAAGCTGTTTTTCAAATTATGAGACAGGGCTTTCAAATATAACTGACACAGTACTCATTCAAAGACTGTCTCAATTTATTAATTTCAAGAACGAATCTATTCTGGACACTTGTTCAAGTGCTCCTCTTTTCTGTGTTATACTATAATCCAGCCAAGGGTCAGGAACCACATCCACACAAGTCTGAAAGCTCTAAACCTTACATATATGTAATACAGATTACACAGAATCTTTTGAATTGGTGTTTTAAGTAACAGGAAAGTAGTTTACAACACAACTGCCTACAAAATTACAGCTCTGCTTCATTTGGCAAGCACCTTTGTGCAGAGTAATACTGTTCTACACAGAATGTTCATCTTTGAAAGCAGAAGAAATTCTGTTTGAATAGGAAACCATACTTTAAGGATATCAAAAACATTAAAATATACCTCTATTTCCAATCATAAGTCATGCTAGTAAAGGTTATGGGTTCAAAAGTGTCTATATTACAAATTCCAGATTTAGATGCTAAAATTTTGCAAAGGCTTTACACCAGCTTCCTATTCGCTGATGAGTAAATTTTCTGATACAAAACATCACTTTTCTTGAAGTCTGTCTAACATCTTCAGGAGGCATAAAGACCTAGAGAGGAAAGAGCACTCCACTTTTCCTTTAGTTTACTTTAGTTATAAAGATCACTATATCAACCTCTTAAAATCTTGGTATAGTAACAGTCATAGATGACCCACATATGCTGTTAAAATAAAAAAGTACCTTCACTTAAAAAGATATAGTAGCAGGTAGGCTTGTTAATAAACTCTGTATCTCCACTGAAGTTGTCACAATCATTTGAAATAGCTACAAAAGAGTTTTGTTCAGGCTCAACATTTTATACAATTATCAAAATACTATTATCATCTAGCCAAAATAGGAAATTACAGTTCTAGGAAAAAAAAACTTCTAAAAACTTATAATTCATTTCAAGGTATAAAAACACTCTGCTATGATGAATGTAAGTTCTAACGCAGCTGTAGTTATTTAGGACTAAAAAAAACAGATCCTTCTTTAAGTCGAAACATATGGCTATTAAATAGCTATGATATGAGTTAACATCCCCTGTGTAAAATTGTAACTGTCTTTCTAATTAGAGAAACACAGAAAATACAAGTTTACATTTAACAAAAAAAAAGGAACACCAGGACTGATACCACGAATGTTTTGACTTTTCAGAAGCAAATCTTTAAGCAACTAGAGACTTTTCTTTGATAAACAATATGATGTAGGTTTTTGCCCAATCTTAAAAGGTGTATTTTCTAGTCCTGGCTGGTGTGGCTCAGTGAATTGAGCCAGGCCTGGGAACCGAAAGGTTGAGGGTTCGGTTCCAAGTCAGGGCCCATGCCTGGGTTGCGGCTGGTCCCTGGTCAGAGGCCTGAGAGGCAATCTATCAATGTTTCTATTTCACATCAGTGTTTCTCTCCCACTCTTTCTCCCTCCTTTTCCCTCTCTCTATAAATAAAATCTTTTCTTTTTTAAAGTATATTTTCTCTAGGTACTTGGAATGAAAAATTAAACTAATAAATAAGCCCAACAGAAAAACAAAAATGTGCTCTTTTAACAGGCAATCACAGCTTGCCTCTAATGACCTAGATGCCAATTAACTTTTTTGGTTCAACTTCAAGTTTGGTTATTATCAATACCCACATAAAGAATGAAATTAACAAAAGATGCAGTTTAAACCTTATAAATTACAAATGGGGCTATGTGACTAATTAATCTAGATAAAGAGCAAATGACTACCACCTCACCTCCTTCAAAACTTTCCTCAAATGTTAGCTTCTCAATGAGGCCTCCCCTAATCCATTTTAAATTGCAACTCACTCTCTTCCCCCAACCTCCCATATTATACCCTGAACGTTTCCCCTCTCATCTCCTAACTCTTTTCTAATGGTACCTGGTTTGCTAATCTAATGTCATGTTTATGGTCTGGTTCATCACATTAGAACGTAAACACCAAGGGAGCAGCTATCTTCTATTCATTGATAGATCCCAAGCACCTATACCTGCCTTATATGTATTTTTTCAATAAATTTATGCGATGAGTAAATGTAGATTTTTTAGGCTCTTCTAAAGACATTTAATTTAAAGAAATGAACACCTCGCTGACATTTAAATGGAAGCATAATGAACAATGAAACTAAATTGTAGCATAATTTCTAAATTGCAAGGCCTTCAGAGAAAGAAGCAGTAAAAGCACGAAGTCGAAAATCACTAAAACTAAAGCTTTTATTCATCCTTAATCCCATCAAACAAATTCTAAGTATTTAGAAGTGAGACTATGATGGTTAAAGGTTATAACCTTCCCCCCTTTTTTAAATGGGGAAAAGGAAAAGATATGGGTTAACCAGTAGTAATTCCCAACAGTGCCATGAAACTACATAAAAGTTACCAAAAATGAATTAGTCATAGGGTAGCAGCCAATAAAAAATACTTTGATGAATGAGGGAAGTTAACAAAACAACAAACCACCAAAAAGCTTTACAACAAGTTCCTCAGGACTTTCATTCTTCTGGGTAGCAGGTATCAGCCTAATATGTAAGAACCACGTTTCCTCATTAATACAGTCAGTTTGCGGTGCAGCTTCACACATACCATTTCGTTAAATCCTCAGAGAAACCAAAATCACAAATATAATCAGGTAACTAACAAAAGCACTTAATAATGTATGCACTTTGACATACGTGTAACTTTTCCCTTGAAAACCCCTTACTGGGTCTGACAAACTACAAAGAAACCATTCGATGGAAGAGCCACCCTCTTAACCCCGGAAACTTTACTGCAGGGCACAGCCAGCAAGAGCCATGAAAACCTTCAAGCCCTTTGACCTAGTAAAACCACTCCTGGGAACTTTCTCTAAGGAAATAATTAGACTGAACCAGAAAGCCATTAGTATAAAGATGTTTATTGCACCATTATCTATAATAGGAAAAATGTGGAAACCCAATTCCCAACAACAGAACGGTTAAGAAGAATCTTTAAAAAAAAAATGATGAGGGGGGGAAAAAAGCTAAACACAAAATAACAATCACTAAAACTACATAAATGAAAATGTAAAAAGCCAAAATTAAGGATTGGATGAAGGTAAAATTATGTTCAAACTTTAATATTGTGGTTACGTTGTTCTAAGGGAATAAAAGCCACCTTCTGAAACATATGCGACAATTAAAGGCAGAATTTTTGAAAGCCATTCAAATCAACTATTCATCCTCCCCCACAAAAAAACCCAAAAGTCAAATATGAAGAAATGTTGTATTGTACTATTTAAAGCAGACATGTGAATTTGCAGACTTTCGAGAATATTTTCTAGCTCTCAACACGTCAAAGCCAATGCTGCATTTTCTTCTGCACCGTGGGCCCCAGGGACTTACTTAACTGCTGATGCATTCGAACCGAAGTGAGGACACTCAAGAAAGTGTAACTGGGTGATAAAGAACCCAGTGAGTGACTCGGAACTGAAAGAACTCTCCAAGTGCACGAGAATAACATTTCACACTATATGAGCCCAACACATAACAAAACCGTGTCTCCATCAAAAACAGTAGGGCTACAATTTATGCCTCGAGAACTTAGTGTGAGAGCCAATGCAACGTGAAAGTCTTAGTTTTAATTCTTATTTGAACAAGGTGACTATGTCTGCTAGACTTCTGATTGCTATCTAAGAAGAGAAAAGAAAAAACAACGCATCATCTTTTTCTAGAAAAATTATATTTAAATTTTTCCCATCTTTCTCTATGGATGCCACTGAGGAAGGGGAACTGTAAGTTACAGAATCCTAAGTGGATTAGCTAGGAAAACAGGCACTCCATTTAAATTAGTTTAGCTAGATACAGGTTTTGTAGGTGTTTCAGAGGAAGAGAAATTGTCTGGGAGGGAGGGCAGGAGTCAAAAAACCAATGTTCTCCCCCCGCCCCGAGGGCAGCAGCACCACAGCACTCAAAAATCAGCTCAGTTTCATCTTCATGGGTAACTTCTCCCGTAAATGAAAATTCTTTGGAGATGGATTGCTAAAAACCTGTTTTCAAAAAGAAATGGATGAGGGGAAAAAACTGTTCTTTACCCCACCTGCTAAGGCCCAGGATGCCCGTCTGCTGCAGGAGGACCCCGGGCACCGGGCGGCGGGGCCCTGCGTGCCCTTGGTGCGCTCTGGCGGCGCTCCCCGAGTTAAGGACACTGGCCACAAAGGAATGGAGGCTATTGACATTCGCTGCCCCGTCCGAACACTAAGCAGTCCCCTAGTTCGTGAAGCACGAACTGACCCCCCCCCCGCGCCGGACCCGGGTTCCGGAGACAACCCTGAGCCCCCCGTTTCCACCACCGACCTGGGTACTGGGGGGCGAGGGGGAGACCCCGCAAGTACACGCCCGCGTTTCTGCCCTCAGGAACCCCGCCACGTCCCCTGCTGCAATGCCGCTCCCCTCGGAGTCTCCAAGCTCGGGGCGGGGGCGGGGGTTGGGGGGACGCGCCCCGCCGCCCCCCGCACTTCCGACGCACGCCGGCCCGGCCCTCGCCCGCCGCTCCTCCGAGGCGCCTTCTCTCCCGCGGCCTCGGCGCGGCACTGCGGCTCGGCCACCACCCGCGCACGAGGCCTTGCGGGGGAAGCGGGGCGGCCCGGCCCTCCCCACCCCCGGGTGCGGGAGGGCGGAGCGCTGCGGGAGCTCGGGGCCGCCGCCTCCCCTCCCAAGGCCGAGGGGCGCAGGGGCCACTGCCCACCCACCTCAACCCGGGGGCCCCCGCGCGCCTCCCCGGGCAGGCGGGGGTGCTGAAGGCGCCGGACAGACCCCGAGGATCCCAGATGTGCCCCGAGGCGGCCCGAACTGCCCCCCCTTAACCCCACGGGGGGAGTGGGCAAGTTTCTGGAAACGGAACCAAAACCTGGAGACCCTTCCACGTTAGTATTTCAGCCGGGGGTGGGGGCGCTGCCCAAGCACCCCCCCGCTCGGGGCGGAGGAGGCATAAAGACGGTGGAACAGGGGCTGACAATTGCCGAGACCCGTGAACCGCTCCCAAAAGCCTCAATGGAGAGGGGGAGGCTGCCCAGTCCTTCCATCTTGACCGTTCGGGGGAGGGGGTGGGGTGTTGCAGGAGGCTGGACACGGCCTGACATTCCCAGAGGCAGCCCGCGGCGCCTCCCACCCAACCCCCCGGGCTCCAGCCCCGCGCGGGGAGCCCCACCCCCACTGCGGGCCCCCGGCCCACCGCCCCCCCCACCTCCGAAGCGCGGCCGGTCACGGGGCGGGGACGGCTGTGCGGGACGCGGGGGAGGGGATGCAAGGCCCGGGGCAGGGCCCGGCCCGGAGCCGAGGGGGCTGGGGCGCGACACCCACCTGCCCAGGCCCGGCCGCCCGCCGCCAGCGCTCGCCGCCACCGAGGAGGAGGAAGAAGCCGCGGCCGAGGACGACGAGACTGAAGGCGGTGACGGCGCGGCGGCGGGCGACGTGAGAAGGCCGCCGCCACCGGGCTTGCGGGCATTGGCGACTGCGGGTGGTTGCTGCTGCTGCTGCTGCTGCTGCTGCTGCTGGGGCTTCAGCGACATGGTGAGGGGCCCATATACCGGCCCGCACGCCGGGCGGGGACAGCCGGGAGCCGGGCGCGCCGAGGAGACGCCGGAGCGCGGCGGGGACGCGCGGACGCCGAACGGGGAGGCACGGGTGAGCGCGGCCGGGGGGGCGCCCGGGCCCGCGAGGGGGAGAAGGAGGACGACGAATGGGCGGGGAGGACCGCCGAATCCGAGGAGCTGCCGGGAGCCGGGCCGGGACGCGCCGCCACCGTTGCCGTTGCTACCAAAACAGTCTGAGGCGGAGGGAGGCGAGCGCTGCCCAGAGGGAGGGGGGCCGGGGCCGGGCGGAGGAGGGGCGGCGGAGGGATACGGGTCCGGAGCCGCGATGCCGCCGCCCCGCCGCTCCGGCCGCGGGAGCGAGCGCCGTCCGGGCCACCGTGCCGCAGGGAGGCGGCGAGGCTCGATGGCCGCTGCTGGGCCCCGAGGATCTGCGGCCGCCGAGCGCATCGGGGGCCAGACACAGAGAAGCTCCCCGTGGCGTTGCCGGGTGGGCGCGGAGGTGCGGAATGGGAACTCTTTACCGGAAGTCGGAAGGGTCGGACGGAAGCAGAACGTGAGGCGGCCCCAGGGCCA